>NC_065445.1:130160170-130492670 GCF_917563875.1 Diabrotica virgifera virgifera | reverse complement strand
TATAACGATGTCATCATGCAAAAGCACATTCTGATATTTCGATCGGTTGCAAATTTTTGTATCCTACAAATAGGTGTTTTGTTCTCTGACTACATTTTTTAATTATTTCGTCCATAAACAACGTAAAAAATGTTGGACTTAGTCCTCCTCCCTGTCTTATCCCATCTTTTGTTATAAAATTTTCTGACTTGAGGTTTCTAGTTATAACACAATTCGTCGTATTTTTATATAGACATTAAATGCTCTTCCTTAGTTTGCTTACTATTCCTCTTTGTTCCAGGAGCGACCATACTTTTTGCCAAGGAACAAGATCAAACGCTTTTTGTAAGTCGATAAACGCAAAATATGCTTTTCCTCTTCTGAGTTTCGTTTTCTCAATTAATGTTAATATAAATGAAATATAAATATTTTGACGTTTCACAATTTGACAATTCACTTTTAACTGCAGTGCCTTAAAAATTTTAAAGCATTAGTGCTTGAAAGTAGCATTTTTAACGCTCCTATGGAGTGCTAAAAATTGCATTTTTAACACGGTTGTAGAAAAAATATTATAAATTATCATAGTTTAAGATCAGTACACTATTATAAAATTACAAAAATTATTTACTTAAACCCTCCAACATAAAAGCTCCTTCCGCCCTTATCTTTACTAAAAAGACAAATAAAAAACACGGTGGCCTGGATGATTTATCGCCCATATTTCTTTCATAGCTGCCATTTAAAAGATATTTCCCAAATAACAAAATTTATACTCCTGACATACATTGCATTTGAAATTATGTGGATACTTCGAATATGTAAATTAGTCGAAATTGTTCTAGGAGCTTTGAAAACAATGGGAACTACCAACAATAATTCAAGAAAAGTTAGTACGAATTCAAACTTAAAACGAATTTACGAGTCTATTACTATACTTCACTCCCGTTGCGCCAGGCAATGAGAGCAAAAGAGGATATTACCTCCGAATTTTATATTAACCCATTAACGCCCAAATTATTATTTTTTTTTGCATTTTTTAACGTAATTTTTTGTTACGTAATATATTTTGAGGTACAAAATAATGTCCTATCAAGTTTTTGTTTTTTGTTTTCAAATTTTTGAAAAAACAACTGTTCTCATTTGAGGACGCTGGGCTCAATTACTATAAAATTAAAGACACAATTTAGTTTCGCAAAAGAAGTTTATTTAGTAGTTTTTCAAATTATATTGATATTATATACTATGGAGTTAAAAAATTTTGATATAAATCCTATATTTTTTTATGAAATTGTTTAAAACAAATTGATACGCGAAGCTTTACATTACATTTCTGGCAATACGTTCGCGGTTTTGACGTACAGTTTCGATTTTGACATCTTCGTTGTTTTTATCGTTTTGCTACAATGTGGTTTGTACTATCATATCTAATGTCTTCAGAGATATTGCTTCTTGATGTACTTGGAAGACTAAATGGACGACCTTTGCTTATTCTTACGTCATGTCAACTTTTTAGATATGAATAAGCTACTTGTCGCCTAAATTATTTGATCGATATATTTTTCCTTTTATGTTGGGATAGTTGGGAAACGTGTACTTTCTTTTTTCCTTTTTACTCCATTGTTGAACTTGGTTGGTGACAAAAACCGTATTATAATTGGTTCCAATAGAAACACATTTACTGTATTGTTGTTGTCAAAGCACCAGTCATGTGCACCTCAAGGCTTGTATTCTATTATTTTAGGTCTTTTTATTGTTTGGTAGGACACTTTGCAGTTCGGTTTACTCTAATAATTTTCTCCAATAAACATTTTTGTCTCATCCTAGAATCGAAGAAAATAATTAGTTACTAAAAATGCCAATGTATACTTTTTACACCAAATATGTGAATTTGCCCAGCGTCGTCATTTGAGGACGTATACTACTCTTATAATTTTTTTAACATTTTTTTACTGGGTAGTTATTTTTGTTTTTTTTTGTGCAAGTTATGGATTTAACTTAAGAAAAACACACATTTTTAGAACTCACCATTGTATATAAAAATCTTATGCACACCGATGTAAGTATAGTTCAGTAAACTTAAAAATCGTACTTTTCGCCTTGGGCTAGTATTTCTTCAAATATAAATAAAGCACTAATACGTACACTTCTGCCTACGGTAGTGCTTCTACTAAACCACTAAGGTAGGCAATCACAAAATACTCACGCAGAAATTGTTTTATCCCAACCTGAACAAACCGTCCTTAAACGAGGACGCTGGGCTCTAATGGGTGAATGCACTGATTTTAATTAAATTTTGTCTTCTATTTATCTCTACCAATCAACCCTCATCCTCTTAATCTACTTCATCTAATAGCCTCTTTTTCTTCTTTTAGTTCCTTCTCCTATCACAGCTATCCGTACATTATTGGCGGTTGCTCTGAAAAGATCTAATGAGCCGCAACTATATCACTCTTTTAGGTTTTTCAGTCAGGAAATTCTTCTTCTTACAATGGATCTTTTACCCTTAATTTTACCTTGCCTTATGCGCCTCAATATCTCATATTTCCCACCTCTGGTAATGTGGCCTAAATATTCCTTCTTGTTTTGATGTACTTTATCACCTCGCAATAATTTTGTAGCCTCCTTAACACTTCTGCATTTGTAACTCGTTCAATCCATGGTACTTTCAAAATCCTTTATAGCACCATATCTCAAATGCTTTCAACTTCTGCATATTGTCTACTTTTAGTATCCAGCATTCCGTTCCATACAACAAAGTCGAGAACACGCAGCATCTTAAGCATTTCATATTCCCAACATATTCATCCAATAATACTTTACAATAATTCAATCAAGTTTCACACATCAAGTTATTCTATTCGGCCCACCTTTTCTCATCATCTGGTTTGTTTTGTTGCCGGGTCTCTGGAGTTCCCAGTCTCTCAATAATTATCATTAGTCTCAATTCTGATATCAAATTTAATTTTATTCCACAACCACATTTATCTATCCACCTTTCTTTTATTCTGTTTTACCTTCTAATTTAATTAAATAAACACAGTTTTTTCCCCCACATACTGTAGCAGTTATGCTACGGACCATTTAAAATTAATTACGATTTTCGATTCATTCAATTATATTTCATTAAAAATACCCCTCTAGAAAATTCTTTGGAGACGCCTATTTAATCGCCTAGGTGCCTATTTTCGCAGCGAAGCAAGAGGAAAGCACCGCGCATGTTTCTATCGGATCGATACGAATCGATTTCCGATAACATTGAACAGCAGTTGGTCAGGAAACGGCTCGAAGGGCGGATGGCGCGCCGCTAGTAAGGTTATTCCCCCTTTTAAGTGACGGGATTGAAACAAATTTTCGATGGAAATCAAATAATTAGAAGGAAATCAAGCGTTAGCTAATCCCATCTACAAAACTAGATAACCAAAGTTAAACATCTCTTTGGACTTCTTCACATAACAGAAGTGGATATTCCGGCGTGCCTGCCTTGTTTCAGTAAGTACATAATACATTTATCTCTCCTTCCTTCCTTGTGAAATCCAATGCATCATTGTAGTTAGATCTTTCGGTAGATTAATTTACCACATAAGTATATATAATTCATAGTATAATAATGATATTCATTCTCATTTGCAAAGGAACATTCAATCAAGGCCATAGTTTTTTTTAGTCCAAACCTAAATTTTAATATCTTTTATACCTGATCGTTAGGCTTTTTACTTAAGGTTTTTTATCTGTGATTTATAAAAAGTTTTAACGAGTATCTATACAGCCTTCTGTCACGCCCATCTAATGCGCACGTCCCTGTCATACTGTCATGTCTGAATTGAAGTAAACTTCAGAAATTTTGACATGACATATGAATACCTAACCTACCTAATATTTGATGTTTTTGTTTGGGCCTGTTCAATATGTACTGCTACTGTTCTTGAAATACATCATAACTAATTAAATAAACTTTATTTTAGATCCCGTAACTTAGTTATTTAGTCACACAACGTGACTCTATCACGTTGATTATGTACTACCTAGTTAGATTGCTAGCCACTCTGTGATGGTTTATCCCTAGAGTGGGCTGTTTTTGTTGGATAATACACCATACCGGATTTTATTACAACCAGCATCTTCACCCAGGACCTTGCAGTAGGACTTACTCACCACAGCAGCCAACCGTTTTATCGTGCCAAAAGGGAATTTCCTACGGAATTCATCTCTATGGACTTGCAACCCTACTTTTAACCGGCTGTTGTGTAAAAGCTAAGTTTATTTATTTTTTCTGTATTTACTTTTGGGTAAGATATATTTGCTACATTGTAAACTTTTCGTATGCATACGATTAGGAAGAGTACATATATTTTCGTGATAGATAGGGTTTTAGGTTGTTGTTTTTTTTTTCTTTTTGATTCAGTATAAGTAGGAGTTAATTAAAATAAATAAAATCAGGTCTTGTTTAATAATCATAAATAATTGTATCTTAAAATTAGATAGGGAATCGGGTTGTAAAATTTTGTCGTGGAGTTTAAAATAGGGAATACGTCTAGTAGGTTTTTTTTTGTAAAATATATAAAGAGTCACTGACCAACTCATTTATATAGACCTTTTTGCTATTCCAACGGACTTTTGATTTGGATTTTGATTTTAATACTTTTGCTTGGCCAGTGATAGTGGATAATTGCTTGTTGAGTGGCCTTTGCGGTCCTATTTTATCTTTTCCCCATCCACTATCACTGTTATTACGTTGCGTTATATGTAAAGTGTTAACATTTAATATTTATTATTAATATATTTGTATGTATTAAGGTTGGTGTTTTATTTCAGTCTGTATTACCAGTATATAACATAGCAAGACAAGATCAGTATTTAGTATTTTGTATTTCAGGTGGTTGTAACCAGTGTCATAGAGTTCCTGTTGTTCGTTATTTCAAAATCTCGAACCTGTCCAACTTCTTGGTTCTGAGAGCCGAGTTGTTCGTTCGAGTTGGCGCCCTTTTTTCTTCTTCTTTCTTTGTTGTAACTCGATATTATTTTATCTCTAGCATTCTTATCTATTTTCCTTCCATTTTTGTATTAACAGTCTCATTTCCTTCCTAGTTACTATCATTTCATTACCAAATTTTCTTCTCATATCTCCAAAGCCAATATTCGGTGTATTGAAGCTAGCCCGAATACTCACTTGAGATTTAGTGTCTCTCTGCCCTTTTAATTTTTTCCTGAGCTAAGCCCCTCTTCTTTTGTCTTAAATCTCTTATCATTTATTTTACCCATCTTTATTCAGTTCTTCTCTTCAAAAATCTCTATACCCAGAGTATAGAGGTTTCAATACTCAACAATTTTACTCATCACCTATTTTTATCTGACCTCACTTTAGACATAGCTTAGATACTTTTATCCAATTGTATTAATTTTTCCTTGCCCTAGATGTTATTTACCATAAAAGGACATAATAAAGAAATTTGGACTAAGCTTTTTAAAACAACAAGTATTTTAAAATTGGTGTTGATGAATCCATCTATATTCTATTAACTTATAAACAAGTTTTGCATTTACAACATTTCTCAGCATTTGATATCACAACTCCTATTTAGTTGTCATCTTTATTTCAGCCAGCTTTATCAGCCATCATTTGTGTTGGATCACAAATATTAATTATCTATTTCCAATACAAACTACAATACACACCTTCTGTATTTTGGTTTGCCTACCTTTACTTCATCAATTCAAGTACACCTCATTGATGATTGCGGGTTTTCAAATTCGCCTCCTTTTTTACATCTTAGATAATTTATTCTCACTAACTCTTGTATTTTTATAATTCCAACTCACTGATGTTAGCTGTTATCATTGCTTGTACCATAAACAACTTTAAATTTTTAAAATGGTCTGACTCAGCCATGTTGTCTTTATAATTTAATAAAATAATTTAGATGTGATTCTATTCACTGTAAAGGGTTATTACCCTATATCTGTGGCTTTTGCCCAGTATTCATGTTTTTTGTTGTGTTGTTAAGCAATTGCTCTTCTATGAAGGTATTTTAAGAGGACGAAGCTCTGATGATGGCACGTTATGTGTTGAAAGTACTTAGCTGATATAAAATATATTTTTTACACACTATCAAAAGTTTTTTGAAAACATACACCTGTTTGCCGTTTTGACCTATTCAGAAGTGTGTACAAGTCTTGCAGTCTTTTCCAATTTTTAAATTTAGTGGCTGCGTAACCTACATTTCATAAAACTTCAAGTTTCATTGTCGATTGTTGTCCTGGCATCAGACAGATTCGCTTTTGAAATCTCATCTCTTATTTGCCTGTCACCTCTTGTAACATAATGACCTAGTTGTTACTGATTGACCCACTTACCACGTGTGGGAGTCATATGTTGCCCTAGGGCCGTAGCCATAGGAATTTTATCCATCCTTTGGATTTTGCAATGTTTGAATCTATATAAGACTTTTAGTCTGTTTTTAAAAGGCTTTGACCTTTGTATTTTTTGGTTGGCTCACCATGTTCTTGTAAGTTTAACCAAACTTTGCTTTAACCTTGGTCATCATTTTAACTTTAACATTTTGCTTTAATTAATATGGTTATATTTATTTTAGGTAACACTGATGATGCTCTTGTTACAGAGCGAAAACGTTTTGTTTCCATGGTTGTAGCCCTATAAGGGGCTTTTTAAACTAATATACCTTTTACCAAGACAAAAATTATTTATTAAATTTTACTTGTAATTAATGGTATACAGCCAGCTACAGGAAATTCTTCCATCTGGAAATTTTATATTATCTGTTACTTCATTATTTCGAATACTTTCTCTGACATAATATATATCGACTGTAATGCTGCGCATTGACGCCATCCCCCACTGGCACCTTTAGAATCTGTGCACTGTATAACACTGTCGTCACTATCGTCACTGCCTTTCGTTTCTTTCTCATCTTTGTCATAGATTGGAGCACTGTTTTGAGAGCTTTATCGCATAGCCTAATTTGAATTTGGCAATAAAATCTCTTAAGGCAGGAACGCATTAGAGTCGCGGGCGCGACTTGAAAGCTCAGATTGTTTACGCTGTTTTTAATTTTTATGAACGCACTTGGAAGTCACAATCCCGACGAGCACTTGATTCAATATACAAATGAGAATTTCAAGTCGTCTACTGTCTTGTTCGCGACGAGTCGTATCCGCGAGTCCCTAATGCGTTTCTGCCTTTAATGTGCTCGTCCAAAGAAGCCAATGTCTGTATGAGTGATGCCAATTTTGCAGCAGTGATTGTCACTACCAGCTGTGCTGTGAAAAGTTCGTAGTCAGTATCACAAACAATACATACTCATAGACGTTTCACGTAAATTTTCAAGGTCAAGACCACAAACCATACATACTCATAGACGTTTCACGACCATGTTAATCTTTCGGATCGAATTAACGCCATCTCTTGATTGGAATGGGAACTAAATTGACACATTTTAGTTACGTGGGAATTTCAAATTATAAATTTTGCGGGATTTTTGATGAAATTTCGCAGGAAATTAAAACAACAGAAAGACAATTCAATGTTTTATTCAATATTTTACTGAAAACTTCAAATGTTCCAATTTGTTTTCAAAATGCTAAATACTACTGCCATGTGTCACGTGAAAGCACTGATGTGTAATATTGAGTTGAATGAAAATTTTTGAAAGAATCTTGTAGGATGATTGTTTAGACAAATATTACCTTATAATCTTTTACAAACTTCCAAAAATATATAGACCCGAAATGTTGATGACACACTTGTCTATTGGAATAAACTGTTTCAGGATCTATTATATTGTTTTTTTAAATGCGGAGAAACACAACACGGGATGATCAATGTAAACTAAAAAATCTACTCATAAAAACGGAGAGGAGGTTAATACAATTGATTAAAATTGTGATTAAATCTAATTAAAAACGTAACATCACTATAATAAAATAATTAAGCCACAAACTGTAAAATAAAAAGTGAATAACAAATTAATTTAATTGTCAACTGTCAGTTGTTAAATATGACAAGAGAATTGACTGACAGCGACATCTCTGGATTGGAATGGTAACTAATTTGCTGTCTTGACCTTGACAATTTACGTGAAACGTCTATGAGTATGTATGGTTTGTGGACAGCAAATTAGTTACCATTCCAATCCAGAGATGTCGCTGTCAGTCAATCCTCTTGTCATATTTGACAACTGACAGTTGACAATTAAATTAATTTTTTATTTACTTTTTATTTTACAGTTTGTGGCCTAATTATTTTATTATAGTGGTGTTACGTTTTTAATTAGATTTAATCACAATTTTAATCAATTAATTGTATTAACCTTCTCTCCGTTTTTATGAGTAGAATTTTTAGTTTACATTGATCATCCCGTGTTGTGTTTCTCCACATTTAAAAAAACAATATAATAGATCCTGAAACAGTTTATTACAATAGACAAGTGTGTCATCAACATTTCGGGCCTAAATATTTTTGTAAGTTTGTAAAAGATTATAAAGGTATTTATCTAAACAATCATCCTACAAGATTCTTTCAAAAATTTTCATTCAACTCAATATTACACATCAGTGCTTTCACGTGACACATGGCAGTAGTGTTTAGCATTTTGAAAACAAATTGGAATATTTGAAGTTTTTAGTAAAACAGTGAATTGTCTTTCTTTTGTTTTAATTTCCTGCGAAATTTTATCAAAAATTCCGCAAAATTTATAATTTGAAATTCCCACGTAACTAAAATTTGTCAATTTAGTTCCCATTCCAATCAAGAGATGGCGTTACTTCGATCCGAAAGATTAACATGGTCGTGAAACGTCTATATGGTTTGTGGTCAGTATACTGGGATTTCATTCATATCTGCCCAAAATTCGTCTATGTTCCAAAATTAAAAAGAGAAAGTTGTTTGCTTTTTTACAACAACTCCAAATATTATATAGATACCTACCATACCTATTCAACAACCATTTTATAGGAAATTTCAAGGACTATTAAAACATTGATAAAGCATTGATCATATCTGTTCTTAATGTTTATTTTTTAAAAGATTCAGGGTTAAAAGGATCAGTAAAAGTGATACTCGAGCTACCAACCTATCATGTAAGGATAATGATAGTAATCACAAAGTAGTGATATCTTTCGACAATTTTTATGCTATAGTAATAAAGTTTTTGCTATAGCTACTATTATCTTAAAGTTGTATACTACTAATAGTCCAGGGCGCATCTGTTTTGAGATGGACGTTGAGAGGTGACTCAAATTTTTTTGCAGAAATTGCTTGAAAATAAATCAAATAATAATAGTTGAGATATCCTCCCTCTCAAAAAGGTCCGGAACATTGTTTAAATAATCAAAATGTCAAAAATTGAAGGAACAATTCGATTTTTTTCTTCGTTTTTTGATTATAACTTTAAAAGTATTCATTTCCGAGAAAAGTTGTAATGACATAAAAGTTGGGTAATTAAATTTCCTACAATATAGAATTAGTTAAAAATTTTAAAAATAGTCACGCTAGTTGCAAAATAGCAATAATTGCGAAAAAACCATACAAAAACAAGTATTCGCATTTTACGTTTTTAAACCATTTATCCTAGACTTAGGACCTTCATGTTTCAACCAGTAAAACTTTATGATACAGTAAAACCATACTGTGAATTTCATTAAGATCGGTTCAATAGATTTTGCAAAATAAATTTTGCAATACAGCTTTCGCAAAAAAAATTCATTTTTTCAAAATGTAACAGGACTGAAAATAAAGCAGAGAGCAAGTTGAATTTTTTTGCTTATAGAAGTGTACTGTACCTTTCATTTGAAATTTTCAAAATTAAAATCGATTGATTACCACGGCGTCAGAAAATTTTTGAAATAAACAATAATTTTTAGTGCTACGCGCAGGACAGCGGTGTTCGATTCACACAAGTTGATTTCCATCAAAATTTCTTCCAATCTTTATCTAATATATTATTTTTTTACTCTATATTTTGTTGTATTTTAATATTTTAATTCCACAAAAATCAAACTAATTTTATTATTGTTTGTGAAATATTGTTTAAACAATTGCATATGTTTAAAAATAATAAAATTTTATTATTTAAGTTAAAATATATGAACAAAGAAAATTTTTGCTAATAACAGTGTTATTTCAAAGGATAGAGTATGTGTTTTTATTTTGCAATAAACAAATTTATCTATTTATATCGAAATGTAATAAAAATTAAAATGTATCAATCATTATCAAAGGTCATTGGAATGCCCAATCAGAGCAAACTATCCTCTGTCCTGCGCGCAGCACCAATAATTAATGTTTATTTAAAAAAATTCCTGACGCCGTGGTGTTAATCGATTTTAATTTCGCAAAATTGCAGATGAAAGGTACAGTACTCTTCTATAGGAAAAAAAAAATTCAACTTGCTATCTGCTTTATTTTCAGTCCTGTAACATTTTGAAAAAATGAATTTTTTTTACGAAAGCTGGACTGCAAAATTTATTTTGCAAAATCTATTAAACCGATCTTAATGAAGTTTACAGTATTGTTTTACTGTATCATAAAGTTTTTCAGGGTGAAATATGAAGGTCCTAAGTGTAGCATAAATGGTTGAAAAACGTAAAATGCGAATACCTGTTTTTGTATGTTTTTTTTTCACAATTATTGCTATTTTGCAACAAGGGTGACTATTTTTAAAATTTTTAACCAATTCTATATCGTAGAAAATTTCATTACGCAACTTTTATGTTAGTAGAACTTTTCTCGAAAATGAATACTTTTAAAGTTATAATCAAAAAACCAAGAAAAAAATCGAATTTTTCCTTAATTTTTTGACATTTTGATTATTTAAACAATGTTCCGGACCTTTTTGAGAGGGAGGATAACTCAAATATTATTATTTGATTTATTTTCAAGCAATCTCTGCAAAAAAATTTGAGTCACCTCTCAACGTCCAAATGTACTAATATTTTTACAGATGCGCCCTGGTCTATAAAGCTTTCCTTACTATATTAAAGTTAATAAAGTTTTTTTAAAAACCCTACGTTTTTGTAGATATGGTATTATTTTTTCGTATCTTTTTAGTTTTAGAGATACATAGAGAAAAAGGCAGATAATTTAAAAATGCGCTATATAACTTGATCCTATATTTTCAAAAACATGCATTTTAACGAGTCCAACTTTTTGAACATAGAAATAACCCCATAATAAAAGGTATTGAAGAACGAATGCGATGTATTTAAATTCTAGTGGATGAGGGATAAAATATACTTCTCATTTTTTCTAAAAATACATGTCATCAATTTTTTTGCACCGTATCTCGCTTAGTTTGACTAACGGACATTTAACAGTGCTAATTTTAAAGGTCTGTTTAAGTACTACAAGCATGCAACAAAAAATATCTCTCATCCACCATATCTCTCTTTGTATTATAAATAGAAGATTAGTAAAAAACGAATCTCTTTTTTTTTCAGTAAAGGGTTTATTTGTTTTTTTTTTCGCTAGATGAATAGTAGTGTTTAAGGTTTTCGCAAACAACCGTCGGAAAAGGTACCATTTTTCACTGAAAATGGCAAATTTTCAGCCAAGGGTAACTCACAAAGTATAGAATTTTGAAAAAGAAAAAATATAGTACAGTTTTTTCCTAGAATTAGATTAGATTCTCTACCAACTTCCGTGGCTATTTTGACAAAAATATTTTCCACCCCAGAGAAGGGGTGAGAACCACCCTTAAGATAAAAGCATATTTTTTTCTAGGGTAGACTTTGTTTCTTGACGTTTTCCTTACTGTGAATATATCAAGTAAATAGATGCAATAGGATGGAATTCGCAGCCAAATACCCTCATTTACTGCACTATTACTTTACTTTACTCCCGTGTTGGTAAAGTGAAGTAGTTGGTAGTCATCTGGAATTTTATGGACGTGATAGGACAATAAATGGTTTTTATTTATTTTACAGTTTCCTGTTTTAAATATCCTGAAATTTATGAAAGATCGTCTGGAGCGAAACTACTTTGAAACTTTGGAGCAGTCGTAAAGTAAGCGGTCATGGTTATTGTATTAGCAATAAAACATCTAAATCGTGTAGAGCATTTATAACGTACTTTTCTAGCAGAACTTACAGGTTCAGTAGGTCACAAAATTTTAATTACTTGTAATAAAAACTTTAAAACAGAAATTCAGCCACACATTTGGCTACATACACAAAACTCAGAAGACTGTAAAATATTATACACTTATAGACGTAGAGCTAGAGCCGAAAAATCATCGTCATAAGTAATATGTAGTTTGTCCTGTGAAATGCGTCCATTATAATACATTGATAATGATGATCCCTTGCAGGCGAACACCTCAGTGGATACAGGAAGTAGCAATTAGGAGTGAAAGTGGAAAATTTCCAGAGAAAAAATCGTCATTGATAATATATATGCTTAAGAGGATGGGTACGTATTTTCAGCTGCAATGCTATTCAAATGGGGATTCATTTTTTTCGAATCCTGAGAAAACTTATAAGTATTTTTGAAAAATTTAAAAGCAGAATGAAAGATTACGTTATTAGCGAGGGCTTATTAGCGAAAGTCCCTGATAACTTCTATATGTTTATTTTAATAAGTTACAGAAGTGAAAAACTAAGAGAAAATTTAGTGTGATTTTTAATTTCAAATATCTTATTCAAAATAAACTTTTTATTTATTCTAAGGAACTTTCGGCCCTCGGTAATAATTTAGTCTTTCATTCTGCGTTTAAATTTTTTAAAAGTATTTTTTAGTTTTTTCAGGATTAGAAAAAAATGGACACCATGTCCCTGGTAATATTTTCCAAATCTATCTTTGTCTTACAACGCACTTAGTCGAATAGAATATTGTCAGCATATTGTCAGTCATACTGTGACAATCAGTGACAATCTTAAATATTTGACATGGCATCGGGAATATTTTGAGTGCTGATTAAATAATATTGAAATATAGTGTATTTGATAAATAATTGATTTAAGACGTGAACTTAATAAAAAGTTATTTATTGTGTATTATTTGTGGAAGATCCAAGCAGAGAATACATCAGGATAATATATTCTGTGATCCAAGTATTTTGTTGTTAAAGATGTTCAAAATTGTAAGCGTTCCATAGTAACAATATATTATTAAAAGTCACTTTAACACTTTTCCTCTTTTCTCGATTGAGTATTAGTTTTTGTTGTACATATAAATTATTACAATCACTGAATACATAGTTAGTGAAAAATTTGCAATTACACAAAAAACAGTTATCCAAAAACATTCAAAAGCCATCTCTTTAAGTTAATGATGACATTTTCAAGTAGAATGACATTCTAGTAATGTTTACATATCCATACCAGTGTGAATTTTACTACACGTAATTTGCCGTGTAAAGACAGACAAAGTAGGGATAGCCGTAAAATATTTGCGAATTGTGTACCCATGGCCTTAAACATTTACCAATTTCAAAAATGAAGAACCATTTTCAATTTCGTTGCAAAACGAAAACACAGCCAAATCATATTCTAGTCCAATCAGAGAGTGCTGCAAGCACCCCTACCGGTTTCGAAACTTATTAGTCTCTCATCAGGAGGCACATATGCTGCTCTCCCCGATCCAACCAAAACAAACCCCAGCGTGCAGTCCCGGATTGCAACGAACGAAATGGCATAGATGCCCTAGCGGCAACTGATGAGAGACTAATAAGTTTCGAAACCGGTAGGGGTGCTTGCAGCACTCTCTGATTGGACAAGAATATGGTTTGTCTGTGTTTTCGTTTTGCAACGAAATTGAAAATGGTTCTTCATTTTTGATTGACATTTACTCTGTGTGGACTATGAAGGGAACCATTCTCGTTGGAACTTTACCGCGCTGAGCAGATGGGACGTGAATTGTAAATTGTAGAATTCCCTCATCTTCCTTAGTCTCAGCATCCGTATGGCTTTCAAATTGTAGAAGCCTCGGAGGTGTAACTAGAGAAGGTTCCCATTGTTTTCACTCTGGTGGGATGTAGAATAGCATTATGTTGTTTTATATGCCATTAGAGTGAAAACTTAGTCTTTTTGCTAGCAGTTGCCGCTAGGGCATCTATGCCATTTCGTTCGTTGCAATCCGGGACTGCACGCTGGGGTTTGTTTTGGTTGGATCGGGGAGAGCAGCATATGTGCCTCCTGATGAGAGACTAATAAGTTTCGAAACCGGTAGGGGTGCTTGCAGCACTCTCTGATTGGACTAGAATATGGTTTGGCTGTGTTTTCGTTTTGCAACGAAATTGAAAATGGTTCTTCATTTTTGATTGACATTTACTCTGTGTGGAGTATGAAGGGAACCATTCTCGTTGGAACTTTACCGCACTGAGCAGATGGGACGTGAATTGTAAATTGTAGAATTCCCTCATCTTCCTTAGTCTCAGCATCCGTATGGCTTGCAAATTGTAGAAGCCTCGGAGGTGTAACCAGAGAAGGTTCCCACTGTTTTCATTCTGGTGGGATGTAGAATAGCATTATGTTGTTTTATATGCCATTAGAGTGAAAACTTAGTCTATTTACCAATTTATCTCGGTACACCAATTAAGGGTCCTGATTACATACGTAGTACGAGTGAATTATCAATAATTTATACAGGGTGTCCCAAAAGTAGCGGGACGGTCGAATATTTCGCGAACTAAACATCGGATCGAAAAACTGAAAAATACATGTTAATATTTGTCAAAAATCTATCGAACGACTTTAAATCCGACCCCCCCAGTGCTCCCCCATGGGGTGGCGTGGACGATAACTTTAAAATCTTAAATAAATTCCCTCATTTTTTTTATTCCAGATATAAATAATTACACTTTTATAAAAAAGAACTTTTTATAATAAAACGTTTTTATCATTTATAGGACTCAATATAAAATTATTTTGTTGTTTTAATTTCTATGTCATAAAAGAATTTTGTAATCGACTTTAAACTCATATAAATCAAAGAAAACTCCGATCCACTAGCTTATAAAATTAAAGCTAAGAGCATGCATATTTAACGTAAAAAAGGTCACAGCATAAAATCCACAGAATATAACACTGGGGCACTGGGCTAATATCTAAAACTGCTAGAGGTAATTACATGAAAATCTTAGAGGAAGTGTTACCCAATATCTATGAAAATTTAAGTATTGGGACCGTGCAAGTTCGGAAAAGCGACACCTGGTTTCACAGCTCAGCAACTTTTTTCGCACATTTAATTGTATTGGCCAATTGCATTAGTCCTGGTTGCTGGATAATTGTCAAGGCCACAGCCTAAAAAAGTTGTAAGGATAAAAATTAAGACTGAGGTTATATTATTAAAGGGTAAACAATTGTGTGTACCTAGTAAATAAAATATAGTTAATATAAAGCCATATAAGGTCAATTATTTATATGGGAAATAAGCCACAATTAAAATGAAAAAAATAATTTTATTAACGTTTTGACGCCCAAATCGGGTGCCGTTGTCAAAATACAAAATATTACTTTTATAAATCAGTAATATTTTGTATTTTGACAACGGCACCCGATTTGGGCGTCAAAACGTTAATAAAATTATTTTTTTCATTTTAATTGTGGCTTATTTCCCATATAAATAATTAATCATAAAAATGCCACAAGAAAATAGCTTCAGAACAACCATATAAGGTCATACTTAATATAAAATGTCATAAAAATCACATTTTTAAAATAGTTTGAAATAAAAAAAAATCCATTTATCCATAAAATAGCAGTTAAATATTGCTTTGTTAGTCAGGTCTGAGCTATTTTGAAAATTTCAAGTACCTACTTAGCCTAGAACTATTTTTAAAATGGATTACAAAATTTGCGGAGTCCGTGACACCAACCAAGCCAAGTATATAAAAACGTTTTAAAATAAGCATAATCCTTACGTAAAAATAAGCAACCTTTTTCTGAGGCATTTTTTCGAATTGTGGATAGATAGCATTATAATTGGAAAAGACGATTTATCGTGATATTCTAGGTAAATTATGGAAACGCTCTAAAATTTTAAAAAGTACACTTCCAAATAGAAATAAAAAAATAATATATTTAATATTTTTCAAATACCTAATGAACGACACCAAACAAGACACGCCACTCCATCCCTTGGAGGTAGAGTGGGGGTTAATTAAAATATTAAATAGGAACTACCATTTTTTATTACATATTTTGATTACCCATGAAAAAATAAGTAACATTTATTCAAACCAATTTTTAGAATAATTATTGTTGAGAGAAGGCGCTAATAAATATTATTTTTCCATTATAGCGCCCTCTATCAACAACTCTAAAAAATGTCTCGAATAAAAGTTACTTATTTTTTCAAGAAAAATACTTTCTTTCTTTCTTTCTTTCTCCCCTTCCTTGTACCCTATCTCTTCCATTCTTTTCTGTTTTCTGCCATTATTTTTAATTCCTCGAGTGATTTTCCTTTAAATTTTCCCGCCTCTACTATTTGCTGTATCCATTTTTTTTGGTCTTCCTCTTTTTCTTTGTCTTTCATGAAAAATACAAATTTTGAATAAAGAAGAATGGGAGTCCCTATAGTAGGGGAGAGTATGCTAAATTTGCAGTTACTCGAGCGTTATGGGGACCTATTGAGTTGTAAAGATTAGGCACAAAAATAATTAGGTACAGTACATTTTGGTGGGGACTTTCCATTTTTAATTTATTTTTCCATTTCCAACAATGGTTTTTCCGATTATATGTAGTGCTATCTATCCATAATTCGATAAAATGTATTGAATACAAGTTACTTATTTCTACGCAAGCAATCTAATTCTGGAATACAAAATGGGGCTCCTATTTAAGATTTTAAAGTAACCCCCTGCCCCACCTCCGTGGTGGGTCGTCTTTGGTGCCACTTAATAGATTTTTCAAAACATTAAATAAGTGCGTTTTTCAGTTTTTCGATCTGATGTTCATTTCGCGAAATATCGCGGGGTTCGTATTTAAAATTTTAAATTTACTACCGACCCCTCTCCGTGGGGAGTCGCGTTTGGCATTATTCGATAGATTTTTGAAAAATATTGAGCAAAATTTTGAATTTGTTTAAAAAGATTGTTATGTCCGGGACCGTTCTGATTTGTTTAAAGGGCACATTTTTGAACAGGAATTTGCAAAGAAATCGAGTCAGAAATATTTTTCATATGAGAGAGGCCTCACATATGGAGTAATACGGAAATAAAAACTAATAATGTCTATCTGATTGTTGTTTGATCACTGTAGACTTAAAGCTTTCCTGGTACTAGTGTTGCCCAAATGCAAGACCAAGACGAGACTTAGACAGTCTTGGTCTTGGTCTTGCGCCAGTACACCTGGTCTTGGTCTTGGTCTTGGTATTGCGCTCCCGGTCTTGGTCTTGGTCTTGCAATAAGAGTCTTGCAAGTCTCGCAGTTGCCTATTAGCCTATTACATATCTTTGAACGACGTGACAGAGATGTACATTTTAAGCTAGAATTTCATAGCCATAGTAAAGATCAGCCAAATTAATAAATATCTAGACCAGCGGTTCTCAATTTGGGGTGCATGTACCACTGGTGGTACATATCATTATTTGCGGTGGTATACAAAACGCAAACACAGCTAAAATCAGCACCACAATTATTATTATACTTAATTAGATTACCTAGCTAGATACCTATTTCAGTTAAATAATAAAAAGTATTTTGTGGCTCATGACTCAAAAAGATTGAGAATTACTGATCTAGACAACTACTGATACCGGGTGGAGTTTGAACTCATGATCTAAGTAATCCATGCCTATGTTCTAACTAACCAAAGTTTATTAGAAACTTATATATTTTATTATATTAATACAGGGTAGAAAAGCCATATCCATGATGAATGGCATCTGTGGGACCAGACAATATCTAAAGCGAATAAACAGCTCATATACAATAGCATACTCAAAAGTATAATCACATATGGCAGTGAAGTTTGGCCACTGAAACAAAGAACGGAGAAAATGCTACTAGCAAACTAGTAACAGAAATGGACTTCTGGAGAAGAGCAGCAGGCAAATCAAGAAGAGATCGGATACCAAATGAGAGAATACGAGAAATGATGGGAGTCACACCTACAATAATTGATGACATAAAAACAAATCAAGTAGTATGACAGATGACAAGATCCCTAAGCAGATTTTTGCATGGACACCACAAGGGAGAAGAAAAAGAGCAAGGCCGAGAAGAAGCTGGAGGGAGGTAATTGAAAAAGAACTAGAGGAAAGAGAAATCCCTCCAGGTCTATGGTTAAACAGAGAAGAATGGCGGTTAGGAGTCGGAAGGCGTCGAAGAACGCTGTAAACCAATAGTAATAGTAGTAGTAGTGTTTTTTATTATCCAATATAAGCGAATGTAATGTCCAATATAAGCGAAAATATGAGGTTATCGTTGTAATTTCAGTATTTTATAAATGCTAGAATATTCCACAGAGTGATGTGAAAAAACACACTTTTATTGGTACACCCGGTATACAGTGACAATAATAATTGACCTGTCTAGCAACAATATTACACAGCGGTATTTATAAAAATAAGATAACATATCGTCGTACTAGAACAATACTAAGACAACTTAAGAAATATAGTTTCGAATAAACTGAGTTTTAAATTTCCTCCATAGAAAGTATGAAATAAAAATATTTTATATAAGTTTATTGCATTGTTTCTTAAATGTTATGGTGTCCTATTTGTTCTTGAGTGTGTTTAGAGTTTAACTGAAAATTTGAAATAATAAATAATGAGAATAAACTGAGATTTTGTAACATGTCCTCCTCTTACACTTTAAAAATTTGTGATATATAAAATTTATCTTTGCTAAATGTTGAAGTTGTCCTAGTATTGTATTTATTTTTTGTAATATTCTGTACAAATATCTTTATTTTTCTTCAGCTTATCCTAGTATTTCACCAATTCTATTGTTCAACTATTAATTTTGTTACTATATTAGCATTTAAAAATATCCCACTGTTAGACTATTTTTTGACGCACTTGACCACTTTGTCTTGTTTCATTGATTTTTCAAGTTATCTTTACACAATTATTCTCAAAAAAATACAGTAGGTATTGTAATTTTTTATTTTTTACTGAAACTTCAAGAAATAGCTAACATAATATTATTACATAAATTTATAAAATGAAATCAAATATTACCAACTGGTTAAATCATTTATACTAAAATTCCACTCAATAAACAATAATAAATTAAAAAAAAACTTCCGCGAACATTTTTTTAATCGCTAACTTCTTATCTTGTTGTTGTCCTTTCTTGTACGATTTTAGATTTTTAAAAAAATCGTGATGTTCAGAAGGGATATGTCGGATGAAACTTAAAAGATCTTCTTTTTTCTTAAAGGGAATTTTAGGGTGTTCCATATAAGCTGGAGCAATATTGTCAACTTCATTCATTCGAACATTAATTTGTTTAAATGAATCGGTACCAAAGGTTTCCTTGTAAAAAATAATATTTGGGCTTTCTTTGGTCACTCGCAATACCTTAATATTGCTCCAGAGTATTTTCTTTCCGATTGAATTTTTAGAAAAACTTGCAAAATTCATGCTAAACTTTTCGAATACATTTTAATAAACAGAAGAGATGTGTTTTCCGAACGAATTTAAGAAACGATTTCTAGCATCCCCACTCTATTGCAGTCGGAGAGCAACTTGAACTGACCAGTGAAAGTGAACAACTTTACTGTAACTTACCGACTCATCCACGAATTCGTAGGTGAGCGTGGGGATATACTCGGACATTTACTCAAATAATCCTTATTTTTGAAGCTTGGTTAGGGAAATACAGAGACAACTTAAAAAAACAAGTTAATTTAAAATTTTCTTTGCCACACTCGGTGAAATAGTCGGACAAGTTTGCTAGTAAAATACTAAGACAACTTAAAAACACAGATATGTTAAAAAAATCATAATGTAGATGTGGGGCTAGGCTAAGACATGTGGGAATGCCCGGGTATTTCACCACAATTATGATTAGAAAAGGCAAATATCAATCGTATAATAAAAAGGTATTTTAAGATATCTTCCTTTTAACCCAGGTATTTCCAACAAATCAATTAGTGCAATATTAGAATCTTGCTCATAAACACCACAAAGCAGCCGATTGAACAAATCTTAGTATCTCTCCAGATAGCTTATGAAATTTTAGATCAGATAGAGCAGATAACTCAAAAGTCAAATATTTGAAGATATCCTAGTATTGTTCTAGTGCGACGATATTAAAAAATCACTTAAATCGAACAACAGGCTTAGGAAATTCAAGACATTAACAATGACCTGTTTTTAAGGTGGTGAGTAAATTTTTTGGAGAAGTGTATATCGTTAATTTCGGTATTTTATTTACACTGTTCCTTTGTCTCGTAATCATACTTTTAAATAATAGTCGCGCTGTTTCGGCAAATTTTCTGTAACCCAGTGATCTCATAACATAGGTCATAGCACATTCAGCAAAAACAATACATAATAGTCTTACTATTCTATATACCGATAAGATTAAATTTATTAGGTATATTTTTTATCAGCAAGGTGACATATTTTTAAAAAGTTTGGATACGATATTTGATATTACTATCGGCGTCGCAAAGCAAGAATGTTATGTTATGATTAGAAGACGACTATTTTCATAATAGGTCTGGATCCCGCATATGAAAAAAAAGTTGATCAATAGCAAGCTGAAAATTTGTTAAGAGCTTATGGGTGTCTAGTCGGACAAACTTTGATAAATGGGAACACTGGAACAGGGGAAGTTTTAATTGTGGAACAGGTTAAAAATTTGGAACGGTCAGACCACGAAAACGTCACATGTATTTTGTCCGAGAGAACTTCCAATTGATTTGTTACCCTTTCATTAAACTCTCATGCAAAAATGAGACTGCTATTTATCACCTGTCATAATTCCTGTCATTTGACATGTTCTACGTATTCCACTCATTATCATGCCCGTTTGGTGATAAATAGCAGCCTGATTTTTGCATGAGAGTTTAATGAAAGGGTAACAAATGAGGCGCTTAGTGCAAGAGTGGCCTAACTCGTAAAAACTGATATTGAGAAAAAGACGATTTAGTTTTTATTAAATATGACCACTCTCTTTTCTGTAAGGATTATTATCCTTAATTTTAAATTTCAACACCTTAAATTAAGTTAATAAATTTCATTTTACATTAATATCACAAAAAAGAAAAATTTTCAAAACATTTTTGGAAAAAAAAATTGTAGGCCACTTTTGCACTAACATTATATAAATAAAAAAAATAAAGTGCGTTTTTGCATAAAATATATTTTTACAATACTTGTATACAAAAAATGAACAAAAGTCAAAACAATGCCCTTAACTAATTTTTTTTATAAACATTTATTCCACTATTTGTTCGGAATCTTCTGTAGCGTAAAACACATTATCTTCATCATTATTTTGTATACGTTGACCTGAGTTTTTAACATTTAGGTTTTATAAAAGTTATGTAAATAGGGTGGTACATACACCAACAAATCTTGTAAATTGCTAAATTTAGCTGCTTCAATGTCTCTGCCCTTTGGGTATAAAAGTGGAAGTTTTCCAATAAACGTAGATATATTGCGCTTCGTAATATCTATATGTTTAAAAATAACATCCGGATTGTTAGATTCTTTATAATGTAATTTTAATGGTTCAGTTAAAGAGTATCGCAACCATTGCATTTTTAACCAGTTGACCGATTCACCCTCGACAGTCTTTTTACGATTAGTAATGGTTTTCTCTAATGGAACACTACTCACGAAATCGTTGCTGGTCATTTCTACTACTGTGAATGGTTTTTGTTTTTTGGCTGTCCTAATCACTTTGGTCCAATCTCCAGGTACATAGATATCATTGAAAGTTTTTTTGTTCTTCTCTATGATCCCAAAGTCACGGTCACAGGCTAGATATGAATGCCCCGACACCAAAAATTTATGGTCAATTTGCTGGACTTTTGATATCTTGTTTTGTATGATATAATTACAGAATAGAGACATTTTGATATTCCTATTCTGCCCTCCGCATTGGTCACTATACATAATTAATTTTGACGTGTTAACATAGTTTTTAATATAATGCTGTATGCAAGATCCAATCTCTTGAGGTCCTCTAGATGCTATGGCTTCATGCCAAACGTACATGTGGGCCTGATTGCTTGACAAGTTGTGGATACCTAAACAGTATGTCCACAACTGTCTTTTGTAGTAACATACCCCAGTTGAAAGATGAGGAGTAGGTAATGTAGACATGAGATCAAACGCTATTATAGTGACATCGTTTTCAGCTATTTCACCCAACTCCGAATCCAATGCCATCCCAGCACGTGCGCTTTCTGCCTTTCGAAGATGCAATTCTTTCTCTAACTTTAAACTTGCTAAAGTAACTTCAGAAGTTTCTGTTTTTATTTTTTGTTCAAATTCGTCACATCTTCTACAACTGTCAGAAAAGTTGTGTAAAAACTGTGCATGAAAAGTTAAATTAAATTTTGTTCTGAAAACATCTCTAAAAACAAATTGTGACGCAGGATCATTTGTTTCTTGTTTGTATAAGGAATACGTAGTTGACAGATTTAAAGTGGGAGCCAAATAACAAAGATTGGGATTTTTTGTTCTAGAATAGTGTGACTGATATTTTGGGAATCTCGAAATAAAATGAAAAATATTGTCAAGTTTCTCCTGACTTGTTTTATTATGAGGCTCCTTTTTTCCTCGTTTATCTTTAGAAGGTGTATCACCTTGCTCCTTATTATTCAAAGCACGTGTAAGCCGACCATCTGAAACTTTCAGGACTTTTTTAAAAAACTCCTTGCAAACTGGAATCTCTATGCCTCTTTCTCTTGTCAAATAATATCGTCTTGTGTATTTTCTGGAGTCACTTTGAGCAGTATTGGCTAATTTTGAAGTAAGTTTGATATGGCCACATAAGTAAGACGTCTGTAAATCATAACTGGTGAGTTTATAGAAATCTTTAAAAATAGTTTTACGCTGTTGAAGAGTAATAAGTTTATGACATTCTTTAAAGCAGCGGCAGTCGGATGGATCAAATTGTTTGGCAGCAACTACCTTACCCTTAATGGTTGTATACTCACGTCCACTGTTTCGTAATTTTTTTCTTATATTATGTTGCCATTGACTTTTATCTGCAAATTTGCGCCGAAGACCACGTTTCTTACTTCTTGGAATTTCTCCAGGATTTGCAATACCGTTAGACTGAAAATTGCTTTGTAAATTCCCATCAGCCACAAGCACCTTTTCATTTTCAGCTAAAACAAAGTTTATTAGTTTGTCGCAAACGATTATAATAATAATAAAATACCTGTACTTTTTTCACTTGACGATTCTTCTATATCAGAAGGATTGTAGCTGGAACCTGAATCTGCAAATGGATCATCAATACTAGAGATATCACTGTCATCAAAGATATTATTGCTTTTGCCTGAAAGAGATAAGTTACAGTAATTCAGCCGTGTATTAAAATATACTTTTTAACACCTTATTCCAAAATGTCTGCTTTTACTTTTAATAATATTACTACTTAAGAAAATGATCTGGATAATATATTTACCTGATGTGGATGGAATATCCATAATGAAACTTCCAAATAACTAAAGTTAAACAATTAAAGTATACACGAGCTGTTAAAAAACAAATAACAATTTTAAGGTTAAAAGATAGGCCACTAGTGCACACGAGAAATTGAAACACATAGAGATAAGCACGAACGTTGGGCTATTACTGCACAACCGTTTGTCAACAAATCGTAATACGCCAAAGTGACCTTGACCATTCCTCTACCGTCATTTTAATCAAATCGATGTGGGCCACTATTGCACACGATAGATTAATAAAAATACTAACGCTCGGTGTTATTAACTCAAATATCATTTTTTTTTTAGTTAGGCCACTTTTGCACTATGCGCCTCAAATCAATTGGAAGTTCTGTCGGACAAAATATATGTGACGTTTTTGTGGTCTGACCGTTCCAAATATTTAAACTGTTCCACAATTAAAACTTCCTCTGTTCCAGTGTTCCCATATATCAAAGTTTTGTCTGACTAAACACCCTTAAGCTATTAACAAATTTTCAGCTTGCTATTAATCAACTTTTTTTTCATACGCGGGATCCAGACCTATAACCCGGACAACTAATTTCAGAGAAGTCGTCTGATGGGAAGGAAAGTACAAAATATTTTATTTTTACATTGTAATAATGACCTGAGTACGTGTCAAATGTGTCAAGTGTTCTTTAAATGGATATTTTGACTCGCTATGTATGTTTATGGTATTGTTCGTAGTGAACATAAGTCGAATTTTCAAAATTTTTGTTACAGATTTTTTTTGTTTCTCATAAAGTATGTAAGAATATAGCCGAACTAATATACATACTGCCTAGAACGAGCCTCAGTTCTAACTGCAAGACGCAAGAGTCTCGCAGGTTAAGTCTTGTTCTTGCTCAAGTCTTGCACGGTACGTCTTGGTCTTGGTCTTGCTAAAATTAGGTGGTCTTGGTCTTGGTATTGGTCTTGCGAAAACGCAAGATCAAGACCAAGACTGCAAGACCAAGACCGATTTTGGCAACACTACCTGGTACAGTAAATATAAAAAATATAAATTCATCGTGTATTGTTTTGATGTTATTATCGGTATATTTTGAACGTAGCGGTATTGTAAATTGTTACTGAGAATATTTTAAAAGTTAGGAATTTATATTTTGAATCCTGAAGTTTTTAGATATCTTCAGTTTTGTAGAAAGGAGACTGAGGAATTTAAAATAAATAATCATAGTACAAAATGGTAATTAACATATTATCTTTTCTACATTAGATTCAATGCAAGCTGTTTGTTGCAAAGCAAACTTATTAAATCTGAAAATAATTTCAAATAAACGTACAGCTGAAAAGTTCTACCATTTAACATAAATATAGTAGAGAGGAAATGAATACAAAAAAAAAACGCACGTGACAATTTTATATTACAGTTTACTTAAATTCAAAATTAATGATTATAGTAAGTATAACAAAGGGGAAAAACTCTTTACAAAATTAAACTATCAGAGAGAAAAATGACATTTTTGTTATGTACAACTTGTCTGAAGTTTGAAGTGAGTTAAGTGCAACTGATTCTCATTAGGGAGTTGGGATATTCATCTGTAAGCTGAGATCTGTACCAATTTTTAATAAAGTTCATTCTTGATAACGCGGATTCGTCCACATAATTTGAGCCAAACCTAGTACACAATTTCATGGCCAAACATTTTCAAAATTTCCAAACACTAGGTATATTCTTAATTTAATGGCGGTCCGCACAAAATTAGCCGACGGTCCGGATGCGGACCGCGGTCCCCCAATTGGTGACCCCTGCTATATACTACTCATCGGCGTACGTCTTACTTTATATTATATTACTTTATATAATGTCTTGACTCAATTTGTTTGAAAATGAATCGTGACGTATGGGAAAAGTTATAGCGGACGAACAATATCTTTATTGTGTTTCAATACAATTTTGATAATGTAAAGTAAAACTGACGAATTTTCTTTGCTATAGATATGTAAAACGAGAATAACTTGTTAATTTATTAAAAGAATAAATAGAAATTTGATAAATATATAAATAAAATGTTATTTGAGGTTAGTGAATGTAGATGTGTGAGTTTATTGGTCGAATAAGTTTATTAATCGAAAAACAAAAATCGAATTTGTCGTTGGTGAAATCGGCCATTAATAGATCTGGTCAATAGTCAATATGAATGAGTTAGAAAAAAGTAAATTAAATTATTGAATATACTTTGGATAAATCATGTATACATTGAGAATGTCATTTAAAGCCTCAGTAAAGAAAGATTGTTGATTTGTGATTTGTGAAACAGAACAGAGAAAAACGTTATACCCTCGCTACGTTATAAGAAGCAGAAGAACAGAGCTTCTGAAGTGACATACCGAAAGGACAATAGAAGGCAAGATTGGACTTGGATAGACTGGGATAAGACTGTCAAACATTCGTGGTTGATACACACACCAGACTGGACGGGTTTAGTACTTTACCTCTAATTATTGCCAACCTTTAGTATAATATGAAGATGGTATTATAAGGAGAATGTCCTTTTGTTACAGCTGCCATGTTTGATTTTTTTTGTCACTGTATCTCTCGCCTTCTCCCCTGTTTAATAAACGGTATCACACCCACGTAGATTGAACCGTTTGGTAGCTACCTATATATCTAAGGTCCCTTGGGTTCTCCTTCTCTCTTTAACCCGGCATTGATCGCTACATGAGATTTTCTCTCACGGTTTCAGAATATTGCACACAACCTTTTACAATGTAGATTACACAACGTCATGATATATTTCCTTCTAGTCTCCCAATAATTGGTATATTCGATTGTAGAGGAAGGATAATTATTATCCTTCCTCTACAATCGAATATACTCGTCTACTCAGACGGTGGTCCAGTTGACTTAGTATGGCGCGATTGTTAAGTCAGTGCGCTTCACGTGAGATATTCTCTCATTGCGCGACCGCCGCGCCGTGTATAATATTATTTATGGTAGGGGATTCTTGCAGTTACTCGACTTTTACCGCCTAAGCGGGGATTTTTGCAGTTACTCGAGCGCGTCAGATCATTACATGAGGAGAAACCTTGTACCCTGAAAATGTACCTCTACCATATATTGGCTCTTAATGCAGGGGAGTTCGTTAAGGGGGGGCCGAAAAAAAAATCTATCCTTAGAAAAACTCGAAACCATCAGATTAACATAAGGTAAGTTAAGTACATGCAAAACAGTGTGTATTTAAAAAATCTAACGATTTGAGCAGGGCGTAAGGAAATTGGTGAGTCCCAAATTTTCACAAGAAAAAAGCGAATATTTTGCGAAATGAATGACAGATCGAAAAACTAAAAAATACGTACTCAATATTTTTCAAAAATGTATCGAATAATACCAAACACGACTTCCCACGAAGAGGGGTGGGGGTAAATTTAATATTTTAAATACAAATCCCGCGATATTTCGCAAAATGAACATCAGATCGAAAAACTGAAAAATACACTCATTCAATATTTTTGAAAAATCTATCGAATGGCACCAAACACGACCCCCCACGGAGGTGGGGTGGGGGGTTACTTTAAAATCTTAAATGAGAGACACCATTTTTATTGCAAATTTGTATTCCTTACATAAAAATAAGTAACTTTTATTCGAGATATTTTTCGAATTATGGATAGATCTAAAAATGATTATTGGAAATGGAAAATTAAATTAAAAATGGACAAGTCCCCACTAAAATGGAAAACTATACTTAACTTTTTTTGGTTTTAGAACCTACTCTTCACAACCAAATAGATCCCCAAAGCGCTCGAGTGACTGCACATTTAGCATAATTTGCTCCCCTTCTATTAGCAGTATCTAACAGCATTATTTTATATTGTAGCATTATTTTATTTTATATTTTGCAATAAGAATCGTGCAAAACCCCATCTTTGGCTCAGTGGTAAGAGCGCCTAACCTTTGGATCGAGAGTTCCGAATGGTAGTGAGTTCGAATCTCACCAGGGTCAGAGATTTTTTCATTTATTATAAATTAATAAATGAAAATATTTTCTGTCCTTGTGGGATCGGTACTCACCGGAGGGACCGCAGACGTTCGGATACAATTAGCGTCTCTTTGCAAAGACAATGACGTCGGCTTTGCAAAGTAACAAGACACTTACTCAACACACTCACTACACACTACACCTGAGTTAGTGATAAGTTATACAATTACGTGGCTAAAGGTTCTAGTTCTAAACCAAGGCCAAAATCAGAGAAAAAAAAAGAATCGTGTAAAGATAATTTTAGAACTTTTTAGATCTGTTGCAGGAGAGTAAAATAAAACTACTAGTACAAATTTGAAATTCCTAAGTATTGAAATATTATAATTATTAATATTATGTCTACATTTTTTAGATCAAAACGGCACATCTACAGTCACATTGTGTAAAGCTAATAACTTTTAAGTTTAAAATCTATTTCGAAAATTTTATTTCGTTAAGAAATGCAAAAGTTGGATGTGAGATAAAATCTGCTCAGTCACTCTCGTAACAGCCAACCTAGCGACCAATGCCGGGTTAATATTTACTTCTTGAGGTAATCTCTTTACAATGACCATCCATACGTTGTTATCTGTCACCCAACGCCTTCACCAGAAACAGCTTTGCATTTTAATGTTCTCCCTTGAGAAATAGCCCGGCGCCTCCACCAAAAGCTGGATTCCATGCAGTGTACTCACTGGGAAGCAGTCCCGGATTAAGAATCTTGAGGCCCCTAGGCAACCCAAGCTATGAGGCCCCTTAAGAAACCTAGGCTTTCTCCGTTTTTAATAATTTTCATTTTGGTCCGTTCGCCTGTTGCGAAATAATCCAAAATGACTGTGAAGCAGGAATACAATATCATCAGGATAGTTTTCATGTAGTTTTGAAGCACGCTCATTTATTTTTTAGTATAACTCAATTTTTAAAAACACACAAAAGGCCAAATACTGAGTTCACTGACCCGTACACCGTCAACCGACGACTCAGCTCAGTTATTAACTTGTCGAACATTGGTGGATACGTTTTAACTTTTAACTTTTGTCCACCCTGTAGAAAAATTTCATTGGAATTAGCATCATCAAAATGTACTTTTCTTTTAGTCTTTCATGTTAGAGTATTGTAGATCGCAGGTCTTCTTCACGTAGTAAGCAAAATTAGATCTTTGGGATATTAGGAACTCCAAAAGTGAATTTAGAAGTTAAACTACAGCTTAAAGTTCAATCTCTTCTCTTCTCTCTGTAATGATTTACTAACAACGTTGATTCATTCTAAAATTGTTGCCCAAAACTCATTCATTATGCATGTTTTTTTTTGGATATTTCTTTCAATAAGCGCTTAGCCTCATGAACTGTTTCAGCTTTCTGATTAGTGTCTTCAGCAAAAGTATGAAGAGCAGATTCGAAAGCGTTGTAACCTTTAGATTAGACAAAGGTCTTGTTGCATGTGCCCATGCACTCCATCTTGTGCTGCTTGTTATTTTAAGGACTAGATTGTGGCGAATGAGATCACTTAGTGGAGTTTCATTTAAGCATTTTATCATAACTTCCCAACGGTGGGTAGAGGCTGAAAAAAAGTTGTACCTACACGGACTGAACAAACCCAAAATATGGTATTACATTTGAGGAAGAATATGTTGGCCAATCTCTTTTAGTTTTTGTTCCATTGATATATTTTCAAAAACCATTGATTGTGTAAAAATCTTGTAATGCCTTCAAAACTTCTTTTTGATGCTGAAAAACTTCCATCAAGATTTTTACACTCTGAAGACCTTTCCCAATCTAAAATTTCCGTACTTCTTCAGTTATTGTATTCTGTAATCCTATGTCGTTTTCCGAATTTAAGATGCAATTTATCTTTAACTTTAATTTCTATCTTAGTTTCGGTTTCTGTTTCTTTAACTCCTTGAACTGGAATAGAGCTGTCGTTACATGTTTTTCATCTTCTTCAGTTATGGAAGCTATGTTTGCCTCAGTTATTTCTGTTTAATCACGTGCATTTTATTGGTTGCAGCTTCACTAGCTGTGGATTTCCGTGTGAAACTGAGTTTAAATAAGTTTAGGTTGTGTTTTCGATCTTGCTTAAGGATATTTTCTTTCTTATACTTTTTCATGCGTTTTTCTGCTCCACTCTCCAATCTTTTTTCTTATTTCCATCTGTAGTACTGTTCCTTCAAGCAAAGGGCATTCATTAGCGATTTATTCTCACAACGTAGACTTTCTATGTAAACAAAAGTATGCATTGTACTGTAGTTTTAAAGATCCACCATCACTTTTATGGTATTGCGCGATATTTGAATTTTTCAACATTTATAGTTTTTATTTAATTTTAATTATTAGTTTTTCCTTTTGATCCCTGCAAGGCCCCCTTTGGGACCGAGGCCCCTAGGCAACTGCCTTCTTTGCCTATTGGTTAATCCGGCACTGCTGGGAAGAATCAAATATTCGTGGTTTTAACTACGAGACCGGTCTGGTTTGGTATATCCCTGATATTGTTGCTAACTTTCAATCAATATGGTAACATAATAAGAAGATTACCACACCGCACATCCCGTTAAAAAATGTATTAACTCAAGAAATTTAATTTTTGTGTTTATCTGACTAACGACAATAATTATTATGTATCATTTTTTTTTAAAAACTGTAATATTGCATCCTTTAGAATATTCAGTACATCCCATTAAAAAATGTATTAACTAAAAAAAATTCATTTTTGTGTTTATCTGACCAACGACTTTTTTTTTCAAAAAACTGTAATATCGCAACCTTAAAAATATTTCAGTAGATGGAGCGAACTGGTATGTTACAATTAAAATTAAAGCTCATTGACCGGTAAAAACAGTATCATTCGAATTTGTGACAAGAATGTGCGCTAGTTTCCGATGAAAAACGTATAGGGGAGAGTTGGATGCTAAATTTGCAGTTACTAAAGTGTCATGGGAATTATTGGGTTGTTAAGATTAGGTCCTAAAACTCAAAAATGTTAAATTACGTTTTCCATTTTAGTGGGGATTTTCCATTTTTTAATTTAACACCTTGGCTACGTTTAAAGATAGGTATTTATAAATTTAGGTTGGATGCGTTACAAGGCATATACAGGGTGTCCAGAAACTTTACCGACAAACGAAGACAGGAGATTCCTCAGATAATTTTAAGACAATTTAACCCAATTCACCTAGTCCGAAAATGCTTCCTAAGGGAGCTAGAGCTCTTTGAAGATGGCGTCATGTAATTAGTTTTTCTTAAATACCTCGAGAACGCTTCTATTTAGAAAAACTAAAATTGGTATGCTTATTTACTTTCCAGAAATATATCGATTCCATCCATTGCAAATTTCTAGTACCGGTCATAGGCATCCATTTTGGGTAGTCAACTGTTATTTTATCACCTAACTTTTTTGTCTTTAATTTTTAAGCATTTTTGACTCTGAATTATTAAATTGTGATATTCTAGTACTAAAAGGTAATATTACTATAAGTCGACAGGATAAACCATTTTCTAGAAAAATCGATTTGAAAATTTTTCGTTCTTTCAATTTAAAAAAAAAAAGATTAAAAAAAACTATGTAGAAAGAGGAAAACTGGTACATTTATATTCCAGAGATTAATCGATTTTATTAATGGCGAATTTCTAGTACCGGTCATAGGCGTCCGTTTTGGGTAGGTCAACAGTTATTTTATAGCATAACTAGTGTGACCAACTCCAATTCAGTCGAATTCGAGACAAGGCTGAAAAAAATTCTTAAAATCCGGGACTTTTGAAAGAAAATCAGGCCATTTTTTAAATACAAGTTTAATATCATCTTTTAATTGATTATTTAACATTTTTTATGTTGACAATGATATTTGATGGGATTAAGCGGATTAAGTCACAATTGGTTGTAATGATAAATATATTTTTTGTTAATTTTTGACGTTTCGACTTCCAATCCAAAAATCGTTCTCAAAAACGAAAAATTAGTAAATCAACTGATGTTGGATTTCCATGCAAATATAACCTTAGGTTAATACATGTAAAAATGTAATTATCATTACAACCAATTGCGGCTTAATCCCATCAAAAATATAATTGTCAAACATACAACAAGAAAACAGTTTCTGCACATTTGTATGTTGATTACTTCTTACTTTCATATTATTTGTCGACCGATTGAATTTACGTAAAAATGAGAAGAATTCAATTTGATGTGAATTTTTAAAAAATAACGTATTCAAAATTTCAAAAGAGAATTTTGCCAAAATGTATTCAAAATTTCAAAAGAAAATTTTGCCAAAACGTTGAAAATTCGGATGGCCCGGAAGCATTGTCCGGGACGCCGGGACGCATATTTACAGATGCTAGCGTGTGTAGACACCAGGGTGTTGAAATCAGTTAGGGTTTGGAAAAACAGTACATTTACAGATACTAGCGCGTGTTGACACCACGGTGTTGAAATCGGTTAGGGTTTGGAAAAACAGTACATTTACAGATACTAGCGCGTGTTGACACCACGGTGTTGAAATCGGTTAGGGTTTGGAAAAACAGTACGTTTACAGATACTAGCGTGTGTTGACACTAGAGTGTTGAAATCAGTTAGGGTTTGGAAAAACAGTACATTTACAAATACTAACAGATTTGGACACCAGAGTGTTGAAAGCAGCTAGCTTTCTTAGTGGTTATACATGCATATGCTAACACATTTATGGCTATTGACATTGATTTTATATACCTACTGCTGTGGAAAAATATTTAAGTGATTTAGGTATTAATAAATAATTAAACGTTGTTGCGATATAAACAATAGTATATTAACACAAAAGAACAACATAAAAAATAATGTTGTTCTTAAGCTACAGTGGAACCCCGATAAGTCGGCCTCCGATAACCCGGAGGTCCGGTTAACCCGGACCGATTTTCATCAGGGAAAACAAACATTTTTTCACTTTGTCCTAGTTTTTTACCAAGAAATAAACAATACTGTATACAACTGTACGTAATTTAGATGTATTGGCCATATGTATTTCTTGTTTTTGTAATTATAATGTGTATTTGTTTATTATTTATATGTATTTTATTAATTTTTACCATATTCTCTGGCTAACCCGGATTTTCAATAACCCGGATCGGCCGCGGTCCCGACTAATCCGACTTACTGAGGTTTCACTGTATTTCCTTGTGGCATTTTTATAATTAACTATTTAGATAGGAAATAAGCCACAATTAAATTGAAAAAAATAATTTTATTAACGTTTCGGCGCCCAAATCGGGTGTCGTTTTCAAAGTACAAAATACAGTCGAACCCGCTTATTAGAATACCTCTTAAAGGAATATCCCGGTTTAAGGAATACTTTTACTTGGCACAAAGGCTATTCCAATAAGCGGGTTTGACTGTACTACTAAATTAAACAAAAATGTTGTTGCTTAGTAAAAAATTCTTCTAATAATTGAAGACCTAAGTGAAAGAAGGAGATATGTTACAAAGCCTACCTTTTAGATATGGGCAGTTAAAGTTTTTTTTTTCCTCTACTTTTATCATGAAAATATTGTTTGTGTTATTTGGTTTTATTTATATTGCTATAGCATTCCTTTACATATAATGTTGATAATTTGTTTTGATCTTTAGTATTTTTTCTAAAAATAAATAAAAACTGTACATACCACCTTCTTCAATTAATTTTAGTTTGTATAACTATCCTTTATCTGAATGGATGAAGAGGGTATGTGGCATGAAATAATGCTCTATATTCAGTTTTACAGAAATTTATGTAATTGAACACAAAATAATCTGCTTCTTCATGTTGCTATGTTCATGTTGGCTATCAAACTGGCTATAGTAATTTTGTAATGGCAGCTCGGTAAAGGGATGCAGAGGATCTGTAAAACCATTCTTACAGGTTTCTAAGTCATGACGGTTTTCTGCGACCTGGCCTTTCTGCTTCGACCTGGCGTTTCTTCTTCCGTTTACCTTGCCTTTTTTATTAATAGCTACCCTAGCCTTAGTTACATATAAAAAAAAATAAACAAATTTAAAAAATCAATTTTTTCAGCCTGTGTACATTATTTTAGGTTCTTTTGATCATTGGAAACAAAAAAGGTCTTTGGTAATTTTTTTCTAAGGTTAATAGTTTTCGAGTTAAAATTCTTCCATTCAAGAATTGTATTCTATATGTTACATACCTCCTTCATCCACTAGAATATCTCTTATTAAGCTTTTTAGAGGTACAGTAAAGTGGCATAATATGATAGTTAAGTTACATACCACCTTCATTCACTAAGAAACTCAAAATTTTAGAAAATGTTACACACCTCCTTCTTCCACTCAGGTCTTCAATTTATTTAATCTGACTCATTTATATTGGCAATTCAGACATATATTATACATTTTAAAGTATTTTTTACTAAGCCACAACATTTTTGTTTAATTTAGTAGTATTTTGTATTTTAACAACGACATCCGATTTGGGCGTCGAAACGTTAATAAAATTATTTTTTTTTCAATTCAATTGTGGCGTATTTCCCATCTAAATAGTTAATTATAAAAATGCCACAAGGAAATAGCTTCAGAACAACATTATTTTTTATGTTGTTCTTTGGTGTTATTTGTAAATGTACTGTTTTTCCAAACCCTAATTAATTTCAACACCCTAGTGTGAACACACGCTAGCATCTGTAAACGTACTGTTTTTCCAAAACCGAGGCAACAAAAGGAAAAAAGAAGCAGAAACCTGATGAGAAACATCACAGAGAACCAACCTAACGCTAAAGGGCATGGATCTGCTCATTAATCTAATATGTGTTATTTTTATAATTTAGATGAGAAATAAGCCACAATTATATAAATAATTTTATAAACGTTTCGACGTCCAAATCGGGTGTCGTTTTCAAAATACAAAATACTACTAAATTAAACAAAAATGTTGTTGCTTACTAAAAAATACTTTAAAATGTATAATATATTATGTCTGAATTGCCGATATAAATGAGTCAGATTAAATAAATTATTAGAAGAATTTTTTACTAAGCAACAACATTTTTGTTTAATTTAGTAGTATTTTGTATTTTGACAACAACACCCGATTTGGAGGTCGAAACATTAATAAAATTATTTTTTTCAATATAATTGTGGCTTATTTCCCATCTAAATAGTTAACTATAAAAATACCACAAAGGAGCTAGCTTCAGAACAACATTTTTTATGATGTTCTTTTGTGATAATATTATATTATTGTTTATATCCCAACAACGTTTAATTATTTATTAATACCTAAATTACTTAAATATTTTTCCACAGCAGTAGGTATATAAAATCAATGTCAATAGCCGTTACCATCTATGCATGTATAATGTATAACCACTAAAAAAGCTAAGTGGTTTCAACGCTCTGGTGTCCAAATCTGTTAGTATTTGTAAATGCACTGTTTTTCCAAACCCTAACTGATTTCAACACCCTAGTGTCAACACACGCTAGCATCTGTAAACGTACTGTTTTTCCAAACCCTAACCGATTTCAACACCGTGGTGTCAACACGCGCTAGCATCTGTAAATGTACTGTTTTTCCAAACCCTAACTGATTTCAACACCCTGGTGTCTACACACGCTAGCGTCTGTAAATATGCCGCTGGGACACGACTTCGTAATTCGGACCATGTCCCGGATTTTTCGGGCTACTTGGTCACACTAAGCATAACTAAGTTATGCTGTTAATTAAGTATTTTTGACACTAGATTATTCAATTATAAGATATTCGAGTACTAAAAGTTACTCTTGCTTTAAATTGGTAAAATACATCGTTTTTTTTTAAATTTTTTTTCAAATTCCCAAAACTTAAAATTTTCAAATTGATTTTTATAGAAAACGGTGTGTCCTACCGACTTAAAGTAATTAAAAGTAACCTTTTAGTACTAGAATACCTTACAATTTAATAATCCAGTATCAAAAATGCTTAAAAGTTGAAGACAAAAAAGTTATGCGATAAAATAACCGTTACCCTACCCAAAACGGACGCCTATGACCGGTACTAGAAATACACAATGGATGGAATCGATTCATTTCTGGAAAGTTAACTTGTGTACAAATTTTTGTTTTTCTAAATAGAAGCGTTATGGAGGTATTTAAGAAAAACTAATTTCATGGCGCTATCTTCAAAGAGCTCTAGCTCCCTTAAGAAGCCTTTTCGGACTAGGTGAATTGGGTTAAATTGTCTTAAAATTATCTGACGAATCTATTGTCTTCGTTTGTTGGTAGGGCTCCTGGACATCCGTACATTATGTCCCGTATACATACCCCATTTGCTACCCTGTGTTACGACACAGTCGACGCAGCCAACCGTTAATGTTAGGCGAGTTCTATTTGTATCGTAACGAAGACAAGGTATTATTTTCTATTTCCAAAAATGTTTTTTCCGATTGTAGCGCCATCTATCCATAATTAGAAAAAATGTTTTGAATAAAAGTTACTTATTTTTACCTAAGGAATCCAAATATGCAATAAAAATGGTGGATCATATTTAAGATTTTAAAGTAACCCCATCCCACTCCCGTGAAGGTCGTGTTTGGTATATTTCGATAGATTTTTGAAAAATATTGAACACGTATGTTTCTGTTTTTCGATCTGTAGTAGGAGCACACAAAACAGAATTCTATCTTAGTGACGTCACGTTTCCTAGCAACCGTCGATTCTCGCATTGTAAAATTCGTTTTGTGACGTCAGAAAAATAGAATTCTATTTTGCGTGCTCCCACACCTGATGTTCATTTCGTGCAATATTCGTTTTTTCTTTTGTGAAACTTTGTGACTCACCCATTTCCTTACGCCTCGCTCAAATCATCAGATTTTTTAAATACAGGGTGTTTCTAAATTCATGCGACAAACTTCAGGAGGTGATTGCTTGTATGAAATTAATATGGGTTCTTCCTATAACAAAATTTCCTCAGCCCAACCCTTAAGGGTGATATCACCCATAAAAGGTGGTAACTAAAATTGAGTTTTTATTATTTTTTTTAAATTTCAGTAAAGCTAGAAACTTGAAATTCTGTAATTTTCGTGCACTCGCAAAGGACTAACCACGTGTATTTTTTCAATATTCCTGTTACATTATACGGGGGTGAAATAAGCAACCCTTACTTTATTTCATATCAAAACTTTTTTTTCGAGACGCAGTTGTATGAAATAAAATTTAACTTAAAATCCTTGTTTTATTTAAAACTTTTTTTTATTCTTAAATTTTTTTCCCAAAACCAATAGCTGCAGAGAAAAAAAATAAACATCATAATTTATAATTTTTTTAATAAATTTAGTGGAAAACAGTAAAGATGTAAAATGTGATACGATTCATAATAAATGCTGGAAATGACCACCTCTACCTTAATGTTTTTAATTACAAAGTTTTAGACTAGTAGGCTGCGGTCACTTCGACATTAACCGTGTTTACTTAATGTTTATTCAAATTTTAGTAGACTGATGTCAAACACTGTTGTTGGTAGTTACCAATCGAAGTTTACTTGTAAGCTTGTGGGTTGTTATTTTTGCATTATCTGTGTATTGTTTATTTTATAACATGTATACAAACGCTAAAATGGCCGACATGCATTTTGTGTATGGTATGGCAAATGGTAATTGTCGACAAGCTAGACGTCTTTATGCTGAAAAATATCCGCAACGAATAACGCCTCATCATTCCGTATTTGCACGTATTCACAACCGCTTATCCGAAACTGGACTGTTAAAAAGAAATTCAAACAGTACTGGTCGTTTCCGGACAGTTAGAAATGTAATGGTAGAACAAGCAATTTTAGATGAAATTGATGTACACCCGGAAAAAAGCACTAGAATAATTGCCAACACCTTAAATATCAGCCATTCATCTGTGTGGCGAGTTTTAAAAGAGCAGAAGTTATATCCTTACCACATCCAACGGGTTCAAGCTCTTTTACCTAGAGATTTTCCTCAACGAGCTAGATTTTGTGAATGGTTAACACACGAAATGCGACAAAATCCTCAATTTTTAAATAATGTATTGTTTACGGACGAGGCACATTTTTCAAGAGTAGCTATCACAAATTTTCACAATAATCACATATGGGCAGACGAGAATTCCCATGAGATTATAGAGCACCATTTTCAAAATGTTTTTTCAGTGAACGTATGGATTGGTATAGTAGGGAATAACTTAATTGGGCCACATTTTCTGGCTCAGCCATTAAATGGAATTTCTTACACCAGTTTTCTACAAAATGATCTCCCTGAACTACTTGAAGACATCGCACTGAATATCAGACAAAACATGTGGTTCATGCACGATGGTGCTCCAGTACACTTCTGTCGGACTGCTAGGCAACATTTAGATGTAACATATCCCAACCGTTGGATTGACCGAGGAGGGCCCCAACATTGGCCTCCTCGATCTCCAGAGTTAAATCCTTGTGATTTCTGTTTTTGGGGTTACCTTAAATCATTAGTCTACACGACGCCCATAGTTGATATCAACGATTTGAAGAATTGTATTCAAATAGCGTGTGACACCATAAGAAATACACCTCAAATCGTTGAACGTGTACGGCAATCCATGACACGTAGACTACGTTCATGTATTTTGGCTAGAGGTGGTCATTTCCAGCATTTATTATGAATCGTATTACATTTTACATCTTTACTGTTTTCCACTCAATTTATTAAAAAAATTATAAATTATGATGTTTATTTTTTTTCTCTGCAGCTATTATGATGTTTATTTTTTTTCTCTGCAGCTATTGGTTTTAGGAAAAAAATTTAAGAATAAAAAAAAGTTTTAAATAAAACAAGGATTTTAAGTTAAATTTTATTTTATACAACTTCGTCTCGAAAAATAGTTTTGATATGAAATAAAATAAGGGTTGCTAATTTCACCCCCGTATAATGTAACAGGAATATTGAAAAAATACACGTGGTTAGTCCTTTGCAAGTGCACGAAAATTACAGAATTTCAAGTTTCTAGCTTTACTGAAATTAAAAAAAAAATAAAAACTCAATTTTAGTTACCACCTTTTATGGGTGATATCACCCTTAAGGGTTGGGCTGAGGAAATTTTGTTATAGGAAGAACCCATATTAATTTCGTACGAGCAATCACCTCCTGAAGTTTGTCGCATACATTTAGAAACACCCTGTATATACCGTCCTTGATGTACTTAACTTACATCGTCTTATTCTGACGTTTTCGAGTTCTTATAAAGATAGATTTTTTATGGATTGCCCCCAACACACGCATTTGTATTAAGTGTCTATATGTGGTAGGGGTACATTTACAGAGTACAAGGGATCTCCCATGTGAGTTTCTGACGCACTCGCGTAACGCTCGAAATCACCGCTGGGGTTCCCCGACCTAGGTTCAATTGAACTGTGTCACACCCTGTATATTATCAGATACCGGTAGAATATTGTTGTTTATATTGTTCTGAAGCTATTTTCTTGCGGCATCTTATAAATTCAACTATTTTAGTTGGGAGTAACCACAATTTTAGTTTAAAATAAAGTTTATTTAAGGTTTCGTTTTTTTTTATTATTTTTTATTTATTCTAATAACAATTTCCGAAGTGGAACTTTAAACTTCAAATAAACTTAATTTTGATCTAAAATTTTTGCTTATTTCCAACTTATACAGGGCTAGTCAAAAGTCCGTCCCCCCCTCGTATCTTTTGAATGGTTACACTTTAAATAGTGAAATTTGGAGGGAGGAAATAAGCGAACGTAGGCTTCTCAACAAGTCATAATAGGTGACGTAATAGTAAGAGATGACTTTACAGCGCCACTGTGACTGATAATTTTAAAAGGGACCTTATGGCAAGTGATACCTCGTTTGAAAGGTATTGAAAATACCTATTCAGTCATACTAATTTTGTTTGAGTTTAAGCTCATGTTGATGAATAAATTAAATAAATATAAAATTGTAGTTTCCCATTTAATTAATAAAAATTTAAAGTTCCGCCTATTGTTACTTATGAAAATGGTTAACATTGACGTAAATACTACTAGAGAAGTGAAAAAGGTTAACTTTTTTGACAAAAAAACCACAAGCGGACATTTGAATTTTTTTTAAATAAATGCGAAACTACAGTGTTATATTTATTTAATTTATTCACCAAAATCAAAATTAACTTAAACCCAAAAAAATTAGTATGACTGAATAACTATTTTGAATATCTTTCAAAAGAGGTATATCACTTGCCATAAGATCCCATTTAAAATTATCGGTCACAGTGGCTCTGTAACGTCATCTGTTACTATTATGTCACCTGTTATATGACTAGTTGAGAATCTAACGTCCGCTTACTTCCTCCCTTTTTGGGAGACGGACTTTTGACTAGCACTGTATATTAAATTAGAGAAGTGAAAAAGGTTAACTTTTTTGACAAAAAAACCATAAGCGGACATTTGAATCTTTATTAATTAAATGCGAAACTATAGTGTTATATTTATTTTCCGCAAATCGCCAGGAAATTTTGACATTCCTGTCAAATTTTCTTGAAGAAAAAGTCAGGACTTCCTTACTGTAAGGAAATGTCATTTCCTTACTGTAAGGAAATGATATTTCCGTACAGTTGTTAGTGTTCTACATAAATGATAGAAAACACATTGCTATTAAAACCTTGTAAATTACCTTAATCATTAAATTTTCTTTATCTGGAGCTTCCTGGATAAATTTTTCAATTTCTTCCTTCGTTAAAATCTTAGATTTCTTTGCCCTATAACCTTGAGCTTGCCGTTTCAATAACGAACGAAGTTTTGAGCATGTAGATATATCTACATTGTGTTTAAGTGCAAGGGTTGACTTCAGCATTGAATAATTGGCCCATAATGTTGAAGATTTCATCTTTAAACAAAGGTCTAGGAAGTATGCCATTACAACATTTTCTGAGAAAGAACTCGTATTTTTACTCATGCGATAATCCATAAAACGTCTGTATGCATTTTCGTACTTTTCTCTTGATTTCTTTGGCAATAATTCTAATGAAGCAGTATTCACTGCCTCAACCAGCTCTGGAGGAGTCCCAGGAATGGAAATTTCATCATCACTTATCATTTTACTTTCGAGAACACCAGCAATTAAATTTATAAGCGTCAAGTTTGACAATTCAACCTCAATACGTTTCCATAGTAACCCAAGTAATTTTATTAGGAATTTCAAAGCACCATTTATTTGGGAATAAAATTATCGCGTTTTTTTTTAAATCAATCAATACCTGTCGAATTTTAAACGATTTGCGGAAAAATAGTATGTTTACCTCGTAGGAAAAGCCACATTCCTGGAGTCTGTGTTGCTAAGTCTCGGCTTGCGCCTCGACTTAGCAATCTTCACAGTCGTCCAGGAATGTTAAGCTTTTCCTACCCGGTAAACAATGTACTATTAATTTATTCACCAAAATCAAAATTAACTTAAAACCAAAAAAATTAGTATGACTGAATAGATATTGTGAATATCTTTCAAAAGAGGTATATCACTTGCCATAAGATCCCATTTAAAATTATCGGTCACAGTGGCTATGTAACGTCATATGTCACTATTACGTCACCTGTTATATGACTAGTTGAGAATCTAACGTCCGCTTACTTCCTCCCTTTTTGGGAGACCGACTTTTGACTAGCACTGTATATTAAATTGTTGTTTATATTCTCTCTGCTTGTGCTTGATAATACAATTTTGGCATTGGCATCTGCTGTTACAATTTTAAAACTTTAAAACATATTAGCTCCAAGTAACACGTCATTAGTTAAACCTTTTTAGTAATAATTAACTTTACTTAAGTGACTTAAAGTTCAATGCAAATGGACTGTACACATCATTTTCTTAAATTTCTGAATCTGGCCTTGTAACCGAATATTCATTTAAGAGGCGCATTTGTGCTTGGAAAGGAGTGCGGGATAATGGTGGCAAAGGAAATGTGGAATAGCGGAAATTGGAGCCTGTAAGCACTAACATGCCGACAGATACCAAAGGAAAGGAAAAGGAAAAGCGACTGTGGAGGGCTCTATTGGAATATATATGAGAAAATCACCACACTCCGCGGTAATTGTTTCGGGTCTGATACCAAAATTAGAAATGACTGAAATGCCTGAGTGACCACAGTTAGTCTAAACATATTAATAAGAAAAATAATTATGCATATCCTTGATTATATCACTTACACGATAATTTTGTAGTTTAAGAGTAAATATATACTCTGGGCTAATTAGCAAAATTCATGGAAAAGTTATTTACCAGCAATTTTATTGCTGGAATCGAATTATAAGATCCTATATATTAATAATATAGGTATGCAAAGTCCGCAGAAAGTGTGCTACTTTTTTTATAAACAAAATGGCGCCGACAAATCGTATTTTTTTCAATTATTGCTCTATAACTCCGAAGATTTTAACTTTAAAACAAAAATACTCAACTAAAAATTCACCGCAATTAAATTCTGCATGGAGATTTGTTTTTCTCGATTTGCTCCGACGAAAATTTTCCTCGGAAAATGCGGGGTTTCCCAACAAAATCTCTAATTTTCAAATAAAGTTTTAGGTAAGTAATTATTAATCAATAATTAAATAACTTAGTGACATCAAAGCTTTCTTGGTATAGATTGTAATTCCAGAAGCCGGTGAAAATTAAACGAATATTTTAGCAACAATTCAGTTGTTAATTAACAATTTTCGATCGCAATAATAACCAAAATAATCATGATACATTGATCAAACTTAAGATTATAAAGATGAGATGCCTATTTAATGTTTTATCGACAAAATATAAATGGTTCGTTGTTTTGCATTATCTTTAAATTTTGAAAAAAAAATAGTTATAATACGCTGGTCTAATTAGTAAAGTACAAAGAAAGTTTATTTACCAGCAATTTTAGAGTTGAAATCGAATATTATGATCCTATAGATTAATAATATAGGTATTCAAAGTCCGCAGATAGTGTGCTACTTTTATTATTAACAAAATGGCGCCCCCAAATCGTTTTTTTTTTCAATTATTGGTCTATAACTCCGAATATTTTAACTTTACACCAAAAACACTCAAATAACAATTCACCCCAATTTAACTCTACATAGAGGCATGTTTTTCCCGATTTGTTCCGACGAAAATTTTTCTCGGAAAATGTGGGTTTTCCCAACAAAATCTCGAATTTTCAAATAAATTTTTTGGGCAAGTAATTATTTATGAATAATTAAATAAATTGGTGAAATAAAAGCTTTCTTGGTATAGATTATAATCGCAGAAGCCGGTGAAAATTAAGTGAATATTTTAGCAACAATTTAATTGTTAATTAACAATTTAGAGTCGCAATAACAACCAAAATAATCATGTGACATTGATTAAACTTAGAAAGATTATAAAGATGTGATGCCTATTTAATATTTTGTCGACAAAATATAAATTTTTCATTTTTTTGCATTATCTTTAAATGTAAAAAAAAATAGTTATAAACAAATAAACATTTCTTAGAAATTGTTTATTATATTATAATTTAAAAAAATACTTAATATGCGTATTTCAAATGTCTTGAAAATGAATGCTTTAAAATTTTTTTCCAACCATTTGCAAAAAAGTTATGAAACAGCAAAGTAAACATACCATTACTCCGTTGTTTAAAATTTGTTTTAATTGTTTCAAAGATTAAAAGTGAATTTATGGTACAAACTAATTACTCTCAAAAAATACCAAACATTAGTTCAATGGTTATATTTTAATCAAAGATTAAAAATGTTTTTTTTTGTAACTTTTAGCGCGAGAGTAGGCTTGATACAGAGCCGTGGACGGGTTATAATTAGCGTTACCAGGTGTCCCGATTTGCGCGGGACGTCCCGATTTTCAGGGGTCTGGAGACGCGTACCGATTTGTACCTGATCGGGACACTAAATGTCCCGATTTTCACCCACGAAAACCAATTTCAGGAGGACTTGCAGTGAATTTTATAACTGTGTTATAAAAAAAGGCACTCCTAAAAGCGGCAAAATCGAATAAAAAATATAATTTTAATAAAAGATAAATTTAATAACTTACTTAATCTACGATTTTTTTTTGTAATTTCGTCTGAGTATTAATATCCTGTAGGATTAAATACGGATTATAGAAACACCTTGTAGTCCAGTAAATGGCAATACCGTGTAATTTTCAGGATCAACTCCGAACTGCATGAAAATTTGGACGGCTTGTGCCGTTGGTTGCTTTTACTCGTGGGGTGACAGTCACCAGTCACCCCTAGTTGAGGGTGAAAAACCGCTCGTTTAAAATAAGTCCGGAGACGGATAAATTGACTAATTCTAAGCAATTTTAGTTCTATAAAATTAAAGTTATTTACGATTGAAAATGTTTATTTTCCGACAAAAAAATCATGTTTTCAGACAATTTTCACAAATAACTCAAAAAGTAAGTATTTAATCGAAAAAAATATTCTTAGCAAAAATGTAGCATAATATGAGAAAGTTAAAAAATTGTGAACTCGTAAAGTCTATGGACCCAGCAAAAGCAGTAGCTCATGAAAAATACGTTCTTATTCGTCAAATTCCAAATCAAATATTACATCGTGAAATAACCAAGAAATGAAGCACTTTTCGGGAAAAAACCAATTAAAACTTTCTTAATGAAGCTCTATTTTTATGTTTTAAAAAAGTTTCTATCATCAAAACTAAGCGAGTTATCCTCAAAATCAAATTGACTCCTTTTTTTTTTTTGGTAAAAAAATCGTGAAAATCTCCCCTACTTAGCACCGCAAATTAAATTAATCGTTACCACTTTACAAACCATTTACTTTACTTATGTATTTTTTACATGACTGAAAGGGCCTAAAAGAGTCACTAATCACGAGTGTATGCAAAATATGAACATGAACAGCCATATTTCAACCAATTTTTGTCTTACAGAAAAACAAAATGAATCTATCATATTTATAAAAGCAAAACCTACCTACTTTTTACTCCTTGAGATTTTTAGTATCTCTAATACTTTTTAAGTTATTTTGAAAAAAGGGCATTTTGCAATATTTTAGGAATTTTTTTTTAATATATAATTTGTTCTATAAAACCAATTTTTTAAAAAACTAAGCACTCCCAACCGGTAAACCTTAACAGATCGTATAAATAATACACATATAAAGTAAATGGTAAAGCGGTAACGATTAATTTTATTTAGGGTGCTAAATAGGGAGAGATTATCACAATTCTTTTAACCAAAAAAAGGGGCCAACTTTATTTTGAGCGTAACTCGCTTAGTTTTAATGCTAGAGACTTTTATAATACAAAACAAAATTAAAGATTTTTTTAAACACTTAAAATTTTAATAGGTTTTGCCCGAAAATTGCTTAATTTTTTGATTATTTCCAATTGAAAATTTCGATTTGGAATTTGACGAATAAAAACGTATTTTTGATGAGCTACAACTTTGCTTTTACTGGTTTGATAGACTTTCTAAACCTACAATTTTTTTGCTTTTTTAAAAGCTACATTTTTGCTAAGAATATTTTTTTCTATAAAATTACTCGAAAAGTATTGACTTAGTTTAAAAATTATATAGAACAAAAGTTTTTTAGAGTTAGTCAGTTGATCCATTTTGGAACTTACTTTAAACGCACGTTTTTTACCCCCACAAGGGGTAACTGTAACTGTCACCTCCCAAGTAAAAGCAACCAACGGTAGAAGTTCAACTTTGAAGTAGACAGTAAGTAGAACCTAAAACCAGATTTTCATGCAACTCTCAGTTGACTCAAAAAGGATAATTTACTGGGCTATTGTTGTTTATTTGTCCCGATCTACAACCCTAAATCCCGATTTGTTTTTGCTTATGTACCGATTAAAGACAAATCGGACCTGGCAACACTTATAATACATAATTTTATTTATTAACTAGTGCACGTCGCGCGGTGGTCGTCGTTTCGAGTGAAAATTTTAGCTACGGTACTGTATTACTCTACTTTCGCGCGTGTAAATTACAAAAAAAATATTTATTATCTTTAATTAAAATATAAATACTAAAATAATAATCAATATTTTTTGTAAGTAATTAGCTTGTACTTTAAACTCACTTTTACGCTTTTAAAGAATTAAAAAACATTATAAACAACATAGGAATCGTATGTTTATTTGCTGTTTCATAACTTTTTTGCAAATAGTTGCAAAAAAGTTTTAAAGCATTCATTTTCAAGATCTTTGAAATACGCATTTTACCTATTCTTTAAAATTAGAATATAATAAAAACTTTCTGAGAAACGTTAGTTTGTTTATAACTATTTTTTTAAACATTTAAAGATTATTCAAAAAAATTAAAAATTTATATTTTGTCGACAAAATATTAAATAGGCATATCATCTTTATAAGATTTCAAAGTTTGATCAGTGTATCATAATTATTTTGGTTATTATTGCGACCGTAAATTATTAATTAACAATTGAATTGTTGCTAAAATATTCGTTTAATTTTCACCGGCTTCTGGAACTATAATCTAAACCAAAAAATCTTTTATGTCACCGAGTTATTTAATTATTGGTAGATAACTACTTATCTAAAACTTTATTTGAAATTTAAAGATTTTGTTGGGAAAACCCGCATTTTCCGAGGAAAATTTTCATCGGAGCAGATCGGGAAAAACATTTCTTTATGCAGAATTTAATATCGGCGAATTTTTATTAGGGTGTTTTTAGTGTAAAGTTCAAATGTTCGAAGTTATGGAGCAAAAATTGAAGAAAACACAATTTGTGGGCGCCATTTTGTTAATAAAAAAAGTAGCACACTATCTGCGGACTTTGCATACCTCTATTATTAATATATATAATCATAAGCTTCGATTCCAGCAATAAAATTGCTGGTAAATAACTTTTCCCAAAAATGGCCTACTCTCCGATAATCAGCCCAGACTAATAAGGTATATAAGCATTAGCCATTTTTTGAAAAATACGTTTCTTTATATCTCTATACCCTGTTGTTAAACTAGGAGGAATAATTCAAATTTACCACTAGTGCAGTCAACGAAGGTGGATATAAGCTATTACCTCCAATTTCGTTAAACCTCCATCGATTTTCATAAAAAATGGTGAGTGGTTAGATGATGTCTCAAAGAACAAATTCTAAACAAAATTTGTTATATAAAGATATTAAAATAAATCAATACTTTCTGAGTTATTAAAGTTCAAAAGTTTTTATTTTTCATAAATAAATAATATTTCATATATTTCATAAATAACTCAAAGACTATAAGTTTGTAAAAAAAAGTTATTATTACCAAAATTGAAGATAATAAAAAATGAAATAAACTTCTTACTCGAAAAACCCAATGTTAACTAAAAATGATGGATTTTATAACATAAACCTATAAAACATTTGTCAAAGTACTTAGCAATTTCTATCAAATAAGCCACCGAAAAAGTTGATAGCATTAAAATTTATGTTCCAAAATTGCTTCAAAACTATCTCCTAAAAATTTTTCCAAAAAATTTTACGTTTTTTTAAATAACTCCCTTAAACTAAATAAAAAAACTATTAATTTGGTTTTTACAACCATCAGAAGCAAACAACTTTTTTGTTTCCGGAAAAATGGAAAAAACTGAGTATCGTTCGGTGATTAACTTCCTTCACAAAAAGGGGAAAACGAATGCGCAAATCAAAGTCGACATGAACGAAGTATATAGTGAGGCTGCTCCTTCGTTAGCAACACTGAAATTTTGGAAAGCTGAATTTGTTCGTGGTCGTACGAGTGTTTTTGATGATGAGAGTCCCGGGAGGCCAAATGAAGTCACAACGCTGGAGATGATTGAGAATCTCGATGACATGATTATGACAGATCGTCGAATTAAGCTCCCCGAGTTAGTAGAGGCCCTAAACATTTCCTACGAATGCGTACACAACATCATTCACCATCATTTGGACATGAAAAAGCTATCCGCGTGTGAGAAACGTGTGGCCACTTCGGAAACGCTTTTGGCGATGATACGGCACGATCCGAAGGATTTTTTTCGCCTATTTATAACCGTTGATGAAACCTGGGTGCATTATTACACACCGAAAACCAAAGTCTTAACAGTGGCGCAAACGCGGCGAAGGACCGCCGAAGAAGGCAAACAGTGCACATTCGGCTGGCAAGTGATGGCAACTGTTTTCTGGGATGCGAAGGGCATCATCCACATCGACTACTTAAAAAAAGAAAAAACAATCAATGGCAAGTACTACGCAGCATTATTGGATCGATGCCGAATTGCGTCGAAAGGGCCCCGGTTTGGCACGGAAAAATGTGCTCTTTCACCAAGACAATGCACCGGCTCTCCGATCGGCCGTCGCCATGGCAAATTTACACGAATTGGGTTATGAATTGGTTGAAGACCCACCGTATTCACCAGATCTTGCCGCCAGCTACTTTTTCCTGTTTCAAAACCTAAAAAAAAATGACTCGGAGGATGCCATTTCGCAACAAACGATGAAGTCGTCTCTAAAACTTCGGCCTATTTTGAAGAGCTCGAGCAAAAGTACTATTCGGATGGGATAAAAAAATTGGAACATCGTGTTACTAAGTGTATCGAGCTAAAAGGGGACTATATTGAGAAATAAATCGATTAAATCCCAAAAAACTCGTTTTTTTCTATGAAAGGCTAGTTTTTTTTATCAATCCAACCTCGTATTAAACCACGTTGAATTTAATCTTTTAAACCCCGCACTTTTTACAATTTGGAAGGTTAAATGGTTCCGACTACATGGTTCTCGCAGTAAAATTTAAGTTTTAAACGTTTTATCTCGGTTATTTTTTACCCTGTAGAAATAATCAAATAAGTATCATATTTGATAATAAAAAAAATAAAATTTGGTTATGTTATTTTCACGTATATTGAGTATCTTTGGAGTTATTATCAAAAGAAAATTAAAATAACGATATTTTTAAAAATTTTGATTTTTTTAAATTATATCTTTTTTTCAAAGATATGATTTCTAAACCGGTCAAAGTTGTTAAAATCATTACTTATGCTAATATAAAGAAATTAGTGTTATAATTACTATAAATGTTAATTATTGTGGAAATGGCGTATGTTTTATTTGTCACTTTTTCCTAAAGAATTCGAAAGGCTTCTCTTTTTTTTTTAATAACTTGCTTAATTTTGATGCTATTAACTTCTTCTGGAGATCATTCTGGAGGTATTTCGAAGTACATACTTTAAAAAGTGTCAATTAGGTATATTTAATAAAATGCATCGTTTTCCCGTTATTTTAGCTCGAATACTTAGATTTGAGTAGTCGTCGAAAACAAATATACATTGAATAACCCATAACTCACTGTAATTTACATTAGTGTAGGTCTTTAAGTGAGGAAAGGATTCAATTTTATATTGGCTTTAATTTTGGAAATAATAGCTTTTTTGTAAAAGCTTTTTGTTTTTGAATTATACGTGAAAAACAGCTTGAAACATGCATTTTTTACGAAGAAACAAAATATTTGATCTTTAATAACTCACAAAGTATTGATTTATTTTAATAACTTTATATAACAAATTTTGCTTAGAATTTGTCCCTTTATCGATTTATGGTATTATTTTTAATACAATAATTTTCACCCCCCGAGAACAGGTGGCATCCACCCCCAGGGTAAAAGCGCAAGTTGGCACCATATCACCTTTGTTCCTTGAGGTATCGTCATGAAAATCGATGGAGGTTCAACGAAATCGGAGGTAAAAACCTTCAGTGAAAAATTCTGATGATCCCCCATACTCAGTTAGGAGTAAAACTAATAGACCTAAAAATAAATGATTATTTCGTTGCAAAACAATCCCAAAAGCGGTCGTATATTTCCGTTCGTTCGACGAGCGTCATTCACACTCTAACTAGTTACAAATCTTCTTAGGTTATAATCAGAGAATATATGTATGACTTTCTCTGAACCATCTAAAGCATATCTGGCTGTTAGTATCGAATCGCAACAACAGTTTATTGTTATAATTTTTCCGCGCTGGACAGACGAGAAGTGAAATGCAATTAATAATAGATTTCCCTCAGCCTTCTTTGCCCCGGCATTCGTTTGGCTTGTAAAGACCATTTTTCATTAGAATTTTTCCGCGCTAGACATGCGAGAAGTGAAATACAATTATTAGATTTCTCTCAGCTTTCACCGGCATTCGGTTGGCTTGCAAATTTTAGAAGCCACGAAGGTGTTACCAGAAAAATGGTCCAAATAAAGTTTTATTTTGACATTATTTTATATTTTATTATTAATACTTTCGCTTGCTTTTAGCAGATGTCGCTACGACACTCATGCCACGTTATTTTGTTGCGATTCGATACTAACAGCCCGATATATTTTAGTTGGTTCAGAGAAAGTCAATACATTGTCTGATGATAACCTAAGAAGGTTTGAAACTAGTTAGAATATTTATGACGCTCTCTGAACGAACTGAAAAATAAGACGGCTTTTGGTGTCGTTTTGCAACGAAATGATTATGTATTTTATTTCGATTAACACACTTTTCAAATTAGCTGTCCCGTTAACTCGGTGTGTACTTAAAATATCTTCGATTAGGTCATTACCCCAACACTGATGGCGTAAAGACCAATACATATGCTACTACTACTACTACTACTACTACTACTACTACTACTACTACTACTACTACTACTACTACTACTACTACTACTACTACTACTACTACTACTACTACTACTACTACTACTACTACTACTACTACTACTACTACTACTACTACTACTACTACTACTACCAGATTAGGAAAACAGGAAGAGAGAAGACACAGGAGAAGACAGGGACAAAAAATGGAGAGGGAACCACCTAAACCCTTCCCGAATGGAACGGGTGGACGTACCTCACGACTCATTCCACCAAATACAACTTCACCTCGTGAGGTAATGCAGGAAGCGGTTCCGAGAGGTCTACTACAAGTTCATAAGGGCCACTAGTTGGTTAGCTTCGGCGCCTTACTACGTCCTTAAAAAAAAACTACTACTACTACCAGGTGCGGATCTAGAAATTCATAATAGGGGGGATCAGACTATCGAAAATATTATCATTATCCAGATTTAGCCATACGGCTCACCTTCCCTCTAAAGCTCTAAGCACAGTGCGTTTCCAGTATAGCTTGTAGTTGTCGTTTTCAAGCATTCTCTCAGCGACGTATTCATAACAAGGAAGATGATCGGTTTGGAGAAGTCCCAGTTTATTGGCTAATTCCTGGTGCATAATATTTCCTACTCAGTCATGGGGTTCTTTTATAATCGGTATCGACTAAGAGCTAGGAGCCCGCTGTAAGATGTTGGATAGTTTCTTTTTACTTGACATCCATATCCGCATTTGTCATTTTGGACTGAGCGTCTTTGACTACATATTTCTGTAATTTTTAGTTGAAATAACCTGATCTTGAATGGCCAGTAGGAAACCCTCTATTTCGGCAAATATCCTGAAGTCAACCAATAGTTCGACACTACATTGCCGAGATATTTTTGGCTTATCTCATTGAGATGTCGCCTATGCAGAGGTTTAGGTACTCATCCAAGTTCGCATTTTTTCTGGTTTAGAAAGGTGGTTTATGTTCATTGCTTGTTCCATTAGTATAAGCAGTGCTGTTTCATCTACTGCGCAAATTGCGTTATTTAAAGTAGATGGTAGTGCCGCGGTAATGTTATTCTCTCTACTGCACTGAGTGGATGATATTTTTGTGCCTTTGCGAGAAGTATTCTTGTTTTTTGCTGAAGACTTTCTATATCCGTTTTTGACCATTTTATAACTCCATTATTTCAGATTTACTCACACGGGGAACATTTAGACTCTTACTTACGGTATCAAAAAGATTGAGCTCTAGTGGCGCTCTTTCCGTGCTATCGAGCCCTAGGTGACTTGGTATGTTGGAGTATCTCCCAAAAATTTTTGTGTATTGTTTAAAAAGTGGTGCAGCTTTCAATATGGTCTATCTATAGAGATGTTCATTGAGACCCAACTATTTTATGATTCTAGAATGTTCTTCGGAATGATTCCAGTAGTAGAGAGAATAACAGGTATTGTCTGGTACTTCCAAATCTACGTAATTGGCGATCTTTTCGTTATATTTGACATGCAGATTATTGTTATTAGGTATCGCCACATCAATTAGTGTTGTTTGTCTCATGAATTTATTAACTACTATGAGATATGTTTCATTATTTGACACTTATTGGTCTGTAATCCCAGTTGTAACCTGTCATTGTCATTCTCAAGCATACTCTCAGTAATGTATTGATAATATGGGAGATGGAGGAGTCCCACTTTGATAGATATCTCTTAATTAAGGATCTTTCCTACTGAGCCATGCTGTTCCATATATTCAGTTGCAGCAAAAGAATAAATTAATAAAATTAGTTCTCAATCCAGTAGCACAGAAAACGACAATAAATATCGTTCTCATACAACTTGATTGACAATAGGTGGAAGTTCTCTGGTTACTTCCCCCGTGACTTTCAAAAATTATAAGCCATACGGGTGCCGAGACGAACATTAAGATGAGTGAATTTTATATAATTCACGTCCCATCTGCTCAGCGTGAAAAAGTTCCAACGAGAAAGCTTCCTAAGTACTCCACAAAAGAGTAAATGAATTAAAAATGTATAAAAATTTTCAATTTTTTTGCAATCCGAAAATGCAGCAGCGTTATACTCTAGTTAAATCGGAGAGTGCAGGAAGAGTCTATACCGGTTTCGGGAAATTTTCTCCCATCATCAGTAGTCCCATATCCTCTTCTCTCCAATTCAACCAGGTACCTTCCTTTAGGCCTTTCCGGATTGCAAAGAAAGAAATGCCACGGATATTGTAGAGACATCTACAAAGAAACAAAATAACTTCTCAATCCAGTAGCACAGAAAACGACAATAAATATCGTTCTCATACCACTAGATTGACAACAGGTGGAAGTTCTCTGGTTACTACCCCCGTGACTTTCAAAAATTATAAGCCATACGGGTGCCGAGACGAACATTAAGATGAGGAAATTTTAAATATTTCACGTCCATCTGCTCAGCGTGGTAAAGTTCTAACGGGAAAGCTTCCTAAATACTCCACAAAAGAGTAAGTGAATTAAAAATGTATTGACATTTTCAATTTCTTTGCAATCCGAAAATGTAGCAGCGTTATACTCTAGTTAAATCAGAGACTGCAGGAAGAGTCTATACCGCTTTCGGGGATTTTTGGGGATTGAGAATATCCGTGGCATTTCTTCCTTTGCAATCCGGAAAGGCCCAAAGTAAGGTACACTTCGAGTCATAAAAAACTGGTACAACTCTTATAACCGAAAATCGTGTTTTTCAAGTTGTGTAAGTTGGTCTTGTCAAATGTGTCATTCTAATTTCTAGGGCATCATTGCCAGTTCAACGAAAATATTATTGAACTCTTCAGCCAGTTGTCGGACAGACCAACCATCTTCTATTTTATTTAGAAATGATTTTCGTTTTATCACACTTACTTAATTCATCGTTAAAAATTTACTTTGACCAACTTGTCAAATCTGACTGATGTTATGTAATTAAATAAGTCATCGATGACTGGACCTATTGCTTTTTATTATGTTTAATCGTTTAATTTTTCAGTTATAAGTGGATTCTTTAAGGTTAAAAACGCTCTCTCTGGTTATTAAATTTATTAGATACGGTTTTTTGACGATAAAAGTAATACCTATGTATCTAAAATTTTTATACATTTTTGAACGTTATTTTTTTTTTATTTAGATCTAGTGAAATTCCGTTATCTGTAATGGAAACAACGAAGTGATTCACGAACCATTGTGTCAAGTCTGAAGACAGGCTTACATTGGGAAAAAAAAAGTGTACCAGTTTTTTATGACGGGAAGTGTACCTGGTTGAATTGGAGAGAAGAGGATATGGGACTGCTGATGAGGGGAAAAAATCCCCGAAACCGGTATAGACTCTTCCTGCACTCTCCGATTTAACTAGAATATAATACTGCTGCATTTTCGGATTGCAAAGAAATTGAAAATGTTCATACATTTTTGCATAAATTAATAATTGCATACGTTAATAATTCAAATAAAGCATTCTGAGTAAAATAGTTACACAAATTGATAATTTATAGCAGAAATATTCCTGTGCTGAAGTCGGGTTAATTGTAAAACTGTAAACAATAAGAGACTAAATGCAATAATGGGGTCTACGGCCCCGTCGACCCTCTTCTGTACCTGCGCCTGACTACTACTGCTACTACTACTATCGGTTTACAGCGTTCTCCGCCGGCTTCCGACTCCTAACTGTCATTCTTCTCTGTTTAGCCATAGACCTGAAGGGATTTCTCTTTCCTCTAGTTCTTTTTCAATTCCCTCACTTCAGCTTTTTCTCTCTTTTCCTTCTCCCTTGTGGTGTCCACGTCAAAATCTGTTTAGGGATCCTGTCATCAGGCCTTCTCTGTACATGGCCGTACCATATGAGTTGTTTTGTTTTTATGTCATCAATTATTGTATGTGTGACTCCCAACATTTCTCGTATTCTCTCATTTGGCATCGGATCTCTTCTTGATTTGTCTACTGCTCTTCGCCAGAAGTCCATTTCTGTTACTAGTAACATTTTCTCTGTTATCTGTTTCAGTGGCCAAACTTTACAGCCATATATGATTATAACCAACACATTTACAAATACCAATACATAGCAACATATAGCAATTAATGGCCATTTAAAAGATAAATTTATGTGTTTTAACATTTTTTTAAAAGTCATCTTTTTCTGAAATAATGAATTGATCCATAATTTTGAATCATACTCTCTAAACATTAAATTCAATTTAAAATATTAGATAATGGTAGGGGAGCCCAAGCGGGAATTTTTGCAGTTACTCGAGCGCGTCAGATTATTACATGGGGAGAAACCTTGTACCCTGTAAATGTATCCCTACCATATATTGGATCTTAATACAGGGGAGTTCGTTAAGGGAGGCCCGAAAAAAATCAATCCTTAGAAAAACTCGAAATCGGTAGATTAAGGTAAGGTAAGTTAAGTACATGCAGAACAGTGTATATTTAAAAAATCTGACGGTTTGAGCGGGGCCCAACGAAATGGGTGAGTCAAAAAAGTTTCACAAGAAAAAAGCGAAGATTTCGTGAAAACGCCAGATCGAAAAACTAAAAAATACATTTTCAATATTTTCAAAAAACTATAGAATGATACTAAACACGACCCCGCATGGAGAGGGGTGGGGTAAATTTAAAATTTTAAATAGGAACCCCGGGATATTTCGCGAAATGGATATCAGATCAAAAAACTACAAAATACACGTATTTAATATTTTTGAGAAATCTATCGAATGACACCAAAAACAGCCCCGAAGGAGTTGTGGTAGGGGGTTACTTTAAAATCTTAAATAGGAGCCCCCATTTTTTATTGCAGATTTGAATTCCTTACGTAATAATAAGTAACTTTCGAAACATTTTTTCGAATTATGGATAGATGACGCTCTAATCGGAAAAAGCGATTGTTGGAAATGGAAAACTAAATTAAAAAATGGAAAGTCTTCACTTATATGGAAAATTTTACCTTTTTTGGTTTTAGGACCTAATCTTCGCAACCCAATAGGTCTCCATAACGCTCGAGTAACTGCAAATTTGGCATATGTACTTTCTTCACCTACTTACTATAATATCTGAGTTATTTCGTTAATCCTTCGATTTTCAATTTTCTCTTACGATATATTGTATACTGTTGATCTTTGAAATTTGTTTTCTGAATACAGAGGAGAAAATACAAAACCTTTATAGTTGTCGCGTTGATTTATTGGTTTCTTACGCTGTATAACTATTGCTAGAGTACACATATAAATTGTGTTTGTTTTAAATATATTTTATTTATTATTTATTGCTTCATGAACGATTCCAAATAAGTAGATTGTTTCCTCGAAAGTTAGTATTTCTTTCGTCATTAAACTTTTCTTTAATTCGTTGCGTAGATATTTCTAGCGCTTTTACTACTTTCTTTCTTTATGGGCCTTGAAAATACATTTTCACTTGCTGCTGCCTTAATGGAAGACGTTACTGCTTCAGATATATTTCGTTAAGAACAGTGTTTCCCAAACTTTTTTCGATCGGGGACCCCTTTTGACATAAGAATTAGTTGACGACCTCTTGTCGTATCATACCCAGTGCATTAGCCATTTAATAACATTGCCAAATCAAGCAGAAGATCCACTACGGCCTCTAAGATTTGGTACAGTTTTTTAAAAGAAAAAAAAATGTTTTTACTTGTGCCATTTATGAGCAAGTTACAACACAATTTCGTCCTTAAGCTCTCATTCAGTATTTAACTAAGATAATGCGCTACATTAGTGCCTAGATTTTTCTAAAATTATAAGTTAGGCTTTATAAGAGGGAAAACGTGATTAACAACAAACTGTGTGTTATTCTTCTCTAGTAAAATTGAGCATAAATTATTTTTATAAAGCTGATTACTATTTTTTACTAGACATGGATAAATTTTTAAAAATATCGTTAGAAACGTCTACGGTTGGAAATGAAAATCATAAAAGGCAAATTTTATCTTGTACTTTCCTAGAAACCAATAGTACCGGAAAGTATTTGTTTGAAACTTTTATGCAAAGAGCTTATAAATAAAATATTTGCTGGGCGAAATACATTGCTGTATTTACCGATGCGGCCAAGGCTTTGGGAGAAGATCGATCGGGTCTTTTTGTTAAATTGTAAGAAGTAATGCCAAATACTAAGTAGCTATACTGTTTTTTACATCGAGAAACTCTTGTCTCAAGATCTTGCGACAAGGATTGTGTTAAAAAGTGTCATTAAAGTTGTAAACTTCCTCAAAGAAAAAGCGTTAAAAATTAATATTTTCAGAAAAATTTGTGAAGACAGATTCTTTAAATCTTTTTTACCACACGAAATTAAGATGGCTTTCGAGGGTAATGGCATAAAATTAATTTGCAGTTAAGAGTAGAACTTTTGACGTATTTGAAATATAATAATTCAAAAGATGAGAATATGCAAATCTAGTTCAATCAGAGAATATGATGCGGGTGTAATTTCTTGTTGCAACAAAATTGAAAATAGATATTCATTTTTATTTACATGTTTACTCTGATTGGAGTACGAAGGGAACCATGCTCGTTGGAACTTTACCGCGCTGAGCAGATGGGACGTGAATTATAAATTGTAAAATTCCCTCATCTTCTTTAGTCTCAGCATCCGTTATGGCTTGCAAATTTTAGAAGCCTCGGAGGTGTAACCAGAGAAGGTTCCCATTGTTTTCAATCTGGTGGGATGTAGAGTAATATTTTTAGTGTTATTTTATCTGCTATTAGATTGAAAACTTAGTCTTTTAAAAAAATAGTTGTTTACTTGAAATTTCCGCATTGGGCATTTTAAAAAGCTGTATTCTTGAATCGAGGGAGTAGAAAGGAATGAGAGAAACTGCGAACAGTGTTGCCGGATTGTTGTTGAAAATTTGAACCAATCACAAATGTTAAATATTGGCAAATGACATACCGTCAACTGTCAACCTGACCATTTGTTCTTGTTCACAGCACAAGCCCGGTGTGATGTGGTTTTTGTTTACATGATTTTTCGACTTCGGACTTAAACAAAAAAGAAACAGTTTTTCTGAAGAGTGTAGAGTATTTTCCTAAATACAACTCTTGGCTAGTTGTTTTGATTGTGGCTTTTAATTTATTTGCATATACATGCTGTGATAATAGTATTGTTTACCAGCTTTGCACCTTTATTTTATTTCTTTGTTGAGGTTTCTTAAACTCGACATTAAACTGTGCTTAAACCGGCCTTTATTTTTTCTTTTTGTATGTACACAACGTTGACAAAGATTTCTCGTGTTCTCACTAACGTTATACGTTTTGTTTGTTATTCAGTGTGTCTATTGGTTGTTGTTTTTTAGATATACAAAAACTATAACCTACCTAACTTTGTAGAATAAATAAGTAACCAACAAATTAAATTCATATTTAGTTTAATAGTTATTTATGATATAAGTGTTAAAAGTACACGTTTAAGGCTCGCATGTGAAAGTTTGCAGAATGAGCGATAGCGAGTTCTGCAATTCACATGAGTGCCTTAAAAATGTACTTTTTAACAGGCATATCATACAATATTTTTTCTACAAACGTAATTACAGGACAATATCTACAAAAACTTTTACTTGAACTTGACTGACATTCCATTTTTATATTTTTTTGACATTACATCAAAATTGCCTATACGGTCAATATGAACTGCAGTGCCTTAAAAATTTTTTAAAACACTATAGCCTTAAAGTAGCATTTTTAACGCTCGTATGGAGTGCTAAAAATTGCATTCTTAACACGGTTGTAGAAAAAATTATTTTGTTATACAGCAGGATAAAATAATACAAATTATTTTAGTAGCACAAAAAATATGATTATAACTTGGCCACATGATATACTATACACTCTGCTAAAACAAAAAAATGAGAGATATATTATACACTTTTGTATGTATAAAAAAATTTTGTGAGGGCAGGAATCTGTAGACCCACTTACATAATTATTTATTGATAATAAAATTATACATTCATTAAACGAAATAGAATACAAAGAATATAAACGTTAAACGAATATAAATGAAGAGTATATATTCTCTGTTATAACTGATTAGCATGTATGAGAAATCTGATATCAATATTTGCTCGCTATCCTCTTGTTCTCCGGTTAACATTTATACTTTAGAACTCCTTCTAAAAAAAAAATATTTTTTTGTATAAAATTGTGTAGGGGGCTAATTTTTCTACTTTAACAATATTCACATCATTCCATTTGATTGTTTCTTCGCTGATATTTTTGGTGTAGTTAGCTGTGTTTTTAACTAAAGCTTTAATATTCATGAAATTTTGAAATATAATAGTAATATAAGGTTTTCCAGTTTTCTTTGCCAAATTTATTATAGGTGTTAATTGTGAAGGCAAGTGGTCCTCCTTTCAGAGCATTTTATTTTTCACATTCTATAAGAGCATGCATTGTATCGCCCTAGTTTTGGATGTGTTCTACCACAAAGAACTTACAAGTAATGCTTTCAATATGTGTATTAAAGACAATGTATGATTAAAGGGCACATATAAACTTATTTTTATTTTTCCCAGTGCAATTATCTGAGTAAAATATGACGTTTCTGAGCCCAACACCGAAAGGTACAAATGGGCTTAACTGATAAAATAAAATAAAATATGACGTTTTACTGTAACATGATCCCTCAAATATTTCTAATAAACAACCTATTTTGTTAACACCCCTAGAAGCTACCCGTCATGCCATAAAAAGTAAGATCCTTGTTTATTATGTATATAGTAAATTGTGTAATTGTAACAGGCAAGCCCTTTTTTATAAAAAAAATCACTGCTGTCTCTGTGTGGAACAACCTGAACTGCTAGCAAGTCAAAACAACATACTAGAGTTTTGGCGAAGAAGACAGTTTTAAATCGTTTTCTTTTCTAATTGACTTTGGTTCTTTTCATAATGTGAGGATTAAAGCTTTCCTGTTTTTTCAGATTCTCTTCACTGGATAGATCTTTAAAATATTCACAGAAACAACATGCATTTTTTTTGGCCGAAAAAATTTAAATATTGTTCTCAGTATTGAAAATATTTCCACATAAATGCTTTTTAATAGACTGACAATTATTTTTTGTGCACTGCTTTAGATACAACAGATACATTTCAGATAAGTTCAAGCCCCCCTGTAAATATATTCTCTGTGTGCGAACTAAGTAGTAATGAGATTCCATTATATGAAAATAATATATATTATGCCTTCTTGCGATAATATTAATTTCTTTTATAATCTGTCCTTGGACATTCAGTCTTTGAATTTTTTTAACGTTCAAAGCCAACTCTGAAGAGTAAAATTTAGAAATCTAACTGTTTGCAAATGAGAAAATAAAACGCTTAGGAAAGAAATCAGTTACAAAATGAAACAACTCGAATTGTTATACTTTGGAACTAAAATAATTACCATTTAATGACAAAATATATGTGTGACATCTTCACTGAACGTTATTATAGAGTTATTACCATTTGTAATTCGTATATATGGGTTATTGAAGCACTTCCCAACATTTGCCTCGAAACCACTATAATTCAGACTTGTTACTCTTTGAAATATCTTTGTATAGATATCTAATAGACATTATTCTATATATATGGAGATAAACAGAAACATCCATAAATCTGCATATGGAAGTTACATTATAACATCTACATCTACATGTGGATTGAAGGATAAGTTTCAGTGTAAAATGACAAGATCTGAAACACATGAAAATATGAAAAACAGCTACATAATATTATGCATCCCAAACATGAATATTGAAGAAAGCAGATAGAAATAAAATAAACGGTTTTGAGACTTCTCTCAGTTTTCTCCGCTTTTCTAAGGTTATGTATTGATATTTTAGCTCTCATTTTCAATTTCTCTTACATACTGCCAGTAGAAAATATTACTCCCTTAGGGAGTGACATTTCTCTCAAAGATTAAGAGAATTTTTTTCAAGAATACAGCATTTTCGGTTTTAGAGAGCCACGCCTACTTTTACGTCACTTTCTCTTACCATTTCTACTACCTGAAATTCAAGAATAAGGGCCCTGGTGGATCCCTATCAGAGAAAAGGTACGACATCTACAACGCAGCCTATTTATTCCAATACTTGGTATTACATATTATATAATTATATGTTTGATCGATTAGAAATATAAAATAATTTTTTACAATAAGTCTAAATAGCTTCAGATATCTAATAATAGTATTCCTGTATTTTCAGCACATATTGTACATTTACTGTACATATGGTAAGCGGATTTTCAATAATGTTCATCCAACCGATGCATTAGTAATATCTGCTAGTTGCCACACGTTTCAATGTGAAGTTAATTTTAACGCGTTACTCAACTCTGAAAATATAGAACAAATTTTGCACAGCAGTATTTATATAGGTATTTAATTTTGTCAGTTACTACTACAATCAAACTAAAAGTTGAGAACTGCTGAGTTGCACAGTACCACTTCTAGGTAAACATATAATAGAAGTAAAAGCTAACATAAAACAGACGAAATCTAAGTTATAGTGTTTGTTTCAAACAGCAAATTACCGTGTTCAACAAAGTGTCACCCGTCTCGCCAGAGCTAAGATAAAAAGTATTCTATAAAGGCAGCTTGGAATATACACGAGAAAATCATCACAGCCACAAAGAATACGCAAAAAGCAAAGTAAGTTTTAAAGCCCATTGGCGTTTCTTATGTTTTATTTATGATTATATACGGGCAAAATAATCGACTCACTCGACGAATTCTAGTTTATACATTAGTAATTTTATGTTGTGTTTCTTTGCATTAAAACAACTAATGCCAAAAATATCCCTTTCCATAGAGCTTCCAAAAAATAACTGTTTTATGCAAATTGGCAACGTGTGGTAAAATTTGTCTACTTATGTATGGCAGACAGAATGCAGCACAAACAGTATAATGGACATGTTCTACGCAATGTAGGCCTAGAGTGTGATACACAATATATCGTTTCTCATTACCAGAGAACGGTAGTTCTCGCCAGTGGCGCACATCCACACTCCCCTAGAGGCGACACTGTATACAGGGTGTCCAGAAACTCTACCGACAAAAGAAGACAGGAGATTCCTCAGATAATTTTAAGACAAATTTAACCCAATTCATCTAGTCCGAAAATGCTTCCTAAGGGAGCTAGAGCTCTTTGAAGATGGCGTCATGAAATTAGTTTTTCTTAAATACCTCCAGAACGCTTCTATTTAGAAAAACGAAAATTGGTATGCTAATTTACTTTTCAGAGATGAATCGATTCCATTCATTGCAAATTTCTAGTACCGGCCATAGGCGTCAGTTTTGGGTAGAGCAACGGGTATTTTATCGCATAACTTTTTTGTCCTTTACTTTTATGCATTTTTGACACCGGATTATTAAATTGTGAGGTATTCTAGTACTAAAAGGTGCTCTTGCTGTAAGTCGATAGGACACACCGTTTTCTAGAAAAATCGATTTGAAAGTTTTTCGTTTTTGGAATTTGAAAAAAAATTGAAAGAACTTTTCAACAAAAACCGAAGTATTTTACCAACATAAAGTAAGAGTAACTTTTAGTACTCGAATACCTCATAATTTAATAACCTAGTGTCAAAAATGCTCAAAAATTCAAGACAAAAAAGTTATGCTATAAAATAGCTGTTGACCTACCCAAAATGGACGCCTATGACCAGTACCAGAAATTCGCAATTAATGAAATCGATTTATCTCTGGAATATAAATAAATGTACCAATTTTCGTCTTTCTAAACAGTTTTTTTTTGAATTTTTTTTTTATTCAAAAAGCGAAAAAATTTTAAATCGATTTTTCTAGAAAACGGTGTGTCCTAACCGATTTAAAAAAGAGTACCTTTTAGTACTAGAATACTTCACAATTTAACAGTCCAGTATCATAAATGCATAAAAGTTAAAGATAAAAAAGTTATGCGTTAAAATAACCGATGCCCTACCCAAAACGGACGCCTATGAGCGGAACTAGAAATTTGAAATGGATGGATTAGATTTATATCTTGGAGATAAAAACGCGTACCAATTTTTGTTTTTCTAAATGGAAGCGTTTTGGAGGTATTTAAGAAAAACTAATTACAAGACGCCATCTTCAAAGAGCTCTAGCTCCCTTAGGAAGCATTTTCGGACTAAGTGAATTGTGAGTTTCTGGACACCCTGTATACACGAAATTTTCGATTTTCTAAATCTGACTGAATTGAAAATTGGGCCAACTTCCATCCTAACGCTCAGAAAAAGAGTCACCCATTCATATGTCAACCATCCATTTTGGTCCACGGGTGTGGATTTTACGGCCCTTCCTATTTAGGGTCTGTTTTTCGTTCTCGTCCCCAAAACTCCAAAAAACTTCGAAAATTTAACTCCGACCTTTACGGCTTCTGATAGTACTGATCATTACCTTTCTCACGCATGTCTAATTTTGAAAATCGGTTATACCATTCAAAAGTTACCGAGCTCAGATATATGACTCAATTTTTATTTAAAAAAGGGTAAATGTTTGTCGATATGTATGTATGTATGTATGTATCTATGTGGAAAAGTTAAACCGATCTGAATTTTTTTCTGTGTTTGAAGAGAGTCAGGGCCGATTCCGATGTAGTTTGTGACTTTTGACCACCCATAAGCCAGTATAGGACTTGGTATTCCTCCAAGTCTCCTTGGTATTTCTCCAACTCCCAATTCGAGTTTATTTACCGGCCATCTCAATATTTTTTTTCAATCTATTTCGAATAGAAAAAAAATCTAGTGTACATTCGATGGAAACTAGATCATTTGGGAGATAATGCGACAAAGGCGACTATTTATAAAGCTTAACGTGTAATCGAGAAACATTGCATTTAACTTCATACATTTAATTTATAAATAACTTTGAAAAACTCCTGATATAAGAATAAAAATCCGCTAAACGCCGTAAAAATGAGTGGCGCATACAATATTCCAACTACCAAAGATTTGATATGAATGTTACGTGGCGCGAAAATGTATTTTCATTTTGATGCAAAACAAAATTCTAGTTTTATTTTAAAATATTTTTCCATAATATTTGCTAAATTTGAAGTAAAACGCGCCACAAAAGAGTAACTTTGATACAGTTTGAATTTTGAAACTCTTTTGTGGCGCGTTTACTTTAAATTTATCAAACATTATTGAAAAATCTTTTAAAATAAAACTAGAATTTTGTTTTGCATCAAAATGAAAATACATTTTCGCGCAACGTAATATTCATATCAAATCTTTTGTAGCTGGAATATTGTATGCGCCACTCATTTTTACGGCGTTTAGCGGTTTTTTTATTCTTGTCACATGTATTCTCTACGTATTTATTAAAATCAGTCAAAAAAAAATGATAGACCTCTAATTTTTTATAGTTGTTTAACAATGCCGAATATGCCAATGGTTCGATCACGAAATTGACTACAAAACGTATTAGGCGAGGAATTTCCATAAAAATCCAAGAGACGATGTAGATACAGGGCACTAGGTAGCTCATACAGCATTGTCCATACTCAATATTCGTGTTAAGCGACCTTGAGAACCCCAAGTTAATAAATTTCAACTATTTTCATCACGAATTTTTAAAAATCTCCAGGAGATGACGTAGATACCGGCCACCAGGTATCTCTTACAGCTTCTCCGAACCCATATTCATATTTAGCGACCTCAAAAATCCCGACATATTAAATTTCAACTAATTTCATAACGAATTTTCATAAAATTCCAGGAGACGACGTAGATACCAGGCACCAGCTTTGTCGACCCGATATTCCTATTCAGCGACCTCAAAAACACCCGACTATAAAAATTGAACTTATTTCCATGATTATTTTCCGAGTTGTGAATTTTTAATTTTGTAACACTTTGAGATGAACATTTGAAAATGCATTCTCTGCCTACAACAATTCAATTTTCATTTGACCCTCATGCCAAGTGGTAAACAGTTTTTTGAAGCTCTCCCGAATCGAATGCTAAAGGTTTCATAACGATCCGTCTTACTTTAAAAAAGTTCGAGCTGTAACGCTTTATTTCCTCGTCTATATTATGCTGAAATGACGAGTATACAACTTGCATTTAATTATCATTATAAAGCTCGTACTCTATACGAAACTCGCTCATACGGCTCGTTTCGTAACCCTCATACTCGCTTCATAATGACTATCATTAAATGCTCGTTGGATAAAATACTATTGTCCTTTTCATGATCATTTTTCAGTGCGTAACAAATGATAGGAAAAAGGATAAGTCTGTGATAATACACATTTATGACATTTATTCTAACATAACATTTTAGTTAAATCTGACAGTTGTCACATTTTATTTTCAATTTGGAATAAAAACAAATCAAATGTGTTTCTTGCATTTATAGAATGGTATTTTCTTTGATTTGTATAGTCATAAATTATACAGATTATATTGTAATATTATTATCTAATTAAAAAAAATTAGTTTTTTTATTATGACGCCATCTATCGACAACTAAAATAACTAGAATAAATGTTATAAATGTCACCGACGAAATTTAATCACCGACGTGCCTTTTTTTCTGTCACATACAATTTAATGCGTTAGAAAGAAATCGAAAAACTGTGACGCACTGAAAGATGATCATGAGAAAAAGAACACTATATTATTACAAAAATCCATTTAATATTATTAATAATAAATCATACATTCAAGAGGTAACATTAAACCTAAATTGGGTCTTATAATTGACTGTTCAAGAACGTCCTATAACAGACTTTTGGCAATAAATAATGAAATAATAAATAACAATAAATGATGAAATAGAAGACGTGGACGAAGAAGAAACGAACACACAGGAACCAACATTAGAAGAAGTAAAAAACATTATAACGAAAGGAAATAATGGAAAGGCACCTGGGAAGGACGGAATAAATCTAGAACTAATAAAATACGGAGGAGACATATTGCATGAAAAAATACATGAATTGATTAAGAAAATATGGAAAGAGGAGAGAATGCCGAACGAGTGGGAAATTGGACAGATTATAACGATCCATAAAAAAGGCGACCAGCATGAGTGTAAGAACTACAGAGGTATTACACTATTAAACGTTGCCTATAAAATATTATCGTCAATAATACAAAAAAGGTTAACAGATGAAACAAAAAATATCATAGGACAATACCAATGCGGTTTCGTAAAAGGCAGATCAACAACAGATGCAATACATACCATTAAACAAATCATGGAAAAAGCACACGAACATCAACATGAAATAGAAATATTATTTATAGACTTTGAACAAGCCTTTGACTCAATAAAGAGAAAGGAAATAATGAAAGCCCTAAAATATCAAAGAGTAAGTAAAAAACTAAGAAACCTAATAAAAATGTCTATGAATAAATCAAAAATAAGTATCCTAACACAAAAAGGGGAAACAGAAGAATTCGAAATAAATAAAGGAGTGAGACAAGGAGACTCACTGTCAGCAACACTATTTAACCTGACAGTAGATTTTGTGTTAAGAAAGATCCATAAGGAAAACCTAAGAGCATCAGGTTACCAACTAATCGCCTATGCAGATGATATAGCGATAGTAACAAAAACACGAAAAATCATGAAAAAATTATTAATGGAGATAGAAGAAGAGGGAAAGAAGATGGGACTAAGAATTAATGAAAAGAAAACAAAATTAATGAGACTCGGAAAAGCAGAACAAAACAGAGAGATAAGGATAGGAAATAAAAAATTCGAGGAAGTACAGAAATTTAAATACCTGGGCGTTATGATAAATAACAAAGGGGAAAGAAAAACGGAGATCGAAGAAAGAATAACTGCGACAAACCGGGTATTCCAAGCAAATAGAAAACTACTGAAGAGTAAAATATTGACCAAACAAACAAAAATGAATATATATAAAACAATAATAAGACCAATAACGATGTATGCAGCAGAAACCATGACTATGACAAAAAAAGAAGAAGAGAAATTAAGGATAAATGAACGAAAGATAATAAGGACAATACTGGGTCCAGTGAGAATCGAAGAACAAGACTATAGAAGGAGAACGAATAAAGAAATTTTAGAAGAATTAAATGGTGAAGATATAGTAAAGAAAATAAAAGTACAAAGAACCAAATGGCTAGGTCACATATGGAGACAAGGACCAGAATCAGTATCAAAAGCTATGATATTGTGGCAACCAGGAGGAAAAAGGAGACGTGGTCGACCCAGATCGAAATGGTTAACTGAAGTAGAGGAGGACCTAAGAGGAGCAGGAATTACAAAATGGAAAGAGACGGCAATAGACCGGAAGAAATGGAGACATATTAGTGAACAAATACAATGATCATGGGGACTGATCCACCCCGTAAAATGGATCTAGAAAGCGAAAGCGGCGAAACCCCACATGGGGTGTTAAGCCATATACTATACTATCTAATTAAAAAAAAATAGTTTTTTTTATTATGACGCCATCTATCGACAACTAAAATAACTAGAATAAATGTTATAAATGTCATCGACGAAATTTAATCACCGACGTGCCTTTTTTTCTGTCACATACAATTTAATGCGTTAGAAAGAAATCGAAAAACTGTGACGCACTGAAAGATGATCATGAGAAAAAGAACACTATATTATTACAAAAATCCATTTAATATTATTAATAATAAATCATACATTCAAGAGGTAACATTAAACCTAAATTGGGTCTTATAATTGACTGTTCAAGAACGTCCTATAACAGACTTTTGGCAATAAATAAACCTAAAAAAGCTAATAGGTACTCAGTTTCGCTCTAGTTCCCATCGGACATTCAATTCTTACCATTTGATGGAATGCTTACCATTCATAAAGACGCTTAGTGTTAAACTCTCTGAATAACTAAATTACGAATTAGTTTAATTAGTTTTAGAGATGAAAACATAATGTATTCAATGTTATCCTGATTACAGGAATCTCTAGGGTGTCCAAGAAGATTGTGTCCTTGTTCCACGTCAATTAAAACATTTCACAAAGACCATATAATCAACATTATTATGCATACTCGTAGTCGAATTTCTGGTTTGCTGATAAGTGACAAATAACAATACAAATCGTTCGTAACACGCGACTGATGCAAGGGATGTTGGGAGATACGCCTGTTTACCGCATTTGGTACTGAAAACTGGAATATCTTATTTATTTACAAATTAAAGTGAATCGATGTCTTACAGCTATCGGAACTAAATAGAAAGATTAAAAATACGATACATACTTAAGTGTCATAAAATTGAAAGCAAGCAAGCAAGCATAGTGATTTAACCCAGCCTGAGAGACTTGCTCACCCCTAAAGAATGACATTCGGGTGATACAATTCATTGGGGCGAGGAGGATTAACTCCCGTAAGCAGGAATCACTCCACCCCGCTTCAATGCTCCAGACCATCCACTTACCCCCCGATAGCACTCTGATGCGCTATAGGGGCTCTCAATCAGCAAAGTGCTTATCATATGGGAGTCTTGGGTACACGGACTCCCATATGAAATCCTACCCCGATCAATGCAGGCCAGCGTGAGGCGCTCTATTCCCGCTATCTCTAGTGACTTATCTTCGATCTGTTTTGCTTGCTCGGGCGCCGAGTCCCCGCTCTGGGCTATGTCCAGTTCGGCGACTCGGCGCTCGAGGATGTGGGCCCCTCATGCCCTTTTTTGGGTTTTGTTACTAATATTTTTTTTGTGGCTTTCGCCTATTGTTAATATTTTATTGATTTGTTTAGTGGCTGAAGCCGTTTTGAAGTTTTTTGTATATTTTTTTTTGAGGGATGTATGAAAATTATAAAAATCAACATTAATAAATATAATGAGATGCCAAATTTGAGCAGGTTGTCTTCTTTTGATAGAGCTACGATTATCTAGCCTTTATTATATATTTACTAATATTTGTTGTTTGGGTCTCCTATGTTTCCATCTATGGTACACATCATACCTTAATATCTCTTGCAATATCCGGTTTGGGTGGTCTTCTAGCTCAGCAAATTTTGTTCTGGCTTTTTCCTCCATAATATCCAGTACTCTTATTTGTTTTAGGTCTCTAAATAAGAACCGTTCGGCGACGTATCTGGGCACGTTTGCAGCTTCTCTGAGGCAGTTGTTGTGTGCCGCTTGTATCTTCTTTTTGTTACTTTGACTTATGTGACCCCATGCAAGAGATGCGTATGTAATTATTGGCAGTATAATGCTATTTATCAGTCTTAATTTTGTTTTCATAGCTAATTTGCTTCTTCTTCCTGTGAGTCCTCTTATTGCCGATCTGGCCGCTGCTGTTTTCTGGACTGTTGCGTTGACATGTGATGTGAATGTAAGACCTTGGTCCATTGTGACTCCTAAATATTTAACTTCGTTTTGCCATTCGATGGGTCTGTCTTGCAATGTTAGCTGTTCTTCTGGGTTATCTCTTCTCTTTTTGAAGATAACCGCTTGGGTCTTATCTGGATTTATTGCTATTTTCCATTGGATACTCCATTCTTCTATTGTATCCAATGCCGTCTGTAGATTTCTTACAGCTATATCTAGGTTCATGTGTTTTGCAGCAATTGCAGTGTCGTCTGCATAAAGGCTGATCAATGTTCCGGGTGTTCTTGGAACATCTGCTGTATATATGGTATACAGAAGGGGTGATAAAACTGCCCCCTGTGGTACTCCAGGGGGATAATTAAATAAAATTGAAAGTTAAAATCGGAAATATAGCCCAGTAAATGACCGTTTTAGAGTGTCATTTTCAGGCTTAACTCCGAATTGCATGAAAATTTGGATTTATGTTCTATTTACCCTCCACTCCAAGGTGCATTTTGTGCCGTTGTTTGCTTTTACTTGGTGGGTGACAATCACCCCTTCTCGGGAGTGAAAAAGGATGGATTAATTGACTAATTCTAAGTAACGTTCATTCTACTCAATACTTTTCGAGTTATTTACAAATGAAAATGTTTATTTTTCGCCAAAAAAACCACGTTTTCAGGGCGTTTTCGCAATAACTCAAAAACTAAATATTTTATCGAAAAAAATATTTCTAGAAATGTAGATTACAAGGAAAACTAAAAAAATGGTGTAATAATGAAGTCTATAAATCCAGTATAAATAAATCCATTCTATAAATCCATGAATAGTACGTTCTTAGTTTTAAACGAGTTACGATTAAAATAAAGTTACCACCCTTTTTTGGTAAAAAAATCGTAAAAATCTTCCCCTATTTAGCAACCTAAAGAAAATTAATCGTTTTTTGCTTTACCATTTACTTTAATATGTATGTGTATTGTTTATACGATTTGTAGGTTTGACCGGTTCGAAGTGCTTATTTTTGAAAAAAAAAATTGGTTTTTAGTGTAACGGATAGTTCTTTTAGGGTAACAGACTCAGAAAAACACAGGTTAAAAATAAAGTGAATATATTCAGGATATTTATATACATACAGTTCAAAATTAAAAATAACACATAAAATATAATTCTATTTTCGCCCCATTACGGAGGAGACTCCCTTGATGGATGTCTGCAAATGAAAAATAAAATTAAATTTATCATTATCAAAAGAAAATACTCCTACATTTCACTCCAGTGCAAGGCAAAAACAGTCCCACAATCAAAATATTAATAATTATATCGACATCCATACAACTCCGATCGGAGCTGGCGGTAGCTGTTCACTCCACGGCTATTACGGATCCCGTGCAATTACGAGCGGCGGATCTCTTCACTACAGAGTTCCACCACGCAGGTTGACCTACCTGTTGACTACGACTACACTGGCTGGCTAGGGAATCTAGAGCTGACCGCCGCAAGACTGATGATTCCCTTTCGGTAGTCTCCTTCAATACGCTCTCGGCTGCCCTACCTCGGATACCTCGGAGCAGAAGTGGAAGCAGTTCGGCTGAACTGCTATCGAACTACTGAAGTCATATCATTACATATATGTATACTAGTCCAGAGTAATAAGGATTTTCTCGGGACACTCAAAGATCCAGGTAGCTGACTACTTTTTTAGTTATTGTAGACCTATAGGAAGAAAACCTACTTGTTTGCTGTCTAGTGTTCGCGTCCGTTTTTTAATTATTAACAGTTTGGTGCAAAAATCGCGATTTTTTCGATTTTTTGCACCCCATTCAAAAGCTAAATAGTTGACATAAACTTACAAAATTTAGTTTTTTAGAACATTGAAAAGCCTTCAAAATTCCGATTTTTGAAAGTTAAATAGTTGATTTGTTGCTACGAAAACTGCAAAATAAGTGAAAATGGTTATTTGTTAATAACTTTTACTAAAACTACCTTAGAACTGTAGTGTTTCACCCATGGTTGGGTACTGGAGTACTTAACAAACCCTCAAGATTTGAGACCGATCCATTAATTCGTTTAAAAGTTATTCTATTTGTTTATCCCAGAGACCTTTGTTTTGCAATAACAGAAGACAGAAAATAATGAAGATAGGACAATTCTGAGCATGCCAAATGAAAGTAGAAGAGTGATAGTATCAAAATGTATTAAAAAGATATAAAAAAAATTAATACAGTCAAAAATCCTAATGCGAAATTTTTGAAATTTTCCAGTTTATAAACATTTAGAATAACTTTGAAAATGTTGTCCGTAGAAACAATCTTTTTATAATATTCGAAAAGATAGTATTTTGACACGAATTTTCAAATAAAAAAAATTTAACCTGGGTTCTTTTGGGACAATGTTAGCCATATGTTTTTTTTTAATTCACAGCTAATTTGGTTATAATAATTAAGGAATCTCATTAATGCCATTTTAAAGAATGGGATTTGTATTTTTTCTTAAAAAATTCGCACAAACATTGTACCTTCACAGCACCCTCTACGATTTTTCAAAAATGTAGTTCAAACGATTACTGGGGGGAACCTACAAATCCACAGAGTTAAAATACCGAAAAAGCAATTTCAAACGAATATAATTTTCTGTATCTCCGGATCAACTCAATGGATTTTAATCTTTCTTTTTTTAATTTGTATATAATTTCCACGTACATTGAAAATATGCAATTTGCTTATAAATTTATTAATTAATAAACAGTCTAATTTGTTTAAACAATTCATAAGAAAATATTTTTTAAAAAAATCTTTTTGATTAACTATATGGGAAATAAGCCACAATTAAATTGAAAAAAAAATTTTATTTAACGTTTCGACGCCCAAATCGGGTGTCGTTGTCAAAATACAAAACACTACTAAAATAAACAAAAATGTTGTTGCTAAGTAAAATATTCTTCTAATAATTTATTTAATCTGTCTCATTTATGTTGGCAATTCAGACATATATTATACATTTTAAAGTAGAAGACTTTAAGATGATATTGCCAATATTTATGAGTTGCGTTCCTGGGACGACTTTACTGAAAGATAGTTCATTCGATTATATGAAATCAACCCCAACTCAAGAATATCCGTCACAAAAAAATCATAGCATGTGATCTGTCTTTAAAAAGACAACCAAATGCAACGATGACAGTAAAATTCTTGTGTTAGAGATTCTATAGTAAATCACGAGGGAAAACCAGGAAAAAACCTCGTGATACTCTCCCGTCATCGTAAGTATTTGGTCTTACATTTAATTTACTATCAAGAAACTAATACTAAATTCTGACTTTAATATGTTTAAATTATATATAATATTAATAATACATAGATATACAATAAGTAATACTAAATTATAAAATATGTACTAACTCGATATGTTATTGACTTACTAATCGTGGTATTTTCTTTCTATTAACTTCCTCTTTCAGTATGGGTAACCACATCCTACTGCATTCTACCGAGGAATTTGCGACACAATTGGTTTCATTTAGTATAATTAGAGCCGCTTCTTTGATTTTTCTCTTTTTACTATCTGATTCTTTAAGGCTATACTTGAATCTCTCCACTGAACTCTATGTTCATTATCCCATGCGTGTTGACATATTTGAGATCTATCAAATTCTTTATTTTTAATATAAGACTGATGTTGACTTATTCTAAGGTTTAATGGTCTTGATGTTTCACATAAATAAAATTGTTCGCATTCACAAGGTATTTTATAAATGCAATTCTTTGTTCTTTCTTGTTCATTGTTAGGTTTAGTTTTAGATAGAATAGATCTCAATGTGATTGTTGTTTTGAATGTTGTTGGCACACGCAGAATTGCCCTATCTTCATTATTTTCTGTCTTGTGTTACTGCAAAATAAAGGTCTCTGGGATAAACAATTAGAATAACTCTTAAACTAATTAATGGATTGTTCTCAAATTTTGAGGGATTGTCCCCAATACCCAGCTTTGGGTGAAACACTAAAGTTTTAAGGTAATTTTAGTAAAAGTTATTAACAAATAACGATTTTCATTTATTTTGCAGTTTTTGTAGCAACAAATTAACTTTTTAAATTTCAAAAATCGGCATTTTGAAGGTTTTTTAATGTTCTAAAAAATTAAATTTTGTAATTTTATGTCAACTATTTAGCTTTTCAATGGGGTGCAAAAAATCGAAAAAATCAGATTTTTGCACTAAATTGTTAATAATTAAAGAACGGACGCGAACTCTCGGCAGGAAACAAGTAGGTTTTCTTCCTATAGGTCTACAATAACTAAAATAGTAGTCTGCTACCTGCATGTTTGAGTGTCCCGAACATGGTCTATTTCTAGCTTATTACCCTGGAGTATACGCTTATAGTTTACCTCTGTTAATAACTCAATTACGAATTAGTTTACTTAGTTTCAGAGATGAAAACATAATGTATTCAATGTAATTTTGTGTCCTTGCTCCACGCCAATTAAAACTTTTCACAAAGTCCATACAGTCAACATATGGCTACTCGTGGTCGAATTTCTATATTGCTTATTATGTGGCAAATAATGCAACAAATCGTTCATAACACGCTACTGATGCAAGGGATGTTGGAAGATACGCCTTTTCACCGCATTTGGTGGCTAGAATTAAATTCTTTGAAGAAAAATCACAAAGGTCTTTACGGGACATTTGAAATGCCGTCGCCTTTCTCAAATTGCAGACGAATTTCAAGAATTTGTCACTATTCGCCGAAAACAAGCCCGTTTGGCTTTAATATTAAAGTAAGCGGTTTGTTTATTCATAAATAATTTTAAACTGCTAGACATTATTCGATTGAACGTTGTTTAGGGCACTGAAAAGGGAAATAGCTTATTTATTTAAATTAAAATGCCTCAAAATCTTATGAACGTCGGCACTAGAATAATTAAAATTACTGTACATAGCCGAGTAAATTACCGTTTTGCAGTGTAATTTTTAGGGTCCACTTAAAATTGCATGAAAATTTGGATTTAGGTTCTACTTACCCACCAATTCAAAGTTGAACTTGTGCCATTTGGTTGCTTTTACTTGGTCACCCCTTCCCGGAGATGAAAAAATATACAGGGTGTTTCATTAATAATTGTCCATATAGTAACTGGAGAAACCTTAGCACAAAATACGAAGATTTAACCTAAAACACTTAAATAAAATGTGGTTCCTTACTGAGTTACAGGGTGTTTTATCTAAAAATTTAAAAACTATTTTTGCTCAGCATTTTAAAACTATTCGACGTTTCCTTTTCATACTTAGCAGAAAGTGCGACTACTAGACACCCTACTAAATTATGACAAACAAACGTTTCTAGCTACTACCAGAGGCGTACGACAGAGGATGGTGGATGGTTGACCCTTCTCAAATTCTACGCCACTGAAGGAATTATTATTTTAGTGCCATTTTTAGATTCTCCAATACTTTCTACATAAATAATATACTCTTCATTGGTAAGGATAAGGTCATTAGTTTTCGATATATTTGAAGTTAAATACGAAACGGCACAGTTATTTTGATTAATTTATGATATGATTCATATGATTAAAATTTAAAAATTATTTGTACCCAGTACTTTAAATCTGTTTGGCGTATCCTTATCATACTTGGCAGAAAATGTAGCTACTGTACACCCTACTAAATTAAGATAAATAAACGTTTCTAGCTACTACCAGAGGCGTACGACAGGGGATAGTGGCTGGTTGACCCTTCCCAAATTTTACGCCACTGACGAAATTGCTATTTTAGTGTAATTTTTTGATTTTGCAATACTTTTTATGTAAATATTATACTCTTCATTCGTAACGATAAAATGATTAGTTTTCGAGATATTTGAAATTAAAAATGAAGCGACACAATACATTATTCAAAATAACCGTGTCGTTTCATTTTTAACTTCAAATATCTCGAAAACTAATGACTTTATCGTTACGAAAGAAGAGTATATTATTTTCATATAAAGTATTGGAGAATCCAAAAATTGAACTAAAATAGCAATTTAGCCAGTGGCGTAGAATTTGGAAAGGGTCAACCATTCACTTTCCCCCGTCGTACGCCTCTGGTAATAGCCAGAAACCTTTGTTTAACATAATTTAGTAGTTTGTATAGTACCTATACTAACTGCCAAGTATGAAAAGGATATGTCGTATAGTTTTAAAATGCTGAACAAAAATAGTTTTAAATTTTTAGATAAAACACCCTGTAACTCAGTAAGAAACCACATTTTATTTAAGTGTTTTAGGTTAAATCTTCGTATTTTGTGCTAAGGTTTCTCCAGTTATTATATGGACAATTAATAATGAAACACCCTGTATGTTTAAAATAATTCCGGAAATGGATAAACTGACTGATTCTAAACAACTTGTTTTATAAAGTTTTTTCGAGTTATCAATACTTTTCGAGTTATTTGCAATTGAAAATGTTTATCTTTCTACCAAAATACTCGATTTTAGACGCTTTTTCGCAAATAACTCAAAAATTAAATATTTTATCGAAAAAACGTCCTTAGAAAAAATGTAGCTTTCAAAAAACGAAGAAAATAGTGCTAAAGTATATAAACTTAACGAATTTCATGGTTGAACAACCTGAGAGAATGGTTTGGATGCAGCTCAAAACAACTATTTAGAGCTACTGCCTCAAAAATTAAAATATCTATGATGATTGTCAATCTCCGTAGCGGAGATGGCACCTGAAGAAGAAGATATAAACTTAGTAAAAACAAAGTTGTGGGCACCTGAAAAATACGTTCTTATTCATCAAATTTGAAATACATTAATTAAACGTGAAATAACCAAAAAATTAATCAATTTTCGGGAAAGAAGTGTTTAAAAAAGCTTAATTTTTTATTCTTAAAACTTATAGAATCAAAACTAAGCGAGCTACGTTTAAAATGAAGTTTGCCCCTTTTTTTGATAAAAAAATCGTAAAAAATAATAAAATTAATCGTTACCGCTTTACCATTAACTTTATATGTATGTGTGTTGTTTTTATACGATCTTTAAGTTTGACCAGTTCGAAGTGCTTATTTTTGAAATAAAATGGTTTTATACGCCAGTCAATGGGAGCAAGAATAGGTTATTACCTCCGAATTCTATCCTCCTGGATGGATTTTAATGAAATTTTGGGCCTAGCCTCTACTTATCTCCTAATTCAAAGTCTACCCTATGCCGATGTGTGCTTTTATCTTGGGGGTGGTTCCCACCCCTTCTTAGCGGAGGAAAATTTTTAGATTAAAATTACCACGGAATTCGCTAGAGAACCTAATTCTAGGCAAAAACTGTTTTTAATTTATTTTGAAAACCCAATGCTTTTTGAGATATTCGTGGTTAAAAATTGGCCATTTTCATTGAAACATAATACCTTTTCGAACGGTTTTTTGCGAATACTTTAAAAACTATGCATCTAACAAAAAAAATATATTAAACATTTTGGTAGGTTATAAACAAACAAAGAGACACTTGCTTTTATAAATCTTCTAGTTATAATACAAAAAGAGATGTGGTAGGTGAAACTAGTTTGCTTTTTTGTACATTCTCAAATTGGTGTATTCAACTTGAAATAACAAAGAAACTGTTGATTTTAGGTGTATAATGCTACTTATGCCTTTTGTAGTGCTCTAAAGTGCTTTTAAAGGTCCATTGCATTAAAACTAAGCGAGAAATGCTGCAAAAAAAATTGATAACTAATGTATTTTAAGAAAAAAAGAATGTGTGTGTACTTTGTACGCACATAAGAAGTTATACTTCTATTATATGATTATATGATTATAAACGAAATTAATATACTTTTTATTTATATCTTATTTAAATATTAAATTAATTTATACTTAATACTTCTCAAACATTTTTATTAAAACAGTGCCAAAAATTAAAATAATAAAAAATAAAACACACACAAACACATTAAAAATGCCACAAATGATTTCTGAACATTAATTGTCGGAAATTTTTTTAACTAAATACGTATTTTCTGAAAATAAAATTATATAATAAATATACTTACAATCATAAAATGTATAAAAAAAAATAAAAAAATAAAAGTTTCTATTGGGATTCGAACCAACTTACCACGCGGCTGGTATTTGCGTTGTATTGGGATTCACCCGCATTAAAACTGCGCCACAGAGACAGCTTGTCATTATGTGCGAAGATCGTCTAACTAAACAGATTAACCTTTTGACATTTTTAACTTATGTAAATAAAATTATTTTGATTTTGAATTGAAATGATTTAGAATTGAAAAAATACAACAAAACATAGGGTAAGAAGACAATATATTAGGTGAATATTGATAGAAATTTTGATGGTAATCAAATTATGTAAAAAAAGTATTACATACTACTTATGTATTTTGGTAGGTTCAAGGTAGGTATCGGAGCCCGTATAACGACTAATAAATTTCGCAATCACTTGCGTCGTGCAAAGTGGCTATGTTCAAATATCATAACAAAATTTGATCAACTATTTATAAAACACTTACCAGTGAAAGATTCTTTAGCTTTGAATAAGCGAGATCTGCGGCACTCATACTAGGCACAGTTTGATGAGCTTTCACATTGGCATGCAACATTCATCTCTTCTATGTAAATAAGTCCAAAAATATAATATGAAAACTATTTAAAAAGGCAGTATAACCATTAACTAACTTTTTGTTTGTTGTTTCTCTTCCTACAAATTTTAAAACGCAACAAGCATACATTATAACCAAACACAGTCCCACAGCTGTGCCACAGCTGCCATATTGGATAATTTTTGTCATGTCATTTGAACATCCAATCAGAACAAAGTTATAATGCGCATGCGCCCGGTCGCTAGGCTTTCCCATATAAAATTTCACCGTCATTACGCCCGTAAAGAAGTATAACTTCAAAAATGAGAATTAATTTAAACCCCCATCCACCAAAATGTAAATGCATGGTTCTCCTTCTACAATACCTTTTATTATAGTGTTATTTATCTGTTCAAAAAGTTGGACGGGTTTAAAATAAATGGTTTTTGAAAAAAAAAAGATCAAATTATAGAGCGCATTTTTAAATTGTCTTAAAAATCTCCCTTTTTGTCCATGTAGCTTGAAAATGATAAGAGATACGGTAATGAAAAATAAAAAGGAAATTTTATCTGAAAAAACCCCAAATTTTTGTGTGGTATCTTTTTTCGTATCTCTTATCTTTTCCGAGTTACATGGAAAAAAAGGAAGATTTTTAAGAAAATTTAAAAATGCGCTCTATAATTTGATTTTATTTTTTTTTTAAAAACCATTTATTTTAATCCAGCCCAACTTTTTGAACATAGAAATAACACTATAATAAAAAGTATTGTAGAAGGAAAACGATATACTTAAATTCTGATGGATGAGGGGTTAAATTTAAATATACTTCTCATTTCTTCTTAAAATACATTAGTCAATAACTTTTTTGCAGAATATCTCGCTTAGTTTGCATGTAATCGACAACGAGTATTGCTCATTTTAAAGGTCTTTTCAAGCACTACAAAATTATTAGTATCATTACACATTAAAAAAAAACAAAGTTTTCTGTTATTTCAAGTTGAATACACCAATTTGAGCATGCAGCAAAAAAACAAAGTCTTTCTACCTACCATATCCCTCTTTGTATTTTAACTAGAAGATTTATGAAGGAACGAATCTCTTTGTTTTTTTATAACCTACAAAATCCGTCCGAAAAGGTGTCATTTTTCAATGAAAATGGCCAATTTTCAACTACGAATAACTCAAAAAGTATTGAGTTTTCAAAAAATAATCATAGAACAGTTTTTGCTTAAAATTAGGTTCTCTAGCCTTTTCCGTGGCTATTTTAACCAAAACATTTTTCACCCCCGAGAAGGGGTGGGAGCCTCCCCCAAGACAAAAGCGCACATCGGCATAGGGTAGACTTTGTTTCTTAAGCCATCCCCTACTTACTGTGAAAATATCAAGTAAATCAATGTAATAGGATGGAATTCGGAGCCAAATACCCTCATTGACTGCCCTATTATAGTAAAAAAAATTTTAAAAATTTTGGAAAAATGATCTTTTTTCAAAATAACTTAAAACCTATTAGTGATACGAAAAAATCTCAAACAGTCAAAAATGTAGGTTTTGCTTTTATAAATGTCCCAGTTTCATTTTGTTTTTCTGTAAGACAAAAATTGGTTAAGATATGGCTGTTTAAAGCTTGCATTTTACTATAATAACTATACTACTATATCTCATTCAAAAATAAGCACTTTAAACCGGTGAAACTTACAGATCATGTAAGTAAAGTAAATTTTTTGTAAAGCGGTAACGATTAGTCTTATTTGGGGTGCTAAATAGGTGCAGATTTTCACGATTTTTTTAACAAAAAAAGGAGCCAACTTAATTTTGAGCATAATGAGTGAAATACGGCGAGTTTTGATGCTAGAAACTTTTATAAAAAATAAAAATAAACTGTTTTTAAACACTTGACGAACACATAACTTTTTTCGTGTTTTTTGTACTACATATACATTTTTGTTTAGAATATTTTGTTCGATAAAATGCTCAGTTTTTAAGTTAGTTGTGAAAAACCGCATGAAAACGTGTTTTTTGTCGACAAATAAACCTCAATAGCACATAACTCGAAAAGTATTCACTAAAAAACTCTATAGAACGAAAGTTGCTTAGAATTAGTAAATTTTTCCATTCCCGGGCTTATTTTAATCGCGCGATTTTTCACGCCCAAGAAAAACTGTCACTGTCAATATGTAGAACATATTATATCCAAATTTTTATGTAATTCAAAGTTTACCCTGAATATTACACGGTATCGCCGTATTTCCCGTTCATTTACTGGGCTTTAAGTGTCGTTTATGTATACAAAGGTTAAAAATGAAAATAACAAAAGCCAATAGTTAAGATAGCACTATAAACTTCTATGGGCGTGGACAAAATAACTCACAGGACTGTATCAGCTCTTATCATCATCAGCCCATTTTAAGACCAATGCAGGATATAGGACTTCCCGGTTTTTTTTCCAGAATGCACAATATTGTGTAGTATGGATCCAATTTTTTGATATCTTTCGCATGGTCTTCTAATTTCTTTACTTCGTCTTCTGAATTTTTAACTGTTAATGGGCTCGAATGCATTTCCTTATAGACGGAGAGCTAGAACCGAAAAATCATCGTCATAAGTAATATGGAGTTTTTCCTGTGAAATATGTCCATTGTATATTGACAATTATGACCCCTTTCAGGCTGACACCTCAGTGGATACAGGAAGTAGCAACAAGGGATGAAAGGGGAAAGTTAGTGCAGTCATTAAAAGTTTTCACCTCCTATTTTGTTAAACCTCCATTGATTTGCATGAAAATTGGTGACTAGTTAGAGCATACCTCAAGAAATAAAACTGATTTGGTGCCAACTTGCACTTTTACCCTGGTGGTGAATACCACCCCTTTCCGCGGGTGAAAACAATTTTAATAAAAATAACCCCACAAATCTATAGAGGGACAAATTTTAAGTAAAATTTATTAGATCATGTTATTAAAATAAATCAGTACTTTTTGAGTTATTAAAGATCAAAGATTTGTCTATTTAAGAGCATATGCGTGAAGTTACGGATGATAGAAAGAACATATTAATTAATTGTATGTTAGTAAAATATTATTTTTATATTATTTCGATATTTAATTAAATTTTTTCTACCAATATAAACTGAATATGTCAGAAAATGGGGGTGTCCAATAATGGGTACATTTGACATATTAGAATATAGACCTGGATCCCGCGTAAGAAAGAAAAGTTGATTAATAGCAAGCTGAAAATTTGTTAATAGCTTAACGGTGTCTAGTCGGACAAACTTTGATGCACGGGAACACTGGAACAGGGGAAGTTTTAACTGTGGAGCATGATAAAGGTGTCGTCCTGACAAGTTTATGATTGTGAAATATAGCAAGTTGTTTTTAAGTTTATTCGATAGCCAACGTTATGTAATATATGCGAAAATGTTTGTCCGACAAAAATGTTGGGCATTTTAACGAGTCCTACACGTAGAACATGTCACATCACAGGAATTATGTTGGTGATGAATAGCAGTCTGATTTTTGCATGAGAGTTTAATGAAAGGTTAAAAAAGCAATTGGAAGTTCTGTCCGACGAAATTAATGGGAAGTTTTCGTAGTCGGACATTATAAACAGGTAAGATATAGACAAAACTGCTAGTGATAAATAGCTTTCCGACAAAGACGAAATTTAATTAAGTAAATTATTCCTTACCAAGAATGACTGTTGTCGGAAAAAAATAAGGGGTAGATTTTGTAGTCGGACAATTAAAAAAAATAATTTTTGAAATTTCAATAAGGGGTGATTATTCTATGCCAAAAGTACCTGCAGTCAGTTACAATCGATATCTTTCGATTTATGTCAACATCATTTAGATACCTCACTGTAATACATTTATAGTAGATCAGGCAAATTATATTATGGATTGAGTGGTCTACCTATCTTTGTCTGCCACATGCGCGGGATCGCTCGGTTAAAAGAGATAGATAGACCACCTATCGACTTTTTGCACTGTATTCCCTGTCTACCCTTATGTCTATGAATATATTTCCATTTAAGAAAAACTGTCACTTTTGGCAATAATTCATAATAAATTGAAATCGTAACTTCAAATTTAAACTAATCGATTTATTTTGGCAGCAAATTATTTCTTGCCATGTGACATATTAATTACATTATTATTTCATTTGTAGAAAGTTGAGAAAAATTACGGTATACAATTTTAGTAATAATTTATTTAGGTACCCTTTTTCAATCAAGCAAAGCATTATAGCACGAAGAATGATATTCAATAGAACGTTCACAATTATCTAGCAACTGAACCTCATTGAATTGATGACCAAGTATTTTACTAACTTTGTAAAATGTTCGAAAATTACTCAAGTATGTTCCGTTGAATGGTTTCACTTTTGATTTGGCGACTTAAAATTTAAACTGTTGACACTCAAAAATAGACACAAAAACACTCCATAGTTAATATAAATTTTGAATTTCCAACACACGTGGCAAACAGAAACTCAAAAACCATGTACTTTCAAATACTACTTTGTATAGCACAAAGTGTCACACTGACAAATGCAGCCGTCTAATACATACTTCTAAGCATAATGTGTCATATTTACGTCTATTCTTATAAGCACCGAAGTTTTAGACTCTTCACATTTTTCAATGTCATTTACAGGGTTAAGATTTGAGTATGGAAAAAAAATGTATACAACGTTTTTTGTAGGAAATTTTCCGTACTTTCTGATGCGCCTAATTAGAAAACCCTAAGAGATTGCTTTCACATGTTCTTTGACATTTTTTATTGTCATTTTGAGAATATCTAGAATAAACTCCACCCAAAAAAATAATTGTTGTGCAATATATACATGCATTGATACTTACCTCACTGTTTTTGGAGTGTGCATGTATATATGCACATGGAAATATGTGAATATAAATAATAATATACAACTAAAATAGCTTTATCAATATGTGACTAAGTCATTCTGGAAAAATATTTTTTATTTATTTCCTTCGATTTGCCCAAACTTTTTGTCCGACATATAACTTTTTGCGTTACAAAATATGTATAATTTGTACATAAACAAATCAAAATTGGCTTGCTATTTATCACCAACATTTTTGTCTATATCTTACATGTTTAGAATGTCCGACTAGGAAAATTTCCCATTCATTTTGTCCGACAGAACTTCCAATTGTTTTTTTAACCTTTCATTAAACTCTCATGCAAAAAATCAGACTGCTATTCATCACCAACATAGTTTCTGTGATGTGACATGTTCTACGTGTCGGACTCGTTAAAATGCCCAAACTTTTTGTCGGACAAACATTTTTTCATATATTATTATAACGTTGGCTATTGAATAAACTTAAAAACAACTTGCTATTTTTCACCATCATAAACTTGTCAGGACGACAGGTTTATCATGCTCCACCGTTAAAACTTCCCCTGTTTCAGTGTTCCCGTGTATCAATGTTTGTCCGACTAGACACCGTTAAGCTATTAACAAATTTTCAGCTTGCTATTAATCAACTTTTTTTTCTTACGCGGGATCCAGGTCTAATACACTTTTTCTAAATTTATAATATTGAAATAATATAAAAATAATATTTTAGTAACATACAATTAATTAATATGTTCTTTTTGTCATCCGTAACTTCACGTATGTGCTCTTAAACAGACAAATCTTTGACCTTTAATAACTCAAAAAGTATTGATTTATTTTAATAACATGATATAACAAATTTTACTTATAGTTTGTCCCTCTATCAATTTGTGAGGTTATTTTAAATAAAATAGTTTTCACCCCTCGAGAAGGGGTGGTATCCACCCCCAGGGTAAAAGTGCAAGTTGGCACCAAATCATTTTTATTTCTTGGGGTATGCTCTAACTAGTCACCAATTTTCATGCAAATCGATGGAGGTTTAACAAAATAGGAGGTGAAAACCTTTAAGACTACACTAACTTTCCCCTTTCATTCCTTATTGCTACTTCCTGTATCCATTGAGGTGTCAGCCTGAAAGGGGTCATAATTATCGATATACAATAGACACATTTCACATGCCAAACTCCATATTACTTATGACTATGATTTTTCGACTCTAGCTCTTAGACTATTACAGGCTCTTTCCAGTTTTTCTGAATGATGTTGATGTTGTTCTGAAGCTATTTCCTTGTGGCATTTTTATAAGTAAGTATTTTCTATGGGAAATAAGCCACAATTTTACTAAAAAATGAATTTATTAACGTTTCGAAGCCCAAATCGGGTTTCGTTGTCAAAATACAAAATACTATTAAAATAAACAAAAATGTTGTTGCTAAGTAAAAAAATTCTTCTAATAATTTATTTAATCTGACTCATTTATATTGGCAATTCAGACGTATATTATACATTTTAAAGTAGAAGACTTTAAAATGATATCGCCAATATTTATGAGTTGCGTTCCTTGGACGACTTTACTAAAAGATAGTTCATTCGATTAAATGAAATCAATCCCAACTCAAGAATATCCGCCGCAAAAAAATCATAGCATGTGATCTGTCTTTAAAAAGACAACCAAATGCCACGCTGACAGTAAAATTCTCGCGTTAGAGATTCCTTAGTAAATCACGAGGGAAAACCAGGAAAAAACCTCGTGATACTATCCCGACATCGTAAGTATTTGGTGTTACATTTAATTTACCTTCAAAAAACTAATACCAAATTCTGACTTTAATATGTTTAAATTATAAATAATATTAATAATACATAGATATACAATAAGTAATACTAAAATATAAAATTTTTTTACTTAGCAACAACATTTTTGTTTATTTTAATAGTATTTTGTATTTTGACAACGAAATCCGATTTGGGCTTCGAAACGTTAATAAACACGATGTTGATTTCGCCTAGATTATCTCCTATCAAAAACTGTAGCATCAACATAAATCAGGTAGATCTAAATCTGTAGCTGTGTTAGTTGTAGCTCCGAAGGACAGACTTTCTGAGATTATTTTCTTTCCCAAGTTAATTTGCTCCGGTTTCTAACTTGGCTGCACCGAACTTATGAAAACCAAATAGTCAGAAATACGTATTTATGGGTGCCTTCTATATTTTTTATTTGTTTTGCTTTGTATACACGCTGCGAGCTCTTTTCTGCCAATACTTTCTCCGTATATAAATTGAGGACGTTTGAGTTGGAATAAATTCATTATCTCGAGAATGGGTGAATTTGGAGGGAAATTCTAAGAGAGGTCGATTTTTATTTTTAAATTATGACTTTTTGGCATATATATCATACTAGTGACATCATCCGTCTGGGCTTGCTCACGTAATCGATGATTTTTTTTAATAAGAGTAGGGGTTGTGTGGTAGCTCATTTGAAGAGTTATCAATTCTCTATACAATAATACAGTGTGTCCACGGTTGGGGTGCCCAAGAGAGAAAACTTTTTTATTTTCAATTTTAGCGAAAAATGTCATTCTTGATAAAAAGTTTTGCTTGTTATAAAATCCCATAAAACGAAATAATATTCAAGTTTTTCAAATCCTGCTTAATTTTGTAGCCAATTTTATGTAAATCCCTATAAATTTTTGCACTAAGTTCGAAATCGTAACAATAATCTAGTGTTGCCAAGCCACAATATAGCTTAGTAACTGTTAACTCCGATAAATAATTTGCGAATTGTCATTTTTTTCGACAATGATAAGCGTTCAAGAAAGAATTTATCTTGCGATAAATGTCATTATTAAAATTACTAGATTAATAATTATTTAATTAATAAATAATTAAATATTTCAAGGAGAACGAAAAAGTCTGGCTTCATAATCCAAAGAAGCGAAAGGGTTATTCTCCCAAGTTATTATTGTTACAATTTCGAACTTAGTGCAAAAATTTATAGGGATTTACATAAAATTGGCCACAAAATTAAGCAGGATTGAAAAAACTTGAATTTGATTTCGTTTTATGGGGTTTTAGAACAAGCAAAACTTTTTATCAAGAATGATATTTTTCGCTAATAAAAAAGATTTTCCTCTTGGGCACCCCATCCGTGGACACACTGTATAAACAATAACCTGATTATTTATACACGGTGGCCAAAAATATTTTTTTTTTATTAAATTAATCGACACAAAAAGAAGGATGTAAGCAATCTATTTAATTCAAATTACATTTTACTTCTGTTAGAAAACAGGTAAAAATTTATTTCACAAATGAACATTGCTTTTCGCTTAAATTCAATGTTTAAGCTGCTAAGAGACAGGTGGGTGGCAGCTTTAACATTAAATTTAAGCGAAAATAATACCTATTCATTTGCCAAATAAACATTTCTTTCTGTTGTCTGATAGCACTAAACTGTATTTTGAATAAATAAATTACATACCTTCTTCTTTTTTTCTCAATTAATTTAATTTAACATTTTTTTTGACACCTTGTACCTATAAATAATGATGTTAGCGTTTCAACTACTCAATAGAGAATTAAATAACCTTTCAAATGAGCTCTCACACGAGCCCTATTCTTATTTAAAGACATCATCGATTACATTATCACGCTCAGGAGGATGGCGTCACTAGTATGATATACAGGTGTCCAGAAACTCTACCGACAAACGAAGACAGGAGATTCCTCAGATAACTTTAAGACCATTTAACCCAATTCACCTAGTCCGAAAATGCTTCCTAAGGGAGCTAGAGCTCTTTGAAGATGGCGTCATGTAATTAGTTTTTCTTAAATACCTCCAGAACGCTTCTATTTAGAAAAACGAAAATTGGTATGCGTATTTACTTTCCAGAAATGAATCGATTCAATTCATTGCGAATTTCTAGTACCGGTCATAGGCGTCCGTTTTGGGAAGACGAAGGACAACAAAAAACTGGATAGGGAAAGCACAAGATAGAACACTTAGGAGACAAACAGGGGAGGCCTATGTCCAGCAGTGGATTAAGAGAGGCTGATGATGATGATGACTCAAAGAATAAGAAACATCCATTTTGAACTTTTTAAGGAAGAAGTTATTTCCTAAAGAATACTCTCCTGTTGGATATTAAGGGATGTCAATGAAATTGAATGTGTCTTAGCCGAAGGTTTGGACTCTCATTCTACTTTTTGCATTTTAAGGGGATGCGTACGTATATTCGCTGCAATGCTATTCAAATGGGATTCATTTTTTTCGAATCCTGAGAAAACTAATAAGTATTTTGGAAAGATTTAAACGCAGAATGAAAGATTACGTTATTAGCGAGGGCCCAAAGTCCCTTAGAACTTCTATAGTGTTTATTTTAATAAGTTACAGGGGTGAAAAACTAAGAGAAAATTTAGTTTAATTTTTAATTTCAAATATCTCATTCAAAATAAACTTTTTATTTATTCTAAGGGACTTTCGGCCCTCGGTAATAATTTAGTATTTCATTCTACGTTAAAATTTTTCAAAAATATTTATTGGTTTTTTCAGGATCCGAAAAAAATGAACACAATGTTCGTGGTAATATTTTCTAAATCTATCTTTGTCATACAACGCACTCAGTCGAATAGAATATTGTCAGCATATTGTCTGACTTTTACTTTTTCATGACGTCATGGTATGTTATTGATGAAATAACTTATTGACGCCCTAGACAATATTCTATTTTCTATTACGTAAGTATCTATGTATATAGTTTAACGTTTATTTACAGAACACACTGTACTTTGCAGAATGGTAAAAAACAGTAAATTATTATTTTGATTTAACAATGTTTACATTAATATTTTGACTTATATTTGACAGTTGACAGTTATACTGTTCCTACAGTTGAGTTCACGAGTCTTTACCCGGGCGTCATCATTTAAAGTATACGAAATTAGTCGCAAATTTACTAAACGCAACAGCAAGTGACAGAAAGTAGCTACTCCTCCAATCACAGATTATAGTATAAAATTTGAAGTTATCAAATAAATAGAATATCAAATTTAAGTTTGCTTTAAAATTTTGGGGCATAATTACAGCTACATTTGAAGTAGCTTAATAAATTCTTTTATTATCATTGATTATTAAATAAATAAACAATCTATGAATAAATTCAATAATATATTTTCTTTTTGTTATTTTATTCACTTTGGCGGAACATTAAACACAAGCATGCCGTAACTGTGTCAATGAGGTTAGCTTTGTACGTTGTCAAAATTAATCGTAAAATAACATAAATTTACCATAAAATTTCAAACTCCAATAAAAAATCAATTGTGAAAACAACTGTTTGTATACTATAAAATACTTCAAAATGCAAAAATTCGACAAAATAACAGCAAAAAATTCAACAAACTGACAGTCACAAAAGTGAACAAACCAAAACGTCAGAAATTGTACTTAAAATAAAATATGTGAAAACATCCCCAGTCGTCATTTTGTACCTATCTCTTTTCAATTTCTAGAGTGAGTCTAGATCGTTCATAAAAATAACATGTCTTTTTACTTAATAACAGGCGGTAGCTGTTTGTATGTGTTTTATCTCGCCAGGTATTAATGACGCACGGGTCATTGACTCGTGGACCCAAGTGTACTTGTTAGTTTTAGTTCTCTAATAAATTTTGTTAGTTAGTTACATAAATAAATTATTTAAAAATGAAAAAGTGACTTGCTTTTTGTAGGCTATTGATTCTGTACTATAGAAAAGAACTACAACGTTAACGGGGTTTTATTATTTCATATGGTCAATGAATCTCTACGTATGAAAAACCGCGGAGTACTACCATTTAAAGGGGTGCGTTTTTGAGAAATGGGTGAATTAGTCCCTGGGCACAGGTTACATTAGGGTGAGTTCTATGCACTTTTGGTACAAACACGTCTACATAAAAATTGTTCCTTGTTAAATTTCCTATCTAAATATAATTTTTTAAAGTCAAAGATTTTTTTTTTACAAAAATATATTCAAAAGAAAAAGCACAAAGAAACCCAAAAGAAAGAAATTTTGTTTTCTGTCCGATAACTTTTGTCCACGGGGATATAGGTATAGACATTGCTTCACAGAAAAAAAACTTACATACTTTTTCTTTAAAATGATGTTTAGTAGATTTCATTAGGATTTACAGTTTTCGAAATATGATTTTTCAAAATTCGCCACTCACAGCAATTTTGGGCAATTTTCCTTGTTATTTCGCAAATATTGTTCTGTAACTTTTTTCTACCTAACTTTAGGTATATGCAATGGTACATGTAAGAGGAACAGAAATCAATTACCTTTAAAATGGTCTACTGCTACTGTATATTGTTGTAAGACTTCTTTTAAAGAGGTTATCTTTTTCAAGACTTTATACTTTTAACGAGTTTTTATATTTTTTACGATTATTTTTTAAATTTCCCATTATAACTTTTTTTCTATATGGTATATATTATATAATAAAAAAAGAAAATTCTGTTTACTTTAAAATGGTGTATTATAAAAAATTCTAGGGTTTTTTTTTAATAAGATATGCTTTTTCAAATTGTAATAAGTACTTGCAACGATTTTCGATTTTAGGATTATTTTTTAATTTCCTCATTATAACTTTTTTATGTGATTGTGGGTTATGATTAAATGTTATTTTTTATAGGTAATACTTTGGATTCACTTGACTCGGCCGGGCAAACTTCAAAATATGGATTTATTCCAATATTTACTGTCAAAGCTCCTGCACCACAAGCTTTGCTTGAAAAATAGCATGGTAATGTACCAAAGGATGTACAAAAAACTGCGGTTGTAGGAAGATAGGAATTAGTTGTTCAATTTTCTGCAAAGGGTGCATGTGCATGGGTGCTAATTGGGAGAACTCTAAGATAACTGAGGTGTCGAAGGAAGATATTGAAGCTAATGCTAACGAACAGATGGACTTTGATTTTGAAAATTTTTTAAATGTCAACGTTTAAATAATTTTAACTAAAGTGATGTTTTTTAAGACTAATGTTTATGTAATTTTTGTAAAAGAAATAATTTTAAATATTACAGGTATAAAAATATCAAAGAATCACTCGGTTTCCATTATGCATTTAAATATAGATGATCCACATGGGCGTCCATACCCATGGGCAGGGGAGGCCGTGCCCCCCCTAGCTTTTCGGATGCTGTAGACTATATAAGGTTATCCGAAGTATAAACAATATAATGTGCAATATCTTTACGTCTGCCCCCCCCTGAAAATTTTTGTATGGGCGCCCGTGATGATTTTTATTTTAAACCACCATTTTATAGAACAAAAAGTAAGCCCTCTTTGTTGAGCAATATATAGATAGTATATTCATGTACAAGAAAAAAAAAGTTATAATGACAAATTTCAAAAATAATCGTAAAAAATGTAAAAAATAATATTTTTTTATATTAGGTATTATATAATATATAATATATGATATAATAATTTTATTTTATTTTTATATTATATTATAAAAAAATCGTTAAAATTATAAAATTTTGAAAAACCATAATCTCTCTAAAAAATGTCGTACAACGTTATACAGTAGGATATTTTAAAGGTAATTGATTTCTATTCCTATTACGTTTACCATTGCATATACCTAAAGTTACGTAGAAAAAAGTTACAGAACAATATTTGCGAAATAACAAGGAAAATTGCCCAAAATTGCTGTGAGTGGCGAAATTTGAAAAATCATATTTCGAAAACTGTAAATCATAATGACTTATACCTAACATCATTTTAAAGAGAAAATATGTAAGTTTTTTTATGTGAAGCAATGTTTATACCTATATCCCCGTAGACAAAAGTTATGGGACAACAAACAATATTTCTTTCTTTTGGGTTTATTTGTGCTTTTTCTTTTGAATATATTTTTGTAAAAAAAAGTACCTTTGACTTTAGAAAGTTATATTTAGGTAGAAAATTTAACCAGGAAAAATTTTTATGTAGACGTATTTGTACCAAAAGTGCATAGAACTCACCCCAATGTAACCTGCGCCCAGGGACTAATTCACCCATTTCTCAAAAACACACCCCTTTAAATAGTAGCACTCCGCGGTTTTTTCATATATAGATGTCCATTGACCATATCAAATAATAAAACCCCGTTAACGTTTTAGTTCCTTTTAGCTATCGTATTTGGAATATAATCAATAGCCTATTCCTTCTGGATTAATTTTTTTAAATTTGCAAATTTCAGTAAATTCAAAAAAGCACGCCTATGGTAGACTGATTCTTCAAAGTTTCCTTAAATAAGCCCTTCTCGTTTTTTAAGAACATAATATGCCACAAGAAGTAACATATTTTTCTAATAAATATCAATTTTTTCTCTGTACTTAAGACATTCAGTTATCCCGTTTAAACAAACAATCGGAGCTAGTACTTATCAAACAAGCGTCGACTTTCAGATTACACTTAACAATGCTCCTCCCACTTTTACTTTACTGTAATCAGACGCCGGGGATTTACGGGAATGAAGAACCACTAGGAGATTATGGAGTTAGCAGTATGTTGCAAATGAAGTTGTGACTAAATTAGACAGAAGTTTGTATATTTAATAGTTGTACACAAAACTAGGATTGTTGGACACAATCGAAATTACTACTTAATTTGAAGTGTACACTTGTGTATGTTGGGAATATTAAGAGTGTTCTAAAGTTTCGATCTCAAAAGATAAATAAGTGTGAAACGAGTTACAATCTAAATGTTTCGATTTAAGTTGTATACAAATTAAGGGCATATTTTATATGTTTATACAGTGATGGGTGTACTAAGAACCGGCAAAATAACACAAAAGAGGGAAAACATAATACGATGAGTAATAAAGAGAGATAAAACTAGTAGAGGTAGGAAATCAATAGAAACCTAAAAATTTACATTATATTGATAGCTACCCAACTTTAGACGTTTCGGAGGAGTATGTCAACTAAAACTGTCGCTGTCACAGTGATACTTGTCAAAGTCCTACGATACGTCTAAAAGTGGGAAACTAAAATATAATGTATTTATAGGTTTCCATTATACATTTATACAGTGATGAGTGCACTAAGAACCGGCAAAATAACGTCAAAGACGGAAAACATAATACGTTGTGTAATAAAAAAAAATGAAACTAGTAGAGGTAGGAAATTATCAATAGAAACCTATTAATTTACATTATATTGATTATTTCATTCATAGGAGATTCTGACCAATAGAAAGCTACAGAAATCTAAATTAAATCGATAATTTTTAATAATTTCTCGTCGTCAAGTATATTACGTCAGATGCCCTTCGTTGCTACGAAAAAATACATTCAGTGACATTAATGAAAATTAATGTTTTAAAAATTATAAAAGTGATGACTTTCAACCGTCAAATTAATATTTATAACAACTGTTTGTTTAATTGTACTAATTTGTACTTACATAAATTAATTACAATAAAATTTTGGTTTTGAACAGTTTTATTCATGAAATAATCGCAACAAATTGCACTAGATCTCTAAAATTAATATAGAATTTTTGCCCTCGTGACACTTTGACATAATTTCACGAACCGAAGGCTCGTGAAATTAAAACTGTCAAAGTGTCACTCGGGAAAAATTCAATAATTTTAGAGCTCTTGTGCAATTACTACTGATTATTTCATTCATAGGAGATTCTGACCAATAGAAAGCTACATAAATCTAAATTAAATCGATAATTTTTGATAACTTCCCGCCGTCAAGTATATTACGTCAGATGCCCTTCGTTCTAACGAAAAAATACATTCAGTGACATTAATGACAATTAATATTTTAAAAATTATAAAGTTGATGACTTTCAACCGTCAAATTAATATTTATAACAACTGTGTGTTTAATTGTACTAATTTGAACTTACATAAATAAATTACAATAAAATTTTGGTGTTGAATAGTTTTATTCATGAGATAATCGCAACAAATTGCACTCGATTTTTAACATTAATATTTAATTTTTGCCCTCGTGACACTTTGACATAATTTCACTAGCCAATAAAACTGTCAAAGTGTCACTCAGGAAAAATTCAATAATTTTAGAGCTCTTGTGCAATTACTACTGATAGTTACCCACCGTTAGACGTATCGGAGGAGTTTGGCAACAGATACAGTGACAGGAGAATTTTATGAAATTTTGCGGTGACAGTTTGACTCAGATACGACTAAAGGTGGGAAACTATCGATATAATGTAAATTTATTGGTTTCTAAAAAAAACTAAGTTTTCATTCTAATAGCACATATATAACAACATCCAAAAATATTACTCTACATCCTACCAGATTGAAAACAATGGGAACCTTCTCTGGTAACACCTCCGAGGCTTCTACGATTTGCAAATCATAACGGATGCTGAGGCTAAGGAAGATGAGGGAATTTTACCATTTATAATTCACGTCCCATCTGCTCAGCGCGGTAAAGTTCCAACGAGAATGGTTACCTTCGTACACCAATCAGAGTAAACATGTAAATCAAAAATGAATAACCATTTTCAATTTCGTTACAACACGAAACTACAGTCGCATCATTATTCTAGTCAAATCAAAGAGTACAGCAAGCACCTCTACCCGTTTCTAGTACAAACCTAGGCGTGCAGTCACGGATTGCAACGAACAAAATAGCAAGGATGCCCTAGCGGCAACTTATATCAAAAAACTAAGTTTTCTTTCTAATAGCACATAAAACAACATCCAAAAATGTTACTCTACATCCTACCAGATTGAAAATAATGGGAACCTTCTCTGATTGGACTAGAATAATGATACGGCTCTAGTTTCGTGTTGCAACGAAATTGAAAATGGTTATTAATTTTTGATTTACATGTTTTCTCTGATTGGAGTACGAAGGGAACCATTCTCGTTGGAACTTTAGCGCGCTGAGCAGATGGGACGTGAATTATATATTGTAATATTCTCTCATCTTCTTTAGTCTCAGCACTCGTTATGGCTTGCAAATTGTAGAAGCCTCGGAGGTGTGACCAGAGAAGGTTCCCATTGTTTTCATTCTGGTAGGATGTAGAGTAAACAAAATCCCAGATCTACTAGACTTCTTTATCCTCCATAGCATGACCTTAAATTATTTTGACATATAAGCATCCTGGGATCTGTCCATTGACCATACTTCCATAATTGTCACACTATCTACGCAAATTATAAAACGTCCGAATATCCCTAAGTTGACAACATCAAAGACCTAATTCGAGTCTTACTTAAATGAAAATATAAATTTAAATATAAGATAAAAGCAACCAGACGATATCAATAATGCTGTGCTTCTTCTAACCCAAACTATACATGCAGCCGCTGAAATAGCTACACCCCCTCAGAATGACAAAGAACCCAGTGACACCAACATACCCGTTTATATAAAACGTCTTGTTGCACAAAAAGAAGAGCCAGGCGCATATGGCAAAGAAGTCGCAATCCTATAGATAAAAATGAATACAATAGATTAACAGGGCAACTTAAAACTGCTCTACAAGACGCGAGGAATGGTACATTTGAGCTGTTCATTAACAGCCTATCAAAAGAAGACCACAGCATCTGGAAAGCAACGAAATCATTCAAGAGGCCTACACAACACATACCACCTCTAAGAATAGCCGATGGAAGCTGGGGAAAAACTGAACAACCAAGGCATCAATCTTTGCTGAACATCTCTCACACGTTTTTAGTGCACCTGAACTTAATAACAATAATAACGAAGAACAAGTTAAAAACTTCTTAGATACTCCATGCTCAATGATGCTACCAGTCAAATGCTTTACCCTTAATAATGTGAAAGAACACATTTTTAGATGTAATAACTACAAAGCACCAGGCTTCGACATAATCAACGGGCTAATATTAAAAAAATTACCCAGAAAAGCAATTGTAGTACTAACAACGATATAATATAATACATAGTATCATAAGTAGACTTAGGCAAATATGCAAATAAAAAGTATGAAATAGCATTTTATACAAAATATGCATATTTATCTAGAAAATACGCATGTAATAAAAAATATTTGCAATATTTTTTTATTTACAAAAATACTTATAGTTCAGAAAGCCACTGCGCATCCGCTAGGAAAAATATTCCGATTCGGATTTTTTGCACAATCTTACTCAAAAACCCCCTTTTAACAAATTTGCATGTTGCCAGGACCAAAAGTTGGTCAAAAATATTTTAAACGTTTTTTTTTGTTTATTTCCTAAAATTATTTTTTTTTGCATGGAACAAAGTTTGTTTTAAGTTTTTTGGATCATTTCAAACAGAAAAGGTCTTTAGTGACTTTTCTCTAAAGTTGATAGTTTTTGACATATAAGCGATTAAAAATTGAAAAATTGCGAAATCAGCCATTTTTAACCTTCAAAAACAATGTGAAAAACTTAAAATTTGAATGTTGCCAAGGTAGGTAGAAATTCTTTAAACATCGATTGATGAAATCCCAGAGTGTTTTGCAATACAGTATTCAAAACTCCTTAGTTTTTTAATTTCTAATCACGCGTGCGCGACAGTATTCTCCACCCTTGCATGTATATACAGTATGGTGCAAATGAAAGGAATAAATTCGTTATTTAGTAAACCGGTGACTTTAAGGAAAAAACCCAAAACAGGCTAATTTTTATTTTTAAGTTATGATATTGTGGCTAATATGGTATACTAGTGACGTCATCCGTCTGGGCGTGATGACGTAATCGATGATTTTTTTAAATGAGAATAGGGGTCTGTGGTAGCTCATTTGAAAGGTTCTTAAATTCACTATTCAGTAATGTAAACATTTACATAATTCAAAAGGAATAACCATTTTCAATTTCGTTGCAAAACGAAAATACAGCCGAACCATATTCTAGTCCAATCAGAGAGTGCCGCAAGCACCTCTACCGGTTTCGAAACTTATTAGTCTCTCATCAGGAGGCACATATGCTGCTCTCCCCGATCCAACCAAAACAAACCCCAGCGTGCAGTCCCGGATTGCAACGAACGAAATGGCATAGATGCCCTAGCGGCAACTGCTACCAAAAAGACTAAGTTTTCACTCTAATGGCATATAAAACAACATAATGCTATTCTACATCCCACTTGCAAATTGTAGAAGCCTCGGAGGTGTAACCAGATAAGGTTCCCATTGTTTTCATTCTGGTGGGATGTAGAATAGCATTATGTTGTTTTATATGCCATTAGAGTGAAAACTTAGTCTATTTACATAATTATTTATACAAGGTGTCCAAAAAATTTTTATTAAATTAAATTATTTGACAAAAAAAGAAGTAGAAGGACACCCTGTATAAATAATTATATAAATGTTTATATTACTAAATAGATAATTGAAGAACCTTTCAGATGAGCTAGCACACGATCCCTATTCTTATTTAAAAAATCATCGATTACGTCATCACGCCCAGATGGATGACGTCACTAGTATACCATATATGCCACAATATCATAACTTAAAAATAAAAATCGTCCTGTTTCGGGATTTTTCCCGAAATGACAAAAATCTTAACACAACGTAGTTAGACCACTACATAGCAAAATTACTACGGCACTGATCATATCAGCTTTTCCTTAAAGTCGCCGGTTTACGAAATAACGAATTTATTCCTATAATTTGCACCATACTGTCGGTGGAAAATAGTGTTGCGCACGCTTGATTAGCAATTAAAAAACAAAGGAGTTTTGAATATTGTATTGCAAAAAACTCTTCGGGATTTCATCAATCGATGTTTAAAGAATATTTACCTACCTTGGCAACATTCAAATTTTCAGTTTGTCACATAGTTTTTGAGGCTTAAAAATGGCCAATTTCGCAATTTTTCAATTTTTAATCGCTTATATATGCCAAAAACTATCAACTTTAGAGAAATGTCACTACATACCTTTTCTGTTTAGAATGACCCAAGAAACCTAAAAAACCTTGTTCCATGCAAAAAATAATTTTAGGAAAAAAACAAAAAAAACTTTTAAAAAATTTTTGACCCACTTTTGGTCCTGGCAACATGCAAATTTGTTAAAAGGGGTCCTTTTTGAGTAAGATTATGCAAAAAATCCAAATCGGAATATTTTTCCTAGCGGATGCGCAGTGGCTTTCTGGACTATTACAATATTGTAAATACGTAACATATACAATTATTTTAACATATAAATATTATTTTGAATTGTGGTAACAATAGATTATCAAATGATGTTCAAAATTTTCTAATAAAAACTTATGGCTTCTATCTGAATACATATATTTGTAAATAGAAAAACTTCTTTCGACATCAGCTGATGTAACTGGCGCATTTTTCAAATTTACTATAATATATGGTTCTAAATTAAGTGGTTCGGAAAATGTCCCAGCTAGTACTTGAACCACTTCAGAAAGAACCTGGTAACCACAATTTCTTTCAATGGTTACTTTAAATTTTTGAAACATTTCCTTTCCAATAGTACCTTTAACGTTTTGACAGAATGACTCAAATTCTTTTATTAAAACTGTACTCTCCAACAATGATAATTTGGAGGATTCTAATTGTTTTATAGTTTTCTGGACAAAACTATAATTTGATTTTATGAATGACAGTTGCTGTTGGAGGATGTTATTTTGGAAGGCTTGCTTAGCTTCCAATAAAGATTGGCAACTATCATCCGTTAAAAGGTAACTTATTATTTTTTAAATCAACAAAATGATCAGCATAGAAATTAGCTGCTTTCAACTATGTTCCCCAACGTGTTAAAATGGGTTGCGGTGGAAGTGGAACAGCAGGAAGCATATCTCTGTAACATTGTATTCTTACAGGTAATTTCAGGAACACCTTTTTGACGCTCGCTATTAAACTGTTAACTAGTGGAAATTTTTTTCTTACCTCCTCCGCAACTCGGTTTATTCCATGCGCTAAAGAAGTGACATGTATTAAGTTTGGATAAACTATTTTTAAATTTTGTCCTGCTTTCACCATATATGGTGCGGCATCAGATAAAATAAGCAATAATTTATCATTAGGCACAGCAGCAGAAAGAAAAAGTTTGCTAATGCTTGTTGTAGAAACCTTGATATTGTTAGAGCGTTGGTTTTTTCCACTTGCGTACAGGAAATTAAATACGATTTTGGAAAGGTTTCATCGCTAAGTACACCAATCAATAAGTGCACAATGTATCTTCCTGACGAATAAGTGGTCTCGTCCACACATATGTAAAAGTAATTATTACCTATTTCGGCTTTTATGTTGTGGATAACTGAGGAGTAGGTATAACAAATTGATATAATTTCTCTTTAGAGTTCGTTCACTGGGAATGTTTTGTTTGCAATTAAAAAAAAAAGAACTCAAGTTTTCATCAGATAATTTTGAAAGCGGTATATTAGAAGATACTAATGCACGACAAAAGTCTTCGTTAAAAGTTTCTTGTTCGGTTTGTTTTTTTGGAACTTGACTGAAAGCACTTGGACACTGAAGGATGATATTTTTCACCGGATGTGCTTTTTATTTTTTTAGCTAAATGTTTCGCGGTTCTGACATGCTGATCTATTTGAAATTTTTTATTCAGATGAAATCTAAAAAAAAATATAAATATTGTATAGTTGTACCCATTTTTAAAATCTAAGATTGTAGAAATAAACTACAAATGAACCGTTTTTGCAAAGCAATTAAAATATTTAAATTAAATCAAATAAAAATCGGTGTAGTAATCTTGAAAATGTCAAGAAATGACTGTGCAAGAAGGAAGAACCCCCAAATATTTACAAGAGGCTCTTGGTCTTTTCTGTTTACATTTAAAGAAAAAATACTGTGAGCATAAATTAAAAGCACTTAATTAAGTCCAATATATGATATATTTTTGTTTTTAGCAAAATTAAAGCAAACTATGCTATTGTTAGAAAAAAAAATATTAGCAACCTTTCAGTAGACTATTAAATGATTTAAATTTTAAATAGGTATCCTATTTTTTATCGCAAAAAGTTTAAAAAGCTTGAAAAAAAAATACATCGATTTATTGCGAACTAGCCTTGTGTCGGTACTTTTCTTAAACATAATCTCCAATTTTAATATCTTTGTTTGTACCACCGTGTAAATGTTTAAAATAAAATAAGAAATAATACGTATGTACTTACGGTTTTGCCACAAAATGAGAAATAAGCTTTATCCATATCCACAAATATGGATAACTTGTAAGGTTTTATCCTGTTGAAACATTGCTTATTTTCAGCAGTTTCAAAGCACAATCATTATTCACAATTAGAAATACACGTTGTTTACGCCTCCAATTTTACACCAAAAGTGAACCCAAGTGAAACTGACCGTCAAAATAAAAATTTTTACCTAGACACATAAACTGGCAAACACAAACCCTTAATTCCAGGACAAAACTATAAGCCGCTGTCTTTTATTAGTTACTATACCAAGAATTTGAATACCAAGTGATTATAAAATAAAATTAAATATTGGATTTTTCATGCTATCTCTAAGTTTGAATATAAAGATATATAGTTAACACCAAATTTTCAAATTAAATGCACTTTATGCTCACTTTTATAAAAATATGCAAAATTTGACATTTTTGCATTTTTTATGCATTATATTCAAAATATGCAATTTGCATATTTGCCTAAGTCTAATCATAAGATTAACCTACTACCCGATTAACTGGAAGTTCGCACAAATAGTTATGATTAGTAAACCAAATAAACCACCAAATATTACTACCTCATATAGACCAATCAGCTTACTTCCAATAATGCCAAAAATCTTAGAAAGACTTCTGCTCCAAAGAATCTCAGAAGACATCTAAATTGATTCAGTGATCCCAACAAACCAGTTTTTTTCCGCGAAGCCTATTCAACTCTACAACAATATCATAGGATTGTTAAAAACATTAATGTATGCCTCGAAGAAAAAAAATTGCACTGCTGCCTTCCTGGATATAGAACAAGCCTTCGACGGTGTTTGGCATGACGGCTTCCTGTATAAACTTAAGTCATCCTTTCCCACTCCTCACTATCTACTCTTAAAATTATACCTCACAGAACGTCACTTTCAACGTCACGTGCATATCTTAGGTTCAAGAAGAGACAGGAAAACCACAAATATATCAAGTCAATAGTGTTGAGTTAAGCTTTCAAATGGTGCTTAAGCGGTTAGGATCAGACATACACACAGCTCAGTATAGCCGAAAAACTGAAAAACTAAACTTTTAAAATTTTGGTTTTTCGACAATTACAGTGGAACCTCGATAACTCGGATTAATCGGGACCGTGGCCGATCCAAGTTATCGAATATCTGGGTTAGCCGGAGAATATGGTAGAAATTAATAAAATACGGAATACTTACGGATAAACTCCGTTATAATTGAAATAATATGAAATATATATGCAGAGTACACATCTAAATTACGTATAGTTGTATAAAGTATTGTTCATTTCTTAGTAAAAAGCTCATGCGTAGACAAAAAAAAAAACACGCAAACACAAACCTACCTGAAGCACAATTACAGAACGGAAGCGAAAAATATGACTGTACTACTGTACTACACACAATACGGTCACAATCGGAACAACGTTAAGTTATTTAAGAACACTGGAGACTAAGACCATTGTTTAAAAATAATTTTTTACATAGTATTTTAGTCTTTTTTGAACAATGCTAAGACAGTTTGAAATAAATAAAGGGATACAGGTGCCTGTTGTTTCCGATAATCTGAGTCAATGAACTTCGCTCTGCCGCCCTGTGCCATGAGTCATTTTTACTATCATATAGTTCAAATTACACAAATACACATTAGGGAGTTTTTGTTGCTACGTAACGTACGCATCTCCGTATACGTAAAGCAACTAACGTGTCGTAGAGGATGAATGTTAAAATAGGTAGTTTTTGTAACTGCCTTAACGTAACGTAAAGTCATTTTTAAATTTCGTTGACATTTAAAAAAATAAAACAATGTTCACACAATATACAATTAATATACAAATGTAAAAAAAGATAAATGAATGATGAAATTGTATGGTTTTAATTGCTTCTATTTAAATATAAAAATATTATTTTTCCTTAGGTTAAAATTTTTTTATTTTTGTTTATACCTACTTTTTAGTTGTAAATTATTGTATACCTACATCTGAATTCCAGTAGGTATAATGTAAATAGTGTGGTAATATTTATTTGAAAATTTTACTGAAACTAGGTCATTTGTTTATCTAGTTATTAATTGTGGTGATCACTGTATTTGTTAAATTAATACAAGATTTGTTTGTTTTGCTTTATTAATAGACAACTTAAAAACAATAAAATTTTAAATCTATTATGAAGTTCCAATTTCCAATTACAAACACAGAATAATTTTACTCAAATAGACTAACCCAATAACCAATATAACCTTAAAATGTTTATAAACGGGTAGTACGCTGATGAAAATGTTCATTTGGTAGGTAATCGGGCAAGATCCTCGTGTGCATTCGGTGACTTTCGGCTCGATAGGGATGCGTATGAACCTAACGTACCAGCCCGTAACCTTAGGTAATACGTATCGCGATACGGGAGTTCAACCATTAATGCGCAAGCGTATATGTCAAAAAGATGCGTTACGTTTACGTATTTGTGTGTACAAAAACTCCCTATTATCTCACAAATAATATATTAGATACATTTTTATTGTTGTTCAATTGTAAATTCATCTATGCGATGACACATAGTTTTTAGTCGTCTGTTTAGTTCCAGCAAGTACATTTGGATTAAAAGTGGTTACGCCCCACGTTTCTGATTTTGTACTTTCTGCAGAATTGTCTTTATTTTGTTTTACTCCTATAAATAAGTAAGTATAGGTAAGTGAATAATACTTATTACAGATCTTAATATATTTTTTTAATAGTTTAAGCTAAAATGAATTATTACGATCGAGAATAAACACGTCTTCAGGTCTTATGGGATGAAGCAGACAGTGACGAATGTATTGACAAGAGTAATTCGGAAGTAAATGAAGAAATAGACAATGTTAGTGTAAATAGTGACTATCCTGACCAGCTTTAAGATGCTGACGTTCCAAACATCACAGAAAACTAAACGTAAAGAGATTTTTTGAGAATATTTGACTGTTTCAATTGCTGGGTTTTGTCACACCCCACCTGTCTGTTAGTGGCAAAAAGTTCACCTGTCGCATGCCGGGTTAATCTAACAATTTCGAGTTTTTCTAAGGATATATTTTTTTTTCGAACCACCCTTAACGAACTTCCCTGTATTAAGATCCAATGTATGGTAGGGGTGCATTTACAGGGTACAAGATTTCTCCCCATGTGATAATCTGACGCGCTCGAGTAACTGCAAAAATCCCCGCTTGGACTCCCCTACCATTAATGTGGGAAATGTTACACGTCATCATGCAAGGAAGAGTAGAGGGGAAAATGCTTGGGAAGAAAGAAAAAAATCTTGGCTGAGGAATAGAACAATATGAGATTGGACTAACCTCAGTGCTGAACAGATATTTCACGTTGTAAAAGACAGAAGAGCGTTTAAAATAGTGATCGCCAACCTCGTTAGAAGACGGCACAAGAAAAAGAAGAAGGAAATGTTAAATTAATGGCAGCTTACTATTTTTTTGTTTGAGCTGCCTACAAAATTTTACAAAAAAGTTATTTTTCACAAAAAGTTCTGAATGGTTTAAAACCTAAGATTCAGCCATAAGATATTAAATTGTATCTATATTATACGAGGTATATCAAAAAATATGAACAGAATAGCGATGTATAGCGAAGAATCCGGTCTAACAATGAATATCAAGAAGACAAAATTTATGGGAATACTTATCTAAAACCCAAAGAAATAGCGAGAACCTACGCATAAACGAAAGCGATGTCGAACGAGTAGACCAATATGCATATTTTGGAAAAATGATCAATTCCACAAATGCTTACTTCCAGGTCCTAATTAAAATTAGAATAGAAAATGCTAGAGTGAATTTTAACAAAAATTGAAAAGTGCTCTGCATAAGAGATCTGAAGTTAGAGCTAAGAGTAAGGTTGGCTGAAGCTTGGACCTTAAATGCGGCATCAACGAACAAACTGAAATCATTCTTGTTGTGGGTGTATACAAGAATTTTGAAGATTTCATGAACAGAACACGTCATAAACAAACAGGTTCTGAGAAAGGTGATTAGGAAATCTTTAATACAATCAAAAGAAGTAAATTGAAATATCTCGGATATATTATTACACGTGGAGAGAGATACATAGAACGGATGTATATCAAATGAATTTTTGAGAGCAGCCGTTTCCCAAGTACGAATAGCTAAGAGGATTGCTGACTTCCATCGCGGAGATGGCACTTGAAGAAGAAGATTGATTTACAAGTTTTAAATATGTAATTAAATATAGGGATTGGTCTATTTTATTGGTTTTGACCCAAACTCTTTCTGACCTTCACGCATATACACACACCCAAACTTATTTGGAATTATCTGATATTTCTTAGTATTCCGTACGAATTTAAAAAAAGCGAACACACGAAGTCAAACAATATTTATTTTAAAGCAATTTAATACCAAATATATAACAATTAAATAAACCAATCAAATATTTAACAAACAAATTGAAAGTAGTTGTTTTAAAGTCAATAGCATACAAAATTTCAATGTAAAACGAATAATGTTTAATTTGTTTTTATTATTTTTTTTTGTATTTTGTGGTAGTCAGTGTTATCACCCCTAGTCCTTATGCAAGCTTCAGTTTGCGTGGGCACGCTCCTAATCAAATTATCAACTTTGTTGTGGTAGGTTGCTCCATCCTTTAAACGCAGCTTGTACTAGCCGTGCGGTGTTTTGTGGATTATCCCGGCGAGCTCTAATTTTTATTTTAAGCATATCCCACAAATACTCTATAGGATTAAGTTCGGGTGAGCAAGCAGGCCACTCCAAACAAGGGATACCTTCTGCTTCAATGATGTCTGTAGTCACTCTAATGGTATGTAGACGTTTATTATCATGCAATAAAATTAAATTTTCTACTGTTGCACCTCGCCAGAGCCTGACTACAGGTTATCAACATACCTGTGAGCAGTTAAAGTTGATTGGATGAAAATTAAAGGAGTTTTTTTACGGATCACAATTCCTCTCCAGAACATTACACTTCTCGCTGTATATTTGTGAATAGGTCTGACAGTTTTCGTTCTTGCTTGTCTTCCTCGACCTCTAAGTACACGATTTCGTGGGTTATCTGATTTTCCATCTGATTATATTAAATCCTGACTGTTTTTGAACATAGCACATTTTGTCATTTCCCAATGTTCCAGTTTTGGTGGTGAAGACACCAATTTAGGCAATCAATCTTGTGCTGCCTGGATAACTCGGGAACCCATAACTGTGTGCTCCTGTATACTTCTTGGTACGAACTCTTCTTATCGTTTCAACAGAAACAGTTACACTTCTAGCTTTCAAAAGCTGCCTTTGGAGCTGCAGGTGAGAAATGGTTGGGTGTCTTCCAGCTGATTGGACACTTAAACGATCGTGGAGAGCCGTTATTACTTTTGGAGACTTTCCCTTGCTTTATTTTTGAGCTTTCCTAGTTCATGTTACCTAGCATATGTTTTGGTCAGAACACCCTGTATTACTCATAGCTCTGCAGCTATGAACATTACTTTCTCCACAAGACCAATAATCTTTCCTCGTTGTAAGTTGTATAACCTTACATGAGGCATATTTTCGTTTTTAGACGCAAAAGTAAGTTTATTTATTTTCGTTCAACTTGCAACTCAAGCAAATAATCTATAATGTACCTGGCTGAACTATCCGATTGTCTTATACAGGGTGTAACAAAAATACAGGTAATAAATTTAATCACATATTCTGGGACCAAAAATAGTTCGATTGAACCTAACTTACCTTAATACAAATGTGCACAAAAAAAAGTTATAGGCCTTTGAAGTTACAAAATAAAAATCGACGTTTTCCAATATATCGAAAACTGAGATATTTTATTGAAAATGGACATGTGACATTCTTATGGCAGTAGTATCTTAAGAAAAAATTATAGTGAATTTTAGACACCCCATAAAAGTTTTATGGGAGTTTTGTTCCTTTAAACCCCCCCAAATTTTTGTGTACGTTCCAATTTAATTATTATTGTAGTACCATTAGTTAAACACAATGTTTAAAAAACTTTTTTGCCTCTTAGTACTTTTCCGAAAAGTCGAGTTTTTATCGAGATATTTTGAATACTTGTCAAATATTTGTTCATTATTTTGAATATTTTTATATGGTTAAGTACGATTATGGAGAGTTAGTAATAATATGAAAATTTATTTATGATTTACATTTTTAGGTATATTTTGGACCATATTAAAAAAGAAGCCACATCTCGATAAAAGGTGCCTTACCGTAAAAATACAGAGGCAAAAAAGTTTTAAAAACACTGTGTTTAACTAATGGTACCGCAGTAATAGTTCAATTAAAACGTACACAAACATTTGGGGGGTTTAAAGGAACAAAACCCCCATAAAATTTTTGTGTAAACATATTAAAAAAGAAGCCGCAACTCGATAAACACTGCCTGATCGAAAAAATACTAAGAGCCAAAAAAGTTTTAAAAATATTGAATTTAACTAATGGTACCACAATAATAGTTTAATTGGAACGTACACAAAAGTTTGGGTGGGTTTAAGGGATCAAAACCCCCATAAAATTTTTATGGGGTGCACAAGTTTCACTATAATTTTTCTTTAAGATGTTCGAACTTTTTTTTTCCCAGAATATGTGATTTAATTTATGACCTGTATTTTTGTTACACCCTGTATATATTTGTTTATTTTCAATAAAAACCTTCAATCTTCGCAACAATAACAAGTTTTTTCAAAAGAAATAAATATTACTTTGAAATAAAAATCAAAAATATTAGTATAATACTCATATATTCAAAACGAATGTAGGTTGAACACACTTTAAATTACAATATGTATGAAAAGATCCAATTAGTAAGTTTTGCTTTTAGTATTCCAGAGAGCATACAAAAATATATGTCGCGTTTTATTTTGTATATCCGAAGTGCAGAGCTACGCACAACTCAAATTTCGGCATAATTTTCACATATGTATGCAAAATAAGTATCCTTTTCGTATTATAATAGCTGTGTGTGACTTCTAACAAATCCTTACCATTTGTTAACCCAAAAATAGACCAGTTTATATTTCTCTAAAAAAAGTAAATAACAATATGTCCTATAAACTAAAATATTTTAATCGGTTAACCAGACATGTTGGTCATATTCATTTTACAAATAAAAAAAAAACAAAATTTAGGTATCAGTTAAAATAAATGATATTTAAGTTTTTCTGCAATATCAGCAAAATATCTGGGTATCACTTGGAGATGAGCCGACGGAAGCGATCCAAATTCTGTGAGGCGTTAGACAAGGATGTATACTTTCACCTATAATATTTAACCTATGATTAGATAAATATTTAGTGAAGCGTTGGAAAATTTCGAACATCGAATAATCCTAAATGAAGAACGCCCAGAGAGTTTAAACAGTTTACAGCAACTAATAAACAAAGTAAATAAAGTAAGTGAAAGATTTGGACTACAAGTAAATATATCCAAAACTGAATTTAGGGTCATCAGCAAAAATAAAATAAGTGACATCCAACTACTTATCAAGAATACACCAGTTGACCGATTAAATCAGTATACCTCTCTTGGAACAATAGTAAACTTACAATGGAATCACTCACATATATATATTTTCAAAAAAACCTTTTTACCACATAGTGGTGTAAGGCTGGTATCACTCACAAGAAGTAAAATATAGAATAGAGAAGGGTGTATTAAATAACAGGGTAAAACTCGTTAAAAACCACAACCTTAATCTGGAGATTATCTTCTCAATTATAATACTACGGAGTTAAATCCGGACACTCACTGAAGCGACGGAGAAAAAACTTGCCTTCGAAATGTGGCTAAAAAAGCGAATCCTAAGGATATCATGGACGGACAAGATAAACAACGAGACCGTACTACGAAGAATGGGGAAAGAAAGAGAAGTGATATGTATAGATACGATTAAAAGGAGAAAGTTAGAATATCTCGGACACATAATGATAAACGCCACTAAATAAATATTACTGAATATAATCCTTCAAGGCAAAGTATTCAGAAAGCGAGGAATTGGGAGAAGAAATATATATAAAGGGCATATATTGGAGGGCATATATATATATATATATATATATATATATATATATATATATATATATATATATATATATATATATATATTATATATATATACAGCTAATGCCGTTTTCCTTTCGTTAGCCAGGACTTCCATGTCTCCGTCTTCCAATACTTTCTTAGACATGGCTTCGTCGACTTCATTTTTCCAAGATCTTCTTGGTCGTCCTCTTCTTCTCGTGCCTCTTGGGTTCCATTCTGCAACCTTGTTTATCCATATGTTTTCTGCTCTGCGTACGTGGCTGTACCATTTTAGTCTTCTCTCGTCTATATATTGCAGGGCATCTTTTCCACTTGCATTCTTCTCCTTATCTCCTCATTTGTTATTCTGTCTCTTCTGGTGAGACCACAGAATCTTCTTCAGTATTCCATTTGGATTGCTAGAATGCTCTTTTGGGTTTTTTTGTTTATGACCAAAATTTCTGCGGCATAGAAAAATATCATGGCTAAAAAACCTGAGGAAATGATTTTTCACAATAACAACTAATCTATTTAAAGCATCAGTTAATAAAATAATTATAGCCAGAATGAAATATTCGAAACAAAAAGGCACCAAAAGAAGAAAAAACACCAAATACGAGAGATTTCATTGGAAATTTCACATAAAAAAAAAAGAATACATCTTGGTATACACCAGGGAAATAAGGCAAAAATATACCATGTTCGGGACACTTGAGCAGCCAGGTTGAAAATGGGTTTTTTTGGGTACTATATACCTAATACATTATAAATACAAAAATGCCCGTCACAGTTTGGACGAGAAATTTAATTATTAACAAATAAGGGTCAAAAATGAGAGTTTTTTCGTTTAAATCGCTACAGGCAAAAATAGGGTAATTAAATATCTTCTTTATTATATTTTTCTTTTAGTAGATGAGCCAAGGTTAAAAATAGCGTTATTTGAATTTTGGTCTGATTATTTGTTGCTTCGGATATTGTAAAATAAAACTAAAAATTCGAAAATAAAAAATTTGCTATAACTTTTGCCAAAATGAATTTAGGACTTTCATATTGCATGAAAAGTTGAGCCAAACAGTCCATACAATGCAAAAAATTTTTAAGACGATGCGTCAATTAGTTTAAATTTTATTCAATGTGTTTATTCCAAAGAACTTTTTTTTCGCAATGTTATTGTTCAGAAAATAATAACGATACAGCAATTCTATGAAAACAACATGAAAGAAGAATATTCATATTTTCAATGCATTTAAAAAAAATCATTAAAAAGTCATTTTTATCACTCAGAAAACATTTTACTAAAATAGAGTTATTTTTGGCTTAAAAACAATTTGAATAAATTTGTTAATATTGACTGTAGGCTAAAACTACAATGGAATTTGAAAAACTTGTATTTTTATACGAATTTTCGAAGAAAAACTTTTCGCCTAGGTTAATTACGGTCAAAGTTAGCTACTTTTTTTATTTAATTAACGGCTACTTTGTTTACAACAATTAAACAACCTAACTAGAGCCATTTTGAAGTTGAAGATATATAGGTTATGTGTCAAAGTTTGAGTAAATTTTGAACCTCAACAGAGTGGTTAATAAAGCTTTAGAAATGGCGTCGGAACGGAATTAATTCGTGGTCGGTGGAGGGGAATTACTAAAATACGTGCACTCAAAAAATGAAACTGATTCTGCAAACATATGCTGCGATTAATATCGCCGGAACTTGTTGATGGATTTTGATCATAATTTTTTTAATTTGTATGTACTCGTAGTCTTATAGAGTACGTTATGTACACACAACCCCACCTAACATTACAAAATGGTAGGGGAAACTCCCCTTATCACTCATGGATATGAAAAATAGATTACGACCGATTCTAGGACCTACCAAATATACATATATAATTTCATAAAAATCGGACCAGCGGTCTCGGAGGAGTATGGAAACTAACACTGTGACAGGAAAATTTTATAGATGTAAATATATAGATGGCTATTAACAAATGGGGGTTGGTGATAGAAGAGTGAAAATTAAGGGTTGTGTGTATTTTTTAATTCTACATCATATAAAATGAAGGTAGATAATTTTGTCCAAAAAAATTTTAAAAAATGTCAGGGGGGCAACCCTCCTTATACCTTATGGGTACAAAAAATAGATTAAAACCTCTTTAACGTCCTACAGGATAAACGTGTAAAATTTTATAAAAATCGGCCAAGCCGTTTCGGAGTAGTATGACAACTAACACTGTTACAGGAGAATTTGATGTATATAGAAGTAACTGCGAATTAAATAATAAAAGTGGCTAACTTTGAACCTAATTAAGCTAGGCAAACAGTTTTTTTTCTGAAAATTCGTATAAAAATACCAGCTTTTGAAATCCTAAAGTAGATTTACTTTATAGTCAATATTAACAAAGTTATTCAAATTGTTTAGAAGCCAAAAATGACTCTATTTTACTATACTTTTTTCGGAGTGATAAAAACGACTTTTTAATGATATTTTTCAACACTTTAAAAGCATAACTATTATTCTTGCATGTGGTTTCTACAGAATTGCTACGTCATTATTATTTTCTGAACAATAACATTGCAAAAAAAACTCTTTGCGATAAACAAATTGAATAAAATTTAAACTAATTGACGAATCGTCTTAAAATTTTTTCTGCATTATATGGAATGTTTGACTCAACTTTTTGTGCAATATAAAAGTCTTAAGGCCATTTTCGCAAAAGTTATAGCACATTTTTTATTTTTGAAATTTTAGTCTTATTTTGCACTTTCCGAAACAAAAAAGGATAGGACCAAAATTCAAAAAGTGCCATTTTAAACCTTGCTTATCCGCAAAAAGAAGAATATTATAAATAAGATATTATTACCCTATTTTTACCTGTAGCGATTTAAACAAGAAACTGCCATTTTTGACCTTTATTTGTTAATAACTAAGTTTCTCGTCCGAACTGTGACGAATATTACCCAAAAAATCCATTTGCAACCTGGTTGCTCAAGTGTCCCGACAACAACCTTATTTCTCTGGACTATACGCTCAGTACTCACGTACGGATCGGAAACATGGACAACGAAGACTCAAGATGAAGAGTTACTACGAATCTTTGGAAGTAATGTATTGAGGACCATATACGGAGTTAATCAACTGGGTCTACGAAAGAGATATAATTTCGAGCTCCGTAGACTTTTTGGTGTAGCAGATATGGTACAAATCATTAAAATAAACCACCTAAAATGAGTGGACCTCGTTATGCAGATGGATGAAAGTGATGCTGCTAAAATAACTATGTATGCTAAACAGGCCGGTCGGAAGAAAAAGAAGGTGTCGAAATTACACACCTGGACAATACGCAAGAAGATTGAAGGGAGATTGTATTAACGGGATGGAAAAGACAGACACACGACAGGGAAATATGGAAGAATGTTTTGAGGTAGCCAAATCTCACGAATGGCTGTGGCTGAAGCACCAAATGATGATGATGTGTAATACAAATATCATCCAAAGATTTCAGAACAAAGTACTGAAAAATATCGTTGATGCCTTCCTTTAGTACATGGCCTCGCAACAGTGACCTCCACCCTCCACCGGGACATGGGAATGGAAACTGGATAGAATGATCAAGAGGGCAGCAGCAAGTCACAAAGAGGGAATTCATAACCATGGAAATGTCGACGTAATCCAGTTCCTGGACAGAAATGGGACTATAAGAAGACTCACAAGGACAAGACCCTTTTGAGCTAGTTTAGTAAGGTTTTGAGTTTATTAACTTGTTGGCCTTCCTTAGTTCTTTTTAACCTTTTTCGGTCCTGACTTTTCTATTTTTATTTATAAAACTTCGTAATTTTTACCGTCCACCATATTCTGTCTTCCTCATCTTGGACTTCCTATTTATTAAACTGAAATATTTGGAAATAATAAAAAATTAAAAATTATACATACTTTTTAACCCGAGAACAGTCGCGGTCGCTTCTTAGTATGGTATAACTAGATCCAAACCCAGACATCCAAAGTGAAAGTTATCCTCCAACATCAAATTGTTCTATATAGTCCACATACTGTTCAGAAAAAAATCACACCATTTTGAGCGTCTGGTTTGAGGGGAGAGGGGGGAGAAATCGGTAAATACGTAGTTTTTTTAAGTTTTTTGTCAATATTTCTAAAACTATGCGGTTTAGCATAAACAATCTCCTATAGAAAAATGTTCTACATTAAATTTGAAACAAAAAAGGTCCTATGCATAATCCATCTAAAATGTACGGTTCCAAAGTTACGGAGGTAGTATAGTATAATTGGTCCAAAAAAGGCCTAACCCAGACATTAAAAGTAAAAGTTTTCCTCCAACACCAAATTGTTCTATATGGCCAGATATTGTTCAGTAAAAAGTTACACCATTTTGAGCGTCCGGTTTGGGGGGGGGGAGATGGGGAGAAATCGGTAGATTTGTAGTTGTTTTATGTTTTTCGTCAATATTTCTAAAAATATACTTTAAGGTAAACAATGTTCTATACAAAAATGTTCTACATCAAATTCAAAACAAAAAAGGTTCTACACATAACTGTTATAAAATCAACAATTCCAGAGTTACGAAGGGGAAAATGTGAAGGTTTTCGATACTTTTTATATTTTTTGGGCAATTTATAATATTTTTACTGATTGAAAGAAATTTTCTTTAACAAGATTTGCTATTTCAGTGGCCGATAGTATGTTAGTGATAAACACTTGAAGAAACGTCAACCTCACCACCCAAAATCATCATCGATTGCCCAAAAAATATAAAAAGTATCGAAAACCTCCACATTTCACCCGCCGTAACTCTGGAACCGTTGATTTTATAACAATTATGGATAGGACCATTTTTGTTTTTAAATTTTATGTAGAACGTTTTTGTATATAACATTGTATACGCTTAAACATAGTTTTAGAAACATTGACGAAAAACCTAAAGAAACTACTACCTAATTTACCGACTCCTTCCCCATCTTCCCCCCAAACCTGACGCTCAAAATGGTGTAACTTTTTACTGAACAATATGTGGACCATATAGAACAATTTGGGGTTGGAGGAAAACTTTTACTTTGGATGTCTGGGTTAGGCCTTTTTTGGACCAATTATACTATACTACCTCCATAACTTTCAAACCGTTCATTTTAGAAGGATTATGTATAGGGCCTTTTTTATTTCAAATTTAATGTAGAACATTTTTGTATAGAAGGTTGCTCATGCTAAACCTCATAGTTTAAGAAATATTGACGAACAAATTACGAATTTACCGATTTCTCCCCCTCTCCCCCCAAACCCGACGCTCAAAAAGGTGTGACTTTTTTCTGAACATTATATGGACCCTATAGAACAATTTGGTGTTGGAGGATAACTTTCACTTTGGATGTCTGGGTTATGTCATTTTTTGAATCAGTTCTATCATACTATTTGCCACGTAAGCAGTCGCGCGATTAGATTAAATATAACAATACGAATTTAAATACAAATTTAAAACAAATTTCTATTTTATAATATTTTTATTTATTTGTTATGTCAAAAATATCTATTTCTAACAATTTTAGTAGACGGAAAGTCGCAAGACGGAAAGCAGACAAGACATGTAGAAATAAAAAGAGAGCCTATGAAAATGGACAAATAGAAAAAATGGAAGAACATTTCAAAAATAACGAAATTAGAGGGGCTTACGAATACCTAAAAAAGATAAAAAGTGGGTATAAACCTCAAACAAGTCTATGTAAAGATGAAAGTGGGCAAATAATCAGTGACCAACAGAAAGTCACAGAAACCTGGAAGCATTATTTTCAGACACTACTTGGAACTCAAGTAGACATGGAAGATGAAATGGGTATGATCTACGTAGAAGAGAATGGAGTAGAAGCTCCAACCATAGAGGAAGTTTTCGAAGCCATTAAGGCCCAGAAAAACAATAAAGCTCCGGGAGTTGATGAAATACCAGCAGAACTATATAAGGTAGGTGGCGACCACCTAGCAAGTCACATCCACGCGCTCATCAGAGACGTATGGCAAGAAGAGAAAATACCCGACGACTGGAAGAAAAGTATAGTATGCCCGATCTATAAAAAAGGAGACAAACTCCAGTGCAAAAACTACCGTGGAATCTCTCTACTATGTACAGCATATAAAGTCCTCACGTATATTATAAACCAGCGGCTCCAACCACTAGCAGAAAATATTATTGGAGAGTATCAGACGGGCTTCCGACGGGGAAGATCGACACTGGATCAAATATTCACAGTAAAACAGATCTTGAGCAAAGCATGGGAACACGATATTGATGTTCACAACGTGTCTGTAGACTTCAAACAGGCATACGACTCAGTCAAAAGGAACAAACTATACTATATATTGGCTGAATTGGCAATACCACACAAGTTAATAAGACTCATTAAAGCCACAATGGATGAAACTCAGGCATGTGTACGAATACAAAACCACCGGACAGACTTTTTTAACATTTCGCAGGGACTAAAACAGGGAGATGGGCTGGCCCCAACATTGTTTAACCTGGCACTGGAGTATGCGGTTAGGCAAATGCAAACTGGACGAGGAAATCTACTGATCAACCGAACGGTTCAACTGGCCGCTTATGCTGATGATATTAATATTATGAGTAGAACATCAACAGGAGCACAGGAAACATATGCAGAGTTAAAAACACAAACAAAAATGCTAGGTCTGGAAATTAACACAGAAAAAACAAAAATAATGACTCAGACGAGAAGAAATATAGTCCCAGAAAACATTATACATGAAGATGACATTGAAACGGTTGAAAAGTTTACATACCTGGGAGTAGAAATATATGCCGACGGATCAGAAGATGGAGAAATAAGGAAGAGAATAACGCAGGCAAACAGAGCTTATTTTGCCCTCTCCCATATATTTCGGTCAAAAAGTGTCCACCGAAATACAAAGATGAGAATCTATAAAACCTTAATTCGACCAATAACATGCTATGGCAGTGAAGTCTGGGTGCTGAAAGAAACATCCAAAAACAAACTCGACACATTCGAAAGGAAAGTACTTAGGAGAATACTAGGACCTGTGAGGGAAAACGGAATCTTCAGAAGTCGATACAACAACGAGCTTTATCAACTTTATAAGGAAACGCCCCTGTCAGACTTCATTAGATTACAAAGATTGCAATGGGCCGGACATGTGATAAGAATGGGAGAGGATAGGCTACCAAAACGAGCACTGAATGCTAGAATGCAAGGAAAGAGACCGGTTGGGAAGCCACGAAAGCGCTGGGAAGACACAGTAAACAGCGACGCACAAGCCCTTTTAGGAGTCCGTGTATGGAGAAGAGCAGCCACAGACAGGCAAGGGTGGAGGCAAAAAATAAAGGAGGCCAAGGCTCAATTTGGGCTGTAGTGCCGTAGAAGAAGAAGAAGAAGAACAATTTTAAAGCTAATTGATTCTCACCAGAGCCATAAATTCCCCAAAAAAAAAAATAAAAAATATTTTTTTTAAATAAAAAAATACCGACGCATTATTACAATCCTCCTCGAGATATTTACGAGTGGAAAGTTATGTTGCAAAATGTTTCATCAAGTTATCACGGAAAAGGATAAAATGTTAGATTTTTCCTAACGGCGCGACTGCTCCCGGGTCAATAGTATTACTACTATTTTGATGTTATTGTCTTTTTACTTTTGAGAAGATTATTCGTGAGATTGTTGGTAAAATAAAATTGGATTTTTAAATTTTATATAAAAAATAACGTATCGGAATAATATGACATAAAATTTTGTATATCCGCAGACAATCATAGGCATGTATGCCGTCGGGTAACTAAAAAGCATCGGTCCCTAACTTTTGTGTTTGTAGAATGGTTGCTTTAAGGAATTGCATCTACTTATAATTTTTACAAACACAATAATTAATATAAAAGCTGCTATATGTGATTTCAAATTCAACTTGTTTTGCAAAAATAATAAAATATATATTACGTTATATTGTGTAAGGCGTATTTCTTTAGATATTCATAATTTTTATATGGTGGCAAATATGTATTTTAAAACACACAGCTCATTTGATTAATATCTTCTTCTTCAAGTGACATTTCCGCGACAGAGGCGAGGCAATCATCATAGCTATTCGGACCTTAGAAACGACTGCTCTGAAAAGTTCATTTGATGTACCATTCTCTCAGGTTGCGCAGCCACGATATTTTGCGTCTCCCTATGTTTCTTTTTCCTTGAATCTTTCCCTGCATAATCAGTTGGAGCAAGTTGTATCTTTCTCCACGTGTAATAAGTCCGAGATGTTCTAATTTTCTTGTTTTGATGGTATTTAAAATTTCCATTTTTTTTATTCATCTTTGTCAAATTGTTTCACTTCTTTGTTTGTGTCGTGTTCTGGCCACGATATTTTCAGAGTTCTTGTGTACATTGTGTACATCCACAGCTCGAATTATTATTCCAGTTTTTTCACTGATGCCGCTTTTAAATTCCAAGCTTCTATTCCATAAAACAAAGTCGACAAAACATAGCACCTAGCCAACTCTTAGCTCTAACTTCAAATCGCTTGTGCAGAACACTTTTCTCATTTTGTTAAAATTTGCTCTAACCTCTTCTATTCTGATTTTGATTTCCTGAAAATCATTTGTGAAGTTGTAAATTGTTCCAAGATATGAAAATTACTCTACTCGTTCGATATTGGTTCCGTTTATGAAAATATCCTCCTTATTTCTTTGAGTTTTCGATACTCTCATAAATTTTGTCTTCTTTCCTTAATGTTTTCGGCAAAGGTGACAGTGTCATCCGCCTATCTAGTGTTGTTGATGGGAACTCCATTTACCTTTATTCCAGCTGTTCCACGCTCAAGAGATTTTTTCAGGATCTCTTCCGAGTAGGAATTAAAAAGGATTAGTGACAACATGCATCCATCTCTCACACCACGTCTGATTTCAATTTCCTCTCACAGCTGTTAGTTAACACATACTTATCCAAATTTCGTTAATTATTCATGTCGTATGTTGTCAAATGCTTTATTATAGTCAATAAAACATGCATATAATCTATCTTGATTGACATGCATTCGTTTATTAAGTGAAAAAAGAGCTCCTAGTCCTTTGTGAAATTCATACTATCTATCATTAATGTCTATGTCCAGTTTATGTTTATGATATATTCGGTTATGTATGACTTTCAGTAGCAACTTTAGCACATGGAACGAACAACATAGAGCTAATGGTTGGATAGTCGCCGCATTCTCTTGCGTTTGTTTTAGGGAGACAAATAAAGATCGACGTAACCCATTCCTTGGTTACTCTGCCTGAGCTATAAATTTTGTTCAAGAGTCTCACTAAAACATCAATATGCAGCTCATCTATTTATTAGTTAATTATTCATGTCGTATGTTGTCAAATGTTTTATTATAGTCAATAAAACATGCATATAATCTATCTTGATTGACATGCATTCGTTTATTAAGTGAAAAAAGAGCTCCTAGTCCTTTGTGAAATTCATACTATCTATCATTAATGTCTATGTCCAGTTTATGTTTATGATATATTCGGTTATGTATGACTTTCAGTAGCAACTTTAGCACATGGAACGAACAACATAGAGCTAATGGTTGGATAGTCGCCGCATTCTCTTGCGTTTTTTTTTAGGGAGACAAATAAAGATCGACGTAACCCATTCCTTGGTTACTCTGCCTGAGCTATAAATTTTGTTCAAGAGTCTCACTAAAACATCAATATGCAGCTCATTTATTTATTAGTTCGATAGGAAGCTTGTCAGGTCCAAGGCTTTTTCGCTTTTCATTGGTATTCTGCCACTACTTTTCTTCTACTTTCAACGGTATTGGCCACTCGTTGGTCTGTGAGCACAGAGCGATCCCAGTATAGCTTGCAGTTGTCGTTTTTAAGCATTATATCAGGGACGTATTGATAATAAGAGAGATGAGATGAGATGAGATGAGATGAGATGAGATAATAAGAAGTTTTCTAGCTAGTTTTTGGTGAAGAATCTTTCCTACTGAGTCATGGCGTTCTTTATAATCAGTTCCGACAAACGCCTGGCAGCCCCCGGTAAGATGTTGGATGGATTCTTGGGGTTTTCCCATGACGATTTGTCATTTTAAACCTGAGAATATTTGACAATGTGCCTATTTCAGGTAATTTATAGTTGAAATAACCTGATCCTGAATGGTAAGTAGGAAACACTCTGTCTCGGGAAACATCTTTCCTGATGTCAACCAACAGTTCTACTCTGAATTGTCAACATGTTTTTGGTTAACATCGTTCACCACCCATGCAGAGGCTTACCAATCCAGGTGCGCATTTTTTCTTGCTTAGGCTGGTGGTTTATGCGCATTTCTTGTTCCCTTAGTTTAAGCGGTATTGTGTCACCTACTTCGTAGATTGCGCGATGTAAAATAGATATCTCAACCTGCGTCTGAAAATAAGTTCTTAGATTAATAACTTATTTATCCAGTTGCTCACCTACGTCCTCTTCCCTCTAGATATCGCGGTAATGTTGTTCTCTCTACTGCACTGCGTGTGGATGATATTAAATGTACTTATGATGATTAATATACTTATACTCTGGGCTAATTAGCAAAATTCATGGAAAAGTTATTTACCAGCAATTTTTTTGCTGGAATCGAATTATAAGATCCTATATATTAATAATATAGGTATGCAAAGTCCGCAGATAGTGTGCTACTTTTTTATAAACAAAATGGCGCCGACAAATCGTATTTTTTTCAATTATTGCTCTATAACTCCAAAGATTTTAACTTTAAAACAAAAACACTTAAATAAAAATTCACCGCAATTAAATTCTGCATAGAGATATGTTTTTCACGATTTGCTTCGACGAAAATTTTTTCTCGGAAAATGCGGGCTTTCCTAACAAAAACTCTAATTTTCAAATAAAGTTTTAGGTAAGTAATTATTAATCAATAATTAAATAACTTGGTGAAATCAAAGCATTCTTGGTATAGATTGTAATTCCAGAAGTCGGTGAAAATTAAACGAATATTTTAGCAACGATTCAATTGTTAATTAACAAATTACAGTCGCAATAACAACCAAAATAATCATGAGATATTGATCAAGCTTAGAAAGATTATAAAGATGAGATGCTTATTTAATATTTTATCGACAAAATATAAATTTTTCCTTTTTTTTGAATAATCTTTAAATTTTGAAAAAAAAATAGTTATAATACGCTTGTCTAATTAGTAAAGTACAAAGAAAGGTTATTTACCAACAATTTTATTGCTGGAATCGAATTATAAGATCCTATATATTATTAATATAGGTATGCAAAGTCCGCAGATGGTGTGCTACTTTTTTTATAAACAAAATGGCGCCGACAAATCGTATTTTTTTCAATTATTGCTCTATAACTCCGAAGATTTTAACTTTACACCAAAAACACTCAAATAAAAATCACCCCAATTTAATTCTACATAGAGGCATGTTTTTCCCGATTTGCTCCGACGAAAATTTTCCTCGGAAAATGTGGGTTTTCCCAACAAAATCTCGAATTCTCAAATAATTTTTTTGGGCCAGTAATTATTTATCAATATTTATATAGCTTGGTGAAATAAAAGCTTTCTTGTATAGACTGTAAATTCAGAAGCCGATGAAAATGAAACGAATACTTTAGCAACAATTCAATTGTTAATTAACAATTTACAGTCGCAATAACAACCAAAATAATCATGAGACATTGATCAAACTTAGAAAGATTATAAAAGTGTGATGGCTGTTTAATATTTTGTCGACAAAATATAAATTTTTCATTTTTGTGCATAATCTTTAAATGTTTTTAAAAAAATTGTTATAAACAAATTAACATTTCTCAGAAATTGTTTATTATATTCTAATTTTAAAAATACTTAAAATGCATATTTCATAGGTCTTAAAAATAAATGCTTCAAAAATTTTTTCCAACCATTTGCAAAAAAGTTATGAAACAGCAAAGTAAATATATGATATCTCCGTTGTTTATAATTTGTTTTAATTGTTTCATAGCTTAAAAGTGAGTCTATGGTACAATCTAATTACTCACAGAGAATGTCAAAAATTAGTGCAGTGGTTATATTTTAATCAAAGATTAAACTACTTTTTTTTGTAACTTTTAGTGCAAAAGTAGGCCTGATACAGAGTCGGAGCTAAAATGTTCACTCGAAGCGACTGACACGCAGCATTCATTATTTAATCAAAGTGTACGTTGCGCGGCCGCCGCCGGTCGTCTCTCCGAGTGAAAATTTTAGCTACAGTACTGTATTATTCTACTTTCGCGCGTGTAAATTACAAAAAAATATATTTATAATCTTTAATTAAAATATAACCATTAAACTTATAATCGATATTTTTTTGAAAATAATTAGCTTGTACTTTAGACTCACTTCAACGCTTTGAAAGAATTAAAAAAATTATAAACACCAGAGTAATCGTATGTTTATTTTGCTGTTTCATAACTTTTTGCAAATGGTTGCAAAAAAGTTTTAAAGCATTCATTTTCAAGATATTTGAAATGCGCATTTTAACTATTTTTTAAAATTATACTATAATAAAAACTTTCTGAGAAACGTTAATTTGTTTATAACTATTTTTTTAAAACATATAAAGATTATACAAAAAATAAAAAATTTATATTTTATATTTATATTTGGTTATTATTGTGACCATAAATTATTAATTAACAATTGAATTGTGGCTAAAATATTCGTTTAATTTTTACCAGCTTCTGGGACTATAATCTAAACTAAGAAGGCTTTTAAGACACCAAATTATTTAATTATTGGTAGATAATTACTTATCTAAAACTTTGTTTGAAAATTAAAGATTTTGTTGGGAAAACCTGCATTTTCCGAGGAAAATTTTCGTCGGAGCAGATCGGAAAAAACACGTCTCTATGCAGAATTTAATCACGGTGAATTTTTATTTGAGTATTTTTGTTGTAAAGGTAAAATCCTTCGGAGTTATAGAGCAATAATTGAAAAAAACACGATTTTCGTGCGCCATTTTGTTTATAAAAAAAGCAGCACGCTATCTGAGGACTTTGCATACCTATATTATTAATATATAGGACCTTATAATTCAATTCCAGCAATAAAATTGCTGGTAAATAACTTTTCCCAAAAATGGCCTATTCTCCGATAATCAGCCCAGACTATTATAATATACTTACATTCTTTATTAGTAGGTATACTTACATCTAAACAAAATTTTCAAATTGTAGAGATTTATTTCAAAAATTAAGGTTCCGTTTATACAACACATCAGCGATTACTTCTATTTTATGGTCTGCCAGAGCAAATAATTATAATTAAGATAAAATTTTATCTCTCCACGTTTACGCTCAGGATAACAGATATCCTTCAAGATGGCCTGTAGTGATAAATAAACCATTACAGCTTTAGAGCATAGCATCGAAAAAGGCTCGAATGAGTCTATCCGCTATCGTTCACAAAAACTAAATATACCTCCATCTGGTTAGTTTAATCTTGAAAAGATCTTAGTTTACCGGCTTACAAAACTAACTCGTGATAAAAATAAAGCCTCATAACCGAGAGTGGCATATATTTTGGTAAACAGGCTCAAAATTAGATTGCTGTAATCCCTTATTAGTATGTTCTTTGAAGGTAAAATATTGCAAAACCTCCAAATTTTAAAGAACCGTTTGGATTAACATGAAATTTGGCATACACATAGCTAATAAGTCAAAGAAAAGAAGTGATATTGTGCCGATGTGTGCTTTTGCCCTAGGGATGAGTTTCACCCCCTTTTGTGGTGAAAAATATATGTTCGAAATAAATCCGGAAATGGATAAAATGACTAATTCTAAGCAACTTTTGTTCTATAAAGTTTTTTCACCAAGTTAATACTTTTCGAGTTATTTGCGAGTGAATTGTTAATTTTCCTACAACATAATCACGTTTTCAGATGGTTTTTCGCAAATAACTCAAAAAGTAAGTATTTGGCCGAAAAAAAATCTTATCAAAAACATGGTATATATATTAGGTCACTATACCTAGTAAAAGCAGAGTTATAGCTAATCAAAAATAGGTTTATATTCGGCAAATTCCAAATCGAATATTTTACGTGCCATAACCAAAAAAGGAAGCACTTTTTTGGGGACAACTCATTTGAACTTTTTTAAAGTGTTTAAAAAATGCTTATTTTTGTCTTACAGAAAAACAAAAAATACAAAATATTCAGAAAAGTAAAGCCGACTTTTTTTATTGTTAAAGATTTTTAGTATATCTAACAACTTTTAAGTATTTTGAAAAAAAGCACTTTTTTCAAAATTAAAATTTAAAAAATTTTTTATTTTAAAACCAATTTTTTTCAAAAATAAAACTTTAAATCGATGAAACTTACAGATCATATAAACACAACATAAGTGAAGTAACTTGTGAAGCGGTAACGATTAATTTCATTTAAGTTGCTCATTGGGGGGTGATCTGCCTGATTTTTTTTGCCAAAACAAAAGGGACCAAATTTATTTTGATCTTAACTTGCTTACATTTGATGCTAGAATTTTTTTTTATAAAAATAGAAATAAAGCTTTTTTTGTAAAAAAGTTGTATTGTGTTTTCCCCAAGAATGCTTCATTATTTGGATATTTCACATTGAATTATTCTATTTGGAATTTTTCGAATATAAACCTATTTTTCATTAGCTATAACTCTGCTTTTGCTATGTATAGAGACCTTATATTATATACACCGATTTTTTCACTTTTTTATAGGCGATAGTTTTGCTGAGAATATATATTTTTTGACAAAATGCTTGCGTTTTAAGTTATTTGCGAAAAACCGTCTAAAAACGTGGTTATTTTGTTGAAATATGAACATATTCACTTTCAAATAACTCTAAAAGTATTGATTTGGTGAAAAGACTTTATATAACAAAAGTTGCTTAAAATTAGTCAGTTTATCCATTTCGGGGCTTATCTTGGACATATATTTTTTGATACCCGAGATGGGGTGAAAGTCGCCATCAAGCAAAAGCACATATATCACCATCGGCACCATATCACTTTTTTCCTTGGATATTAGCTTTGCGTACGCCAAATTTTTTTCAGTCCAAGCGGTTCTTTAAGATTTATAGCAAAAACCGTGAAAGATACTATATTTTACAAGAAATTGTATTCACCGAGAGCAATGCAATTTGCTGCAATATGTTGAAGTATGTTGCAGTATTGTTGAATCATTATATCGAATTTAAGGACCTTAACATAGGGAGCGACAGTTTCAAGGTAGTGTTAAATGTCACACAGAGCATACCACACTTAATTAATTGAAACACAAAGATGATTGATACAGCTATAGATACAAACGTTTGATATAAAGATATTTTTGCATTTTATATTTGTGAATTCTCCTTCAAATTCTTGAAATTTACTGCTTAATTAATTTCTGTCACGGTCTGTGAAATTTATCGATATGAAATTTTCCTGGGTTTAATCGACCTATACCGTAATGCAAAAAACAAATATAAGCAGCTAAGGACACATTAATATTTTCTACAGTCTAACATTTTATACCAAGCTTTTCTTCCAAAAAGGAGTATTCATTAATATTTATTTTTTAATTGATAATTTATTATTGTTGTATGGAATAAACTCACATTTGGTGGCTGTTTGGCGTTTCCACCAAATATTCAATATATTAACTGATGAGAAAAAACTGAATATATTATGTTTCTTCTTCTACTTTTTCCCATTATGCGTTCACCGTTTTCGTCCTCTACAGCACTCTATTCTCCCAGTCACCTTCTCTGAGGTCTCTATAGCATTTTCTGTGTAGGTTTTCCGTCTCATCGCAGCTCTTCCTCTCCATCTTCTTCTTGGCATGTCCCAGTCTAGTATTCTTTTCGGTCACCTGTACTCCTTGCATATGTCCGTACCACTGTAGGTCTGCTTAATTTTTTTTTTGTAATTGAGCATTCTACTTCCGTTCTGTTTAATTTTTCCTCTGTTCTTATTCTATTCGTCTCTGGTGATTTGTACACATCTTTTCATAAAGTCCAATTGAACTGTTCATATTTTTTTTCGTAATATTGTTGTCATTTACTTCAGATCCATATAGGGTAATATTCAGCATTATGGTCTGAAAGATCCTTTTTTGTTTTCTGTTTTGTTGTTCCATATCAGTCCACGAAGTGCTTTCGTGGCCTTGTTTCCCTGAGATATTTTCATTTCTATATCTTTCCTACAAGTGCCAGCTCGGTTTATTCTTGAGCCTAAATAATTAAAAGTCTTACAACTCTTAACAGTCAAAACCTTAGTTCATAACTCTGCAATCTTGAATTCAGTACATACGTATTCGGTCTTACACATACTTAACTTATCGTAATCCCCATAGCTTCCCCATATATTGCATGTCCCCCAATCTTGGGCAAAAATGACTTGGTTATCGGCGAAAAGTAGTGAACATAAAATATATTCTCTTGTACTGCTATGCCCATTGTTTCACATTTTCTGTACCATCTTTTCAAAGCCTGATCAATAAAAAATTGTACGTGATTTATATAGACCACATTTCTTGTCTGATGACATTTTTTGCTGTGATGATTGTTTTTGTTATTTTATTGTCTAACTTTATTTGCACCTGTGGTTCTTTGTGGACGATGACAAAATGCCATGAAGGAAAGGACTCCGCAACACCCCTTATGGAAAAGTGGACCCGGTCAAATTTAATAGTAGGGGAGGAAAGTATGCTAAATGTGCAGTCACTCAAGCATTATGGGGACCTATTAGATGCGAATATTAGGTCCTAAAACCAAAAGAAGTTAAGGTAAGTTTTCCATTTTAGTGGGGACTCTCCGTTTTTAAACTAAATTTTTCATTTCCAACAATTGTTTTTTCCAATTATAGCGCCATCTATCCATAATCCGAAAAAATGTCTCAAATAAAAGTTACTTATTTTTACGTAAGGAATCCAAATCTGCCATAAAAAATGTTAAAAGTAACCCCCAAACCACCTCCGTCGGGGGTCGTGTTTGGTGCCATTCGATAGATTTTTCAAAAATATTGAATAAGTGTATTTTTCAGTTTTTCGATCTGATGTTCATTTCATGATGTTAAATTTACCCTCCACCCCTCTCCGTGTGGGTCCTGTTTAGTATCATTCGATATATTTTTAAAAAATATTGAGCACGTATTTTTTAGTTTTTCGATCTTTCGTTCATTTCGCGAAATATTCGCTTTTTTCTTGTGAAATTTTGTAACTCACCCATTTCCTTACGCCCCACTCAAATCGTCAGATTTTTGAAATATACTCTGTTTTGCATGTACGTAACTTACATTAAATTAATCTGATAGATATTCCAGTTTTCTCGTTTGTATGGTTTTTATGACTTCGCATTCCTTCCCCATCTTCAGCAAAACATCTTGATTTGTTACCGTCTCTGTCCATGGTATTTTCCACATTATCATGTAGCACCACATCTCGAATGCCTCAATGTTTTTGATGTTTACCTTTTTCAGTGTCCAAGCTTCCATGCTGTACAATAGAACGGAAAAACAAAGCACGTTAACATTCTCGTTGTCAATCCTAGATTTATGTCCCAGCAGCATAGGAACTTTTTCATTTTGATAAAAGATTAACTCGCTACTTCTATTCGCCTCTTAGTTTCTTTTGTTTGGTTCGAATATAACTGGTATGTGTTGTCACCCTGGGAGCTAAGGGTGGTAGTACTTCAGGTTCTTTTCAATGTTAAGTAGTTAAGGGAGAATGAAACATCTTACCTCGACGAACACCAAGTTTATTCTGTTTCTCATTGTATTATTTTTTGACAATCAATGTGTGTTATTTTTACAAATACACGGGTTGCTTATTCAGCACCCGTGGCTCAAGAATTCGTACACTAAATATTTAAATAAACAATTAAGGTAAATGTTAGTCGATATTACACAATCTTGATCCAGCTCAACATTGGATATTATTTTACATCTATTAATTTATCTTGTAATACTTATGAAAATGTTTATCTCTCTTATTGCAGCACATGGTCATTAATATCAGTGAACCAAACTCCTAAATATTGGTAGGACGTAACTTTTTTTAACTTGCATATTATTTACGGTTAAATTCACATTGGTGTATAGCTTCTTTGTTACAATCGTAAATTTAGTCTTTTTGATGTTCAGTTTTGATAATCGCAAGTAACTACAAATAAATAGCGCAATCAGCGGCTATATTTTCCAATATTGAATTACGCACTTCAATAAATACAGTCAAATAGAGTGACTAAATTATGTAGAATTCCTAAAGTCAGGACTAAAAAGAGGACACAAGCAACGCGCCAGCGCTTTGATTCTTTTGAAAAATGTTTTTCGGTTGTCGGTTGATGCTCGCGTGTAGTTGTGTTTTCGACGGCGTCCGACGACGCCGAACGACGCTCTTGACGCTCTTCTCGCTACCATCCACGGATCTCATCAACGCTTCTCTGCAATTTCGCGATCTCGCAAATCCTGCCGACAGTGATTTAAAATTTTCTTGTTTTGGCCAGACACGATTGTCGGAAGTTTGTGATTGATGTTCTAATTTCGGCAAGTTTTTATAAGAGATGTGAAAGAAACAAATTATTACGTGAATTTTTTAGGTAAAGCAAAGGCATGGCATTTATATTAGAGCTGGATTATACGTAAATTTTTCATGTAAATTGTTTTTTTTTTCAGAATATATTAGGCTCTATATTTTAGAGATCTAAAATTTTTTAAAAAGGAAAAATTAAAATTTTAATTTAAATTTATATATATTTATGATGGATAAAGGCATAAAATTAACTAGTTTAACTAATAAAATGTACTACTGTTGCCATGTTTTATGTACTATGTACATGAGATTTTCCAAGCACTAAACAATAATATATAAACTGCCACTATTTTTTGTGACCATGCAAAGCTTTTGATTGTGTAAATCACGCTTGACAAAAAAACTGAACTTCCATGAGCTTCAAGGTATTTCCTTGAATTGGTTCCAATTTGACTTGAACAACAGGAAACAACTGGTTAGACCAAATGATACTGACTCTAGTATTAAAAATATTGTACGACAGGTCCACGAGGTTCTTTACTAGATCCTCTACTTTTCCTTATCCTTGTAAATGATATTATTACTAATTTAAAAATCAATGGAAAATTTTATATATATATATATATATATGATTGTTAATATGTAATGACTGTTGGAATGTAATAAAAATTTTTAAAAAATTTTTATTATATATATATATATATATATATATATATATATATATATATATATATATATATATATATATATATATATATATATATATATATATATATATAATGGATTTCTACGGCTGTCGCCGCCTCTCCATACCCAGCTTCCTACTTTTTCTATCGTAACACATATCTTCATCTAATTGCCTCGAATCCATTGCCTCCTAAATATTGTCCCTCCAGCTTCTCCGTGGTCTTAATCCTTTCTTCTCTCCGCTGGGACCCACTCTAATATTTTTCTCGCCCAGCGAGTCTCATTCATTCTTTTAACGTGACCGAACCATGCCAGCTGTCTCCTTTCAATTTCGTCTATTATAGTTTTTTCCACCTTCATATGTTCTCTAATCGTTTCATTTCTCACATGTTCTAATCTTGAGACCTGACAACTTCTCCTCAAAAAGTCCATTTCTGTACTAAGTAGCTTCTTTTTATTTCTTGCACTTATGTCCCAAACTTCTGCACCGTAGATTGTAGCGCTCTTCATTATACTTTCATATATTCTTCTCTTTGTTTCGTTCCTGATATCTTTGTCCCATAAAATTGAATTGAGGGATCTAGTGATGCTTCTACCTTTATTGATTCTGTGTTGTATCTCATTTTCACTATTTCCTCGTTTGTTAAATAGAGCTCCCAAATATTTGCATTGTTTCACACCAACAATATGTCCTTGTTCCAATGGTAGGTTTTCAATATCTTCGTTTCCCACTATGAAGTATTCTGACTTGTCCATATTTATTACTAATCCTGCCTGTTGGTAATGTTCATTTAGTTTCCGTATCATATAGCTTAAGTCATCTTGATCTTGGGCTATAACAACTTTTTCGTCCGCAAAGTATAATGTAAATAGGGAGTCGTCTCCCACTTTCAGTCCCATCGGTTTTACTGCTTTTGTCCACCTCTGTAAGGTGATCAAGATATACGTCGGAGGCCTTTTGAAGTATTAAATGCCTCAGTGAAATTTTTGCCGTTTTTGATTCTGGTGTTAGTGGTCTCATATAACATTTTAGTTGCTTGTATGAGTTTTCCATCGATACCGATGTCTTTCATTGACTTCCAGAGTTCTACTATGGGGACATTATCATAGGATTTTCCTAGGTCGATAAGAGCGATGTGGGTTTCCTGATTTCTCTGTATTATTTTTTCTAGTGCTATTTTTAAAGTGAAGAGATTGTCTACCGTTGAACGTCCCGCACGAAAACCAGCTTGTTCTTCAGCTTGATTTCCTTGAATTTCTCGTTCTATTTCATTTCTTAATATCCTGGAGTATAATCTTTCAATGGTGCTGGTGACTGCGATTCCCCTATAGTTTTTGGAGTTATTTTTAGGTCCCTTCTTATGTATGGGACTAATATGTGATGTTAGCCATTCATCTGGTACTTTTTCTCCATTTAGACATCTTTCGAAAAGTTTTTTAAACATATCGTATAGTTTGGGTGGTCCATATTTAATTAACTCAGGATTAATTCCTCCAGCCCCGGGTGATTTCCGGGATTTCATACTTTTAATAGCTTCTTCCACTTTGCTTTTATCTAGTTCTATTTCGTGTTCTCTCTCTATATCATTCTCTTTTTCTTGTATTCTTGTTATGTATTGTGGTCGTTTTTCTACTAATAATAATTCCTTAAAATGTTGTTCCCACTCTGAATCAGATCTACTCTTAATATAAATTTTTTCTGTTTGCTAATGATACTAGAATTACTTGCAGCAAGTCAAATATTGCAACTCTTTATGAAACTACAACTTCTGATCTAGTTACAATAAAAACCTAGGTTGGCTCTAGTTTACTCTTTTTACTTGAATAAGACACGAGCATTACGTTATAAAGAAGCTCTTCAACACTTGCTTCTTATGAGTTGACATAAGTAGGGTACAAATTTTAAATTAGTCTTCCCATATTTTTAAATACTTCAGATGAAAGTGGATCTCTACCAAAAGCTTTTTGTTGTGCTATATTTTCTTTATAGAATCTTCAGTTTCCTCCAACATAATTTTTGATTATACATCGTAGATGTATGTTTATTTGATATTCAGTATCGCTCGAATATTATAGTGTTTCACAGTAATGATGCCATACCTTTATCAATTCATCGATATTTTCAAGCAATGCACTGATTGCCAGAATTGTTTTGACATTGCAGAAGTCATCACCAACCTTCACTAAGAAGACGGCACCTAAAGAAGAAGAATAAATTGTTAGAATTAACTATATACTGCTGAGGTTTTCAGTTTGAAGCAGCGTGTTAGAACCTTAATTTTTTGAAACAGCTCTCTTGTTATTACTTGCAGCTCTATCTCTGCGCAATACATGGTTTGAGATGCCTATTATGATCTTGCCTACAACCTCTTGGAATATGGGATGAGAGCGACCTGTTTGAGTTTGTTCCTCCTCTTTGGTGAGACCAACTCGTTTAATTTATCTCTATTCTAATTCTAATGTTTCATCGGAAATCTGGGACGTCTCATCAACGCTTCTCAGCAATTATGCGATCTCGCAAATCCTACCGACAGTGATTTAAAATTTTTCTTGTTTTGGCCAGACACGATTGTCGGAAGTTTGTGATTGATGTTCTAATTTCGGCAAGTTTTTATAAGAGATGTGAAAGAAACAAATTATTACGTGAATTTTTTAGGTAAAGCAAACTTATGGCATTTATATTAGAGCTGGATTATACGTAAATTTTTCATGTAAATTGTTTTTTTAAACGCTTTTCTTTACTTCAATAGATTGCATCAAATCTTTAGACGGTAATTTGACTGACTTTTCTTCAATACAAATGAATGAAAATTTGCAGACATATGCATTCGCGGGAACAATACACGAATAGTCAATAAATTTTTTTTGTTTATTAATTGTTTAAATAAAAAAAAACGATTTTAGTGGAAAATGCTTAAATTCTCTTTTTTTTACAATGTAGAAACTTGAAACTTTAACGGATTGTAGCTAATTATATGAACTATACATAATTTCACTTTTTACGTTAATTGTTTACGTTATGCTTCATAAATAAACAACAAAGTTTCAAATTTTTTGCCGATTCCGACTACTTTTCATGTTTGTACATCATATGTTTTATATACATTTTAATAAACATGACGATATATTTTAATGTTTGAAAAGTGTAAGTTTAAAAATAAAAAATAAAAAAATATGAAAAAATATTTTTACGAAACGCTTTTCTTTAGTTAAGAGTGACTAAAATTAAACATATTATAAAAAAATAAAAATAACACTAAAAAACAAAAAAAAATAAAAAAAATCTAACACATTCGTTAAAGAAAAGCGTGGTGCGAAAACCGTTTATTCGATGAAGACGCGCCACGCTTTTCTTTGACGAATGTGTTAGATTTTTTCAATTTTTTTTATTTTTTGCTTTTAGTTTTATTTTTATTTTTTTGATAATATATTTAATTTTAGTCACTCGTAACTAAAGAAAAGCGTTTCTTAAAAATATTCTTTTCATATTTTTTTATTTCAGAATATATTATGCTCTATATTTTGAAGATCTAAAAATTTTTAAATATGAAAAATTAAAATTCTTTATTTAAATTTATGTATATTTATGATGTAGAGCAGCGTTTCCCAACCGGTGGGTCGCGACCCACCAGTGGGTCGCGGGCGGATTTCAGGTGGGTCGTGGCGTAGATCTTACAGTAGCTGAATAACGTACATATATATAATCATGGATGAGGGATGGGTCGCGAATATGAAAAAACATCAGAAGGTGGGTCGCCAGACATAAAAGGTTGGGAACCACTGATGTAGAGGATAAAGGCTAATATTAACTAGTGTAACTAATAAAATGTACTACTGATGCCACTGTCTTCTGTACTATGAACATGAGATTTTCCAAGCACTAAACAATAATATTTAAACTGCCACTATTTTTTGTGAACATGCAAATCTTTTGATTGTTTAAATCACAGTTTGACAAAAAAACTAAACTTCCATAAGCTTCAATGAATTTCCTTGAATTGGTTCCAATCTGACTTGAATAATAGGAAACAACTGGTTAGAGCAAATGATACTGACTCTAGTCTCAAAAACGTTGTATTACTGGTACCAGGAGGTTCTTTATTAGATCCTATAATTTTTCTTATCCTTGTAAATGAGATTATAGTCCAGGGTAATAAGGTTTTTTCCATGACACTTGAGCAAGCGTTTTTTGGACAGGTAATACCTATGAGAACAAATTGTGACTATTTCCTGCGTAAGATCTGGCGGCCATTTATATTTATAAACAATTTAATGTCGAAAACGGCATTTTTTCCGATTTTTTTCAAATCAATGGAAAACAGTGCACCTTCTGGTTACATTAGAACAAAAATCTTCGAGAGCATAGAAAAACCTTTAAAATGACGTATTACAAAGATTGATACACTTATTTATTGTTAATATAATTGAGAAAAATGTCTAAATTTCAAAAAAATTAATTTTGCAATAACTATTGTAAAAATTAGTGTACAACTTTGAAATTTTTGTCAAATGAGGGTTAATTAGTGTTTAATACGTGACAAAAATTTCAAAGCGATTCATTTAATTTTTTATATTTTATTCAAATTTTTTATCCCAGAGAGCTTTTTTTTGCAATAACATAAGTCAGAAAAACAGAATGGTAGAACCACTCTGAAGGTGTTAAATGTAAGAGCATAAGCTAAACTTTCAAACCTGTTTAAAAAATGTGAATAAAAAGTGCATTTATTAGTAATAAATAATTATGAAAAAGTCTCGTTAACTCTTCCTTATAAACAATTTGAATAACTTTCTTGTTATGGCCGGTACAAAAATTTTTTTTGCACATTCTAAAAGATGGCATTTTTATACGAACTTAGGAAAAAATAAGTTAGCCTAGGTCAATTAGGGCCAAAGTTAGCAACATTTTTTTAAAAATCCACAGCTAATTTGTTTGTGATAAATAAGAATCGAAAATAGAGCTCTTCCACTTTTAAAAACACGAAGCATTCAGAAAAAAATTTGGATTTATTTGCTCTTTAAGGGAGTCGTCAATAAAGCTTAAAAAATGAAGTAGAAGCATAAAATCCGTGCGACCTAAAATTGAAATATGAACTTCAAAATCCTACAATTTTTTGTAACTTGATTATTTAATAAACAATTTAATTTGTTTAAAAAAATTAAAAAAAAAAGAATTAAAAAAATTTTTTTTTATCGTAATTTAGGTGAACAACTACAATGTTATGTATGTAATAATTGATAAAAAATTGTAATAAATATATTATTACTACACTCACCGGTACAAAATTCGCCCACCCAAAATTTTTGATTAAGTTTAATAGTTTATAGCTTTATTATTTGTGCTCCGATTTTTAAGATTCTTGCACCAATTTGTAGATATTCTTGTTCTCATGATCATTTTTCAGTGCGTCATTAATTATGACGTCATATACTGTATTGGGTGTGTCGAGACTTATTTCATGTACTTATTGACGAATCTGACAGATGCCACAATCGTACTTAGCCATAGGTGAAAAGCTTGTGGAATTAAACTAATTAGTAATTTAGTAGATTTGATTTTTACACAATATGTAACATGTAGCTATTTTTTATAAAGGGGAATAAAATTAAAAAGTAAACAATATTGTTAATTAAATTTATAAATATGGAAACATTAAAAAATGACACAAAACTGTCCATAAACTGTGTTTTTATCTTCTTCTCTAGGTGCTGTCTCCGCTTCAAAAGTTAGCAATCATCAGAGAGATCTTTATTTCTGAAACAGCGGCTCTAAATAATTCATTGTTATTACATCCAAACCAGTTCCTAAGGTTCTTCAGCCATGAGTTACGTCTCCTTACTATGGATCTTTTTCCTGCATAATGACCTGGAGTATTAGATATACATCTCTCATCACATGTCCCATATATCTCAGTTTTCTTCTTATTTGTTAGTTCTCGTTCCTTATGCGTAAGTCTCATTACCTCCACGTTGGATATTCTATCTACTCATGAGATATTTAGCACTCTTCGGTACAAATCGAATGTCTCCAGTCTCCTCACGCCAATGACTAACTATTAACGAACTAAATTCTAAACCAAAACACAAAATAATGCACAAAGACGTTGTGAAACACAAGTGAAGTCGAATTCGAAATTTCAAAATGACAGGTACACAAAATACTGACCTGAATAATAACCGTCACTTGACTCTTTGACACTTCTAAAAAATGGACAAAATGGACGAAGTTTTTGTCAAATGTTCGTAATACGTGTATTTGATTGGCTAGAAAAAACGCGCATTCTAAATATCAACGAATCAAAGGTAGGTTAGGAATAGACATCTTATGTATATAACCATTGTAATGCTGCATTATTTTTGTGTTTAATCACGGAGCTACCGCTTTTTCCGTCTCATCAAAAAATTCTGTGGAAAAACGGAAGGGCTCATTTTGTGTCATAGTCCTGTCATATTATCCCAGAGACATCACTAAAATTTTGTTTTTGAATTATCCGAATATCTCTTTTCGTGTAAGAGTTGTATCATTTTTTGTAAGTAAAACACTGATTGACTCATAAAATAGAGGTTGGATTGATAAGATTAGAATGGCCCGCATGCAGCCCAGATCTCAATCCTGTTAAGCATTTATGGGATGAATTAAAAAGAGCGATTCGCCGTTATCCCAGGCCTCCAGAAAATTTGGTAGAATTATGGCCTTGGTAGAGGAATATCGGACTATTCCCCAGGTAATATTTTTTTTTATTCATATAAATATAAAATCTAAGACATAAAAATGATTTGATAAACAATGAATCACAAAATTCAAATTACTGCAACTGTAAGCAAACTTATAGAGTAAAAGTCACACTTTTATAGAAATTTTTCTTTTATTATATATAATATATACAGAGAGGGGCTAAATTATGGAATAAATTCATTTTCTCTAAAATCGACGACTTTGAAGAAAAATCCCGAAACATGTCGATTTTTATTTTTAAATTACAATTTTTTTGGCATATATTTTATACTAGTGTCGTCATCCATCTGAGCGTGATGACGTAATCGAAGATTTTTTTTAATGGGAATAGGGGTCATGTGGCACCTCATTTAAAAGGGTGTTTAATTGTCTATTCAGTAATATAAACAATAATATCCTTATTTATACAGGGTGAACAAAATAATAATTTTTGAATTAAATTAATTGACGCAAAAAGAAGAATGCCTGTAATTTACTTAACTCAAAATACATTGTACTGCTGCCAGTAAATAAAAAAAATTTTAACATTTAATATGAGCGAAAATCAATGTTTATTTGCCAAATAAACATTTTTTTCAATTTTATGATAGCGATAGAAAGTATTTTGAGATAAATAAACTGTATACATTCTTCTTTTTTCGTCAATTAATTTAATTCAAAAATTATTTTTTTGGCTACCCTGTATAAATAATGATATTAATGTTTATATTACTGAATAGAGAATTGAACACCCTTTCAAATGGGGTGTCACACGACCCCTATTCCTATTTAAAAAAATCATAGATAACGTCATCACGCTCTGGTGGATGATGTCACTAATATGAAATATATGCCAAAACATTGTAATTTAAAAATAAAAATCGACCTGTTTCGGGATTTCTCCACAATCCTCCATTTTAGAGAAAATTAATTTTTTTCATAATTTAGCCCCTCCCTGTATATATTATATATATATTCATAACAATTTTTTATCAATTATTATATACATAACATTACTTGGTAGTTGTGCACCTAAAACACGGTAAAAAATTAAATAAATAAATTATTTATATAATTTTTATAATTATAATTATTATAGTTTAAATAAATTAAATTGGTTATTACAATTTATGAATCAACTAACTCCATACTTGTAAAGTACGCTAAAATTACATACAAATAAAAAAAACATTAAAATCCATTGGTTGGTTCCCAAGATACAAAAAACTGTAGGATTTTGAAGTTAATATTTCAATTTTAGTTCGCATGGATTTACATACTTCATTTCTAAAGCTTTATTGACAACTTCCTTGAAAAGAAAATAGAGCCAAAATTTCTTTATTAATACCTCGTGTCTTTAAAAGTGAAAAGTGCTATTTTCGATCCTTATTTATTATAAACAAATTAGCTCTAAATTTAAAAAAATGTTGCTAACTTTGGCCCTAATTGACCTAGGCTAAATTATTTTTTTTAAGTTCGTGTAAAAATACCATCTTGTAGAGTATGTAAAAAAATGTTTGTGCCGGCCATAACAAAAAAGCTATTCAAATTGTTTATAAGGAAAAATTGACGAGACTTTTTCATAATTATTTATTACTAATAAATGCACTTTTTATTAACTTTTTTAAACAAGTTTGAAAGTTTAGCTTATGATATTTTATTTGACACCTGCAGAATGGTTCTAACATTCTGTTTTTCTGACTTATTTTATTGCAAAAAAGCTCTCTGGGAAAAACAATTTGAATAAAATATAAACAATTGAATAAATCGCTTCGAAATTTTTGTCACATATTACGCACTACAGAACCCTCATTTGACAAAAATTTCAAAGCTGTACACTAATTTTTACAATAGTTATTGGAAAATTAATTTTTTTGCAATTTAGCCCTTTTTTCTCAATTATATTAACAATAAATAAGTATATCAATCTGTGTAAAACGTCATTTTAAAGATTTTTCCATGGTCACGAAGATGTTTGTACTACAAGATGTAACCACAAGATACACTGTTTTCCATTGATTTGAGAAAAAACGAAAAAAATGCCGTTTTTCGACATTAAATTGTTTATAAATAAAAATAGCCGCCAGATCCTACGCAGGAAATATTTACAATTTGTTCTCATAGGTATTACCTTTCAAAAAAACGCTTCAGTACCCTGGCTGCTCGAGTGTCACGAACAGTATATATTTTTGTCTTATTACCCTGGCCTATTATTCTTAATTTAAAAATCAATTGAAAATTTTTCTGTTTGCTTATGATACCAAAATTACTTGGAGCAACTCAAATATTGCAACTCTTTATGTAATTACAACTTCTGATCTAGTTACAATAAAAACCTAGTTCGGCTCTAGTTTACTCTTTTAACTTGGATAAGACAGGAGCATTACGTTATAAAGAAGGTCTTCAACACTTGCTTCCTATGAGTTGACATAAGTAGGGTACAAATTTTAAATTAGTTTTCCTCATATTTTTTAACACTTCAGATGAAAGCGGATCTATACCAAGAGCTTTTTGTTTTGCTACATTTTCTTTATAGAATCTTCAGTTTCCTCCAACATAATATCTGATCATACATCGTAGATGTATGTTTGCATATTCAGTATCGCTCGAATATAGTGTTTCACAGTAATGATGCCATGTCTTTACCAATTCATCGACATTTCCAAGCAATACTTTGTTTTCCAGAATTGTTTTGACATTGTAGAAGTCAACACCAACCTTCACTAAGAAGACGGCATCTCAAGAAGAAGAATAAATTGTTAGAATTCTATACTGCTGAGGTTTTTAGTTTGAAGCAGCGTGTTATAACCTTAATTTTTTGAAACAGCTCTCTTGTTATTACTTGCAACTCTATCTGCGCATACATGGTTGAGATTGTTGTTCTGCGCATACGTAATTGTTGAGAGTTTGGCTCTAGTTTACTCTTTTTACTTGAATAAGACACGAGAATTACGTTATAAAGAAGCTCTTCAACACTTGCTTCTTATGAGTTGACATAAGTAGGGTACAAATTTTAAATTAGTCTTCCCCATATTTTTTAACACTTCAGATGAAAGTGGATCTACACCAAGAGCTTTTTGTTGTGCTATATTTTCTTTATAGAATCTTCAGTTTCCTCCAACATAATTTTTGATTATACATCGTAGATGTATGTTTATTTGATATTCAGTATCGCTCGAATATTATAGTGTTTCACAGTAATGATGCCATGCCTTTGTCAATTCATCGATATTTCCAAGCAATGCACTGATTGCCAGAATTGTTTTGACATTGCAGAAGTCATCACCAACCTTCACTAAGAAGACGGCACCTAAAGAAGAAGAATAAATTGTTAGAATTATATACTGCTGAGGTTTTTAGTTTGAAGCAGCGTGTTATAACCTTAATTTTTTGAAACAGCTCTCTTGTTATTACTTGCAACTCTATCTGCGCATACATGGTTGAGATATCTATTATGATCTTGCCTACAGCCTCTTGGAATATGGGATGAGGACAACCTGTTTGAGTTTGGTCCTCCTCTTTGGCGAGAACGAATCGTTTAATTGGTCTCTTTTCTATTAATTCTATTGTTTCATCGGAAATCTGGGACATCTCATCAACGTGTCTCAGCAATTTCGCGATCTCCCCAATCCTGCCGACATGACAGTGATTTAAAAATTTTCTTGTTTTGGCCAGACACGATTGTTAGAAGTTTGTGATTGATGTTCTAATTTCGGCAAGTTTTTATAAGATTATATAAGATGTGAAAGAAACAAATTATTACGTGAATTTTTTAGGTATAGCAATTTATATTAGGGCTGCATTATACATAAATTTTTCATGTAAATTGTTTTTTTTAGAAAATATTAGGTGATTTTGGAGATCGAAAATATTTAAAAAAGAGAAAAATTAAAATTATTTATTTAATAAATTTATTCATATGATGTAGTGGATGAAGATCTAAAAAGGAGATCATTTGTCACAGAATTATATGACTTCTTACGACTTATATAGGCCTGGATCCTGTGTACCAAAAAAAGTTGATTTATTACCAAGCTAAAAATGTTGTTAATAGCTTAACAGTGTTTAGTTGAACAAACTTTGATGTATGGAACACTGGAACAGGGGAAGTTCTAATTGTGGAACGTGATTTTTATTGTCGAACGTGTCATCCTGACAATGATTGCAAAAACTAGCAGGTTGTTTTTAAGTTTATTCAATAGGCAAATTTATATAATATATGAAAAAATATTTGTCCGAAAGATATGGAATCATCTTGGTGGTAAATAGCAGTCTGAGTTTTGCATGGGAGTTTAATGAAAGGGTAATAAATCAATTGGAAGTTCCGTTCGACAAATACATGGGACGTTTTGGTAGTCTGACGTACGAAACCTGTAACCTCTTCCACAATTAAAACTTCCCCTGTTCCTTTTTTCCCGTATATCAAAGTTTGTCCGACTAGACACTGTTAAGGAATTAACAAATTTTCAGCTCTTTTCTTTAATTCAATAGATTGCATCAAATCTTTAGACGGTAATTTGACTGACTTTTCTTCAATACAAGTGAATGAAAATTTGCAGACATATGCATTCGCGGGAAGAATACACGAATAGTCAATAAATTTTTTTTATGTTTATTAATTGTTTAAATAAAAAAAAACGATTTTAGTGGAAAATGCTTAAATTCTCTTGTTTTTTACAATGTAGAAACTTGAAACTTTAACATATTTTAGCTAATTATATGAACTATACATAATTTCACTTTTTACGTTAATTGTTTACGTTATGCTTCATAAATAAACAACAAAGTTTCAAATTTTTTGCCGATTCCGACAACTTTTCATGTTTGTACATCATATGTTTTATATACATTTTAATAAACATGACGATATATTTTAATGTTTGAAAAGTGTAAGTCTAAAAATAAAAAATAAAAAAATATGAAAAAATATTTTTACGAAACGCTTTTCTTTAGTTAAGAGTAACTAAAATTAAACATATTATAAAAAAATAAAAATAAAACTAAAAAGCCAAAAAAAAAAATAAAAAAAATCTAACACATTCGTTAAAGAAAAGCGTGGTGCGAAAACCGTTTATTCGATGAAGACGCGCCACGCTTTTCTTTGACGAATGTGTTAGATTTTTTCAATTTTTTTTATTTTTTGCTTTTAGTTTTATTTTTATTTTTTTTATAATATATTTAATTTTAGTCACTCGTAACTAAAGAAAAGCGTTTCTTAAAAATATTCTTTTCATATTTTTTTTTATTTCAGAATATATTATGCTCTATATTTTAGAGATCTAAAATATTTTTTAAATAGGAAAAATTAAAATTCTTTATTTAAATTTATGTATATTTATGATGTAGAGGATAAAGGCTAAAATTAACTAGTGTAACTAATAAAATGTACTACTGATGCCACTGTCTTCTGTACTATGAACATGAGATTTTCCAAGCACTAAACAATAGTATTTAAACTGCCACTATTTTTTGTGAACATGCAAAGCTTTTGATCGTTTAAATCACAGTTTGACAAAAAAACTAAACTTCCATAAGCTTCAATGAATTTCCTTGAATTGGTTCCAATCTGACTTGAATAATAGGAAACAACTGGTTAGAGCAAATGATACTGACTCTAGTCTCAAAAACGTTGTATTACAGGTACCAGGAAGTTCTTTATTAGATCCTATAATTTTTCTTATCCTTGTAAATGATATTATTCCTAATTTAAAAATCAATTGAAAATTTTTCTTTTTGCTTATGATACCAGAATTAATTGGAGCAAATCAAATATTGCAACTCTTTACGTAACTACAACTTCTGATCTAGTTACAATAAAAACTTAGTTCGGCTCTAGTTTACTCTTTTAACTTGGATAAGACAGGAGCATTACGTTATAAAGAAGGTCTTCAACACTTGCTTCCTATGAGTTGACATAAGTAGGGTACAAATTTTAAACATTTCCAAGCAATACGTTGTTTTTTAGAATTGTTTTGATATTGCAGAAATCAACACCAACCTTCACTAAGAAGACGGCATCTAAAGAAGAAGAATAAATTGTTAGAATTATATACTGCTGAGGTTTTTAGTTTGAAGCAGCGTGTTATAACCTTAATTTTTTGAAACAGCTCTCTTGTTATTGCTTGCAACTCTATCTCTGCGCATACATGGTTGAGATATCTATTATGATCTTGCCTACAGCCTCTTGGAATATGGGATGAGGACAACCTGTTTGAGTTTGGTCCTCCTCTTTGGTGAGAACGAATCGTTTAATTGGTCTCTTTTCTATTAATTCTAATGTTTCATCGGAAATCTGGGACGTCTCATCAACGTTTCTCAGCAATTTCGTGATCTCGCCAATCCTGCCGACATGACAGTGATTTAAAAAATTTCTTGTTTTGGCCAGACACGATTGTCAGAAGTTTGTGATTGATGTTCTAATTTCGGCAAGTTTTTATAAGAGATGTGAAAGAAACAAATTATTACGTGAATTTTTTAGGTAAAGCAATTTATATTAGGGCTGAATTCTACGTAAATTTTTCATGTAAATTGTTTTTTTAGAAAATATTAGGTGATTTTGGAGATCGAAAATATTTAAAAAAGAGAAAAATTAAAATTATTTATTTAATAAATTTATTCATATGATGTAGTGGATGAAGATCTAAAAAGGAGATCATTTGTCACAGAATTATACGACTTCTTACGACTTATATAGGCCTGGATCCCGTGTACCAAAAAAGTTGATTTATTACCAAGCTAAAAATGTTGTTAATAGCTTAACAGTGTTTAGTTGAACAAACTTTGATGTATGGAACACTGGAACAGGGGAAGTTCTAATTGTGGAACGTGATTTTTATTGTCGAACGTGTCATCCTGACAATGATTGCAAAAACTAGCAGGTTGTTTTTAAGTTTATTCAATAGGCAAATTTATATAATATATGAAAAAATATTTGTCCGAAAGATATGGAATCATCTTGGTGGTAAATAGCAGTCTGAGTTTTGCATGGGAGTTTAATGAAAGGGTAATAAATCAATTGGAAGTTCCGTTCGACAAATACATGGGACGTTTTGGTAGTCTGACGTACGAAACCTGTAACCTCTTCCACAATTAAAACTTCCCCTGTTCCTTTTTTCCCGTATATCAAAGTTTGTCCGACTAGACACTGTTAAGGAATTAACAAATTTTCAGCTTGCTATTACTAAACTTTTTTTTGGTACACGGGATCCAGGCCTACATATGGATTTACATTAAATGTTTAGAAACAATTATGGAGGCTGTCCAATCAGAAGACAATTTAATAGTTGATATAAATAATGTACAACTTTTAAAATAGTCTTGAAATGGATCTTGGATCTACACCATAAGATTTTCGTTGTGCTATTTTCGATATACGAGTAGCGCATTCAGTTTATTAGTTAAACATAATATACCTATCTATCTGGTACTTTTTCACAATCACTTTCATGTATTTTATTTCATACGCAATATCACTCGAATATATAGTTGTTCATAATAACTACACCATGCTTGTACTACTTCATTTATATCTCTTGCTAATAAATTGTTAGACTTGTATTTATACAGCAGGTTATTTTGGTTTTAAACAGGCTGTTATAGACCTTAGGCCCACACTTAAAACATGATTACCTCTCTCATGAGACTTCGTTTATTCAGTTATTCATCTCGATTCGGACAACTTTTCTAATACGAACATTTTCGGAAGTGGGTGTTTCGTAAATACAGAAGATTGGTGTGTCCGATAGCTGAAGTAGCCTTAAAAATTTGTTGGATAATTTTACCACACTATTTTACCAATTGCCGCACCACATATCGTCAGCCTAAGGAGAAAAGTGCATAAGTCCAAAATACCTGATTTTACAGGAGAGACAAAAACTAACTTTGCATAACTCCACTTGTACATAACTAACTATTATGTGAATATTGCACAAGTCCGGTTTAGTAATAAATTTGTTTAATTATAAAACAACGTGTTATGTCATTTTAACCTGTACCTGTAGGTACTATCCCGTTTACAATGAAAAAACTTTTTATTGTATAATATATATATATATATATATATCCGGGGTGTCATATCGGCTGACGCCGCATCCCCACACCTAACCGCCATCTATTTCTATCCTGGGCATCTTCCTCTTCCAAATCTCGGTGTTCCATGGCCTTCCTTATCGTGTCATTCCAGGATAGTCTTGGTCTTCCCCTTTTCTTCCTACCGGGGGGTTTCTATTTCAGGAGTTTCTTTGGCCATCGTTGGTCGTCCATTCTAAGTAAGTGACCGAACCATTTTAGGCTTCTTCTCTCGAGCCTGTCTACCGCTGTATCGTGTGCCTGCATCCTTCTTCTTATTTCTTCGTTACGTATTCTGTCCAATCGGGAGATTCCAGCGCTTCTACGTATGTAGTCCATTTCCACAGCATTGATCCTTCTTCTGGACTCTGCTGTTAATGTCCAGACTTCGCTTCCATACATGAGTACCGATTCCACAAATGTCTTCCCTATTCTTAATTTTGTAGTTCTGGATATATTTTTATCCCACCACACGGAATTCAAGCAACCTACTACCTTCCTACTTTGTTCAACTCGCCTTTGAATTTCTTTGTTGCCTAGGCCTTCTCTGTTTATTACAGCTCCCAGATATTTGAATTCTTCAACCTGTTTAATTGATGTGTTCTCTGTAATTAGGATTTCAAAGTGGGCGTCAGAATTCACGACTAGATATTCTGTTTTTTCTATATTTATATTTAATCCCCATTTTTTGTAGGTTGAATACAGGCGGGTTAACATGAATTCCATGTCATACGAATCTTGTGCCAGTACTGCTTGATCGTCAGCAAAGTGGATGTTAAACAGGCAGTCATCTCTGATCATGATTCCCATTAGTCCACAACTTCTTTCCCATTCTTTTAAAGCGACTTCCAAGTATATGTTAAATAGCAACGGTGATAAGCTACACCCTTGCTTCAGTCCTTTTTCTATTTTTATTCCTTCAGATAGTTGTGTGCCAATCTTGACATATCCCACATTATCGCTGTACAATGATTTGATAATATGTATAATAGCCGGACTAACTTTCATTTCAACAAGGGCATGCCACAACTTGTTTCTAGGGACGGAGTCATATGCCTTTTCCAAGTCTATGAAGGCAATGTGAGTTTCTTCATTTACGCTCGTCCTTTTCTCTATAAGTTGTTGGATGACGAAAAGGTTGTCCACACATGAGCGTCCCGCAGTAAAACCACTTTGATCTTCACTTATTCTCCCTCTTGTCTCTACGTCTAATCTGTTCTTTATTATTCTGCTAAATAGTCTACTAATAGTACTGTTAACACTAAGGCCTCTGTAATTAGACGGATTACTATGTTTCCCCTTTTTGTAGATGCTCGAAATGTAGGATATTTTCCATTCTCGAGGAAAATAATTAGTTGCAACACATCTATTCATTAACTTAGTTAAGCGTTCTATAAGCATTTTCCCTCCATATTTAATCATCTCTATCATGATTCCTCCTGGGCCTGGAGCCCTGCCGTTTTTCATCGAATTAAGTGCTTTAACTAGTTCTGCCTCAGTTATTATAAGGCTATCTTCTTCTCTACGTACAACCTGTGTCGCCTGCTTTATAAATTCTTGTCGATCTTCACTAAATAAGGCCTGATAGTATTCTTTCCAGTCTTGAGTTCGGATTGTGGATGGGCGTCTATCTGTTTTATTAGTTTTCATCGTTCGTAATAGTCTCCAGGCTTCTGTCGATTGGGTGCCGCCTAATTTGCTTTCTACTTCAGCACACTTCCTAGACCACATTTCATTCTTGCATTTCTTTATTTCATTTCGAACTTGCCTTTGGATGGTTTTGTATTTTATTCGATTTTCTTGTGTACTATTTGATAGCCAAGTATTATAAAGCTTGTTCTTTTCTTTTATTTTATCTTCTATTTCAGGACACATCCAGAGCGGATTGTATTTCGTTTTACTTTTTTGTCCAAAGGCTTCATTGGCGGCTTGATGTAACGCTGTTAACAAATTATTATATTCTTCTTCCACGTCGTCCACCACTTCACGATTCTCCAGCTGCTGTTGAAGTCTATTTTCATATAGCTTTTTAGTAGTCTCGTCTCTAGTGAGGTGTATATTGTATTGTGGGATATTTATATCATTACTTTTTCCTTGAGCATTGCAGGGGTGTAGTTGCCTAAAGAAGGGAAAAGCTATTTCTGACCGTACTAAGAGATGATCAGACCCGCAATTAGCCCCTCTTCTTACCACTGTGTCTTTGACCACTTCCTTCGATACTTGTCTCGTAATAACAAAGTCAATTATAGACTTCTGATTAAGTGATGGCCGTGTCCACGTATATTGATGTATACGCTTATGTGGGAAGAATGTATTGCTAACCTTTAAATTGTACTGCTTACATACATTTATTATTCGTTCACCATTATCATTGAATGCTGGGTCTCCATATTGTCCCACAACATCGTCGTTATCTCGTATACCTACTCTCCCGTTAAAGTCTCCCGCTAGATATAAAGACTGCTCATTTTTTACAGTATCCAATTGGTTGCATAATTCCTGGAAGAAATCGTTTTTTACTTGTATTGAAGCGTCATCGGTAGGCGCGTATATTGAGAAGATTACAATTTGCCTTCCAAATTTCTGTAACACGATTCGTAAAATTCGTTTATTTACATGTTGTATGTCAATAATGTGCCGAAACAAAGTCTTCCTAATTAGAATAGCTACTCCAGAGCTTGCTCTTTCTGACTTGGGAACACCTGACCAAATATGTACGTAATCTTCAAGATTTTGATTTCCTTGTCCCTTCTTTTTAGTTTCCGTTAGGCAAATGCAGTCCATCTTATATCGTTTCGCTTCAGTCACTACTTCCTTGTATTTTGTGGATATTCCCTGGACATTCCAGGTTCCAATTCTCAATGTCCTTTGTCGTTGCGTGTGTCGATTACCATTAACATCAGATCGATTCCGAGGCTTCTCGTTAGGTTTTTTAGCAATAAAACTTTTTAAGAGTGTTAGAGAGCTAGTCTAACGCCTCAACCTCCATCCTGTAGGAACGGGATTTTCTGTCAGGGTTTTCTCCCTTAGTCCAGCTGCTCCTGTTTTTAGGCGCCGGAGACTCGCCTTTCACCCTCCCCCGTCAGCTACACGACATACATCCATTGCATGCCGTGCATTGCCCAGCGACCACGCGGCTCATGCCTTCTTGGACGTGGGGGTAGGGTTTATCGGTTAGTGTTTGCTACACTGTGGGCATTTCTCAGAGTTTTAATGGGGTAGAGGCCTGGACATCCTCTACCCGCTCCGAGGCCCTCCCGACCATTTAGTCGCCTTTTTTTATTGTATAAACATCAGAAAAACACCGATACGTTTGAACGGTTTATCCACCTACAAGAGCGAACTAGTGGGACTTGTCCAGATTTCATGTGGTTTTCAACATTAATTAACGTTGCAGATTTCATTTTTGCAATTTTAGCAAAACCCAGTAAACTGTAGTAGAAAAAGACAGAGCCGTCCACAAGACAAAAGTCTAAAATTGAATATTTTGGACTTAAGCATTTTTCACACTAGGCCGACTCCTTATAAAGAGCCATCAAATTTATACCGTCACAGCTGATGTTTGCAGGATCGTTTCATCAAAATATTTTTAATTAACTGGTAATATTGTCCAACACATTATTAATGATACTCCGATGATTAGAAACCTCTATATTTAAAAAAGGCCTGGCTCCCGAAAATTCATCGTAGTAAGAAAGTTTTCTTACTGGACATGAATATCCGAATAAACGAAGTCTCATGAGAGATGTAATAACTTTTTTAGTGTGGGCCTAAGACCTATTATATCCATAATTGCTTGAAACTGCTCTCTTGTTACTGCTTGCTGCTGTATCTCTGCGCATACACTGTTCTTCTTCTTCTTCTTCTTCTTCTTTCTTCTTGTATGTAGGCTTTAAAGCCTGTTTCTTCTTTAATATTAGCGTCCTTAAGTGTTTAAGTCGCACCATCTCTTTCTTGATCTGCCAGTACTTCTTCGTCCATTTGGTGACTTAATTATCTCGTGCTATTCGTACTATCCTATCCTCTGCCATTCTACTAATGTGTTTGTTCCATTCCTGTTTCCGTTTTGTCACCCATCCATTTATGTCTTCTACATTGCATGATATTCTTATGTTTTCGATTCTCTCCCTATCCAACAGACTTTTCCCTGATATTCGTCGGAGTATTTTCATCTCTGTTGTTTCTAGTAGTCGTCTCGTTTTAGATGTGTCAGGTCTTGTCACCGCCGAGTATGTTAATAACGTTTAATTGCTGCTTTATAGATTCTTGCTTTTGTGTCTTGTCTTAGGTGCTTGTTCTTTCAGATTGTGTCATTAAGAGATCCCGCCGCTTTACTTGCTTTTAAGCTTTGTTGTCGTACTTCTTCTTCAACATCTCCGTAACTGGTTATATCTATTCCCAGATATACCTAAACCTTGCTTCCTGCTTTATTATTTTCCCATCAATTTCGATTTTACATCGTAGTGGGTATTTAGATGTTGTCATACATTTGGTTTTTTCTGCTGATATTATCATATTGTATTTCTTGGCTGTTGTATTGAAGATGTGTGTTAATCTTTGGAGATCGTCTTCTGTCTCGGCGGTTAATGCGGCGTCGTCTGCATAACATAATATTTGGATTTCTTTGTTCCCCTTCCTGTAGCCATGACCTTTACGTACTCCTTCTAATATTTCGTCCTTTACTATATTAAAGAGCAGTGGGCTTAATAAGTCACCTTGTCTGACTCCGCTTTGTACTGGTTTGAACTGCGTTAGTATTCCATTTATCTTTGCCTGTATTCGATTAAGAAAGTAGATGTTTTTGATAGTTTGTATAATATTTATTGGTATGTTTCTTTCTATACAGTAAATGTAAGACGTCTTCGACTTGGATACGGTCGAAAGCCTTTGTCAGGTCTATAAAACATATATATGCTGGTTTATTGTACTCAATAGCTTTTTCTGTGATTTGTCTCAGTACAAATACGGCGTCTACGCAGGACCTTCCAGATCTGAATCCTTGTTGTTCATCTGATAAAGTTGTTAGTTTATTGATTTTGTTGGTTAGGACTTTTGTGGCTAGCTTAAGAGCTGATCTCGCAAATCCTGCCGACAGTGATTTAAAATTTTTCTTGTTTTGGCCAGACACGATTATCGGAAATTTGTGATTGATGTTCTAATTTCGGTAAATTGTTATCAGAGATGTAAAAGAAACAATTTACATGATTTTTTTAGGTAAAGCAAAACCTTACGTGAATTTTTTAGCTAAAGCAAAATTATGGCATTTAGAGCTGGATTATACGAAAATTTTTCATGTAAATTGTTGTTTTTTTTCAGAAAATATTAGGTGATTTTACAGATCGAAAATATTTATTTAAAAAAGAGAAAAATTAAAATTCTTTATTTAATAAAATGCATACTATGATGTAGGGGATAAAGGTCTAAAAATGAGATCATTTGTCACAAAATTATTTACGAGTTACATGGATTACGGGCTAATATGCACATTAAATTGAAAGTGCTTAGGAATAATTACCAATTACTTAGTCTGTAGAAGGCTGATCAGTAGACCATTTAAGAGTTGTTCATATCAATTGACATAAGTAGGGTACAACTTTTAAACTGGTCTTCCCCATATTTTTAACACTTCAGATGAAAGTGGATCTACACCAGAAGATTTTTGCTGTGCTATATTTTCTTTAGAAAATCTTTAGTTTCTTTCAACGTAATATATCTGGTTTTTATCATAGTCGTTTTAATGTATATTTATTTCATAGGCAGAGTCGCTCAAATATAGTTTTTCATAGTAGTCCAATTTCAATTCTGTAAAGTACGTAAGATAGGTGTTATTCCTTTTTATAAAACAATCATATTTATTCTGGTGTATAATAATAAATATGGTTATTATGGCCTCAATTTTAATCCAAAAAATCTGAACTAAATCAGTTGTTTTTGGATATACCAATGCATATTCATATTTCTTTTCAGATTTTTTAAGGCAAAATATCGCTCAGTAAACGCTAAAAGTATGAGGGGGGGGGGAACACATAAAAATGGGATTTTTCGAATTTTGAGGAATTTCCGGCGAAAAAATGGCAAATCTATCCCCGCCACTCAAAAGAATGGAAAAAATCACATTAAAAATAATTATTTCGTAGCTAGCCAAAAATGACCTACATAACCTAAAAATTTTTTGAAAAATTCAAAAATTCTTCCTGATCTCAATTTTTATCCAAAAAATATGAAAAAAATCAGAATATTTTTGAGAACAACAATATACTTTCACAAATTTTTTTGTATTTTTTAAAGGAACGAATCGCTCAAAAAAATTGTTTTCGGAAAAACACCTTTTTTACCATTGGGGACACCTAGGACCGCATAGGGAGCTAAAATTTGGTTAGGGGGTTTTTAAGTATGTACTTTCGATTGTCCAAGCTCAAGTAAGAATCCAGCCGAGTACAGATTTAACCATATTATCCCGCTATGGCCTTTCTATGGAATTCGTGGCATTTTTCTTGAATTAGTTTCAATTTTACTTGGGTAATACGAGACAACTGGTTAGAGCAAATAATACTGACTCTAGTCTCAAAAACATTGTATGTGAAGTATCACGAAGTTAATTATTGTTCATCTACTTTTCCTTATCTTTATAAATGATATCACCAATTTAAAATTCCATGGAACATTTTTCTGTTAGCTGATGATACCAGAATCACTTGGAGCAATAATTCTTTATGCAACTATAACTTCTGATATACTTACAATAAAAACCTGGTCCGTCTCTAATCTACTCTATTTTAAATTGGGATGAGACAAAAGTATCCCCCTATAAAGGAGCTCTTCAACCCTTGCTTCTTAATAACGACCAGATCAGTACCGTTGACCCTGTACAATTTCTTCGTATTTTCTAGACAGCAACCTTAAATGGCCCCTTTATATCGATTTTTTAAGTAAAAAAACTAGTCTCAGGTTGCTGTATAATAAGATCTGTTTCTAAGGAAATAAATTTAGAATCTTCCAAAATAACATATTTTTTAACTCATGTTCGATGTGGTCTTCCTGTTTGGGGTTCTAGTACAGCTGCCCAATACGACGTTTTTTAAATTACAAAACAATAATTTTGCCTCACAAGAAAAACACATTGCAGAAGCTACTTAGTCTTTCTCTTTGAAAGACCATAATATTATTCAGTAAAAAAGTTTCTTTAAATACTCAAGAAATAATTACAGTACCCTTATGTAGGTACAAGTAACTATAGTATTGTTGAGTGTCATATACATACTACAGATACAAACTTATAGTTCCTAAGGGTATATTAAGCAGTATGAAATTTATTTAAATTTTTCAATATATTGTTTTATGTCCAATCTCATTATCTGTTATTTTGTAATATTGACGATTTTTTTGGCAAATAAAATTTTCAGTGAAAATAACGCATATTTCTATTCTAATATTTTTCATCACAAGAAAAGTTACACTACACGTAGGTACAAGAAAATAAAAAATGCAAACCATTAAAGTTTGAGTTCAAAAGTCAATCAAGTTTCACTTAAAATACTCGAATGAATATTATCATAAAATAAACTTTTTTCCAGTAAACCTTTATTATGTATTAATGACTACACTAAATAGGAAAGGAAAAGACAGTTTTCTTTATATCCAATATTCTTTTCTTTTAAGAGTTTGTCCCTTTCTCAAGGGTTACTTGCATAATTAATCTGTTAATTTCTCTTTCCCTTATTTTGTCTCTTTAATAAATAATTCAAAAAACTTATTAACTGTCCCATTAGGACCCTCTGCATAATTAAAGAGGGTATTTTAATCTGAAACATTCATAAAAGGAATAATTATCAGGAACAAATGAGAAAGAACATCGTCAAATTCGAGTAAGGAATGTCCAGAAAATTTATTCTTACGAAAGTACGGCAAAATAGTACTTCGTTAAAAAAGACTTTTACATCAACTTTATTAAACACTTTTTGTTTAGAAGTGACATTAATGTACCCAATAATAGTAGAATATAAATAAGTTTTACATTAATAAACTTATATATTTGGAAGATATTCAACTTTTTAGAATTTAGAATTAAGATTTTGTATTCAGTCATTCGCGCGCACACGGGTAATGGTCTGAATCGTATAAAGAAAAAAAAGTACGTCAGTGAGATATTTTAAATTAGAAATCATTTTTGAGTTCTTAACTGTTTTTCACACGTTTTCATACAAAAAATAAAATATCTTAACGCTTTTTTCTAATGTCTTTTTTTTCTTCAACGCCCTGTATCTTGAAAACAGATAGCGTTACAAAAAAATTTTTCACCAAACAAACCCCAATAATTATTTTTTCTACGGCCGTGCTAAAAGGGCCACTCTAAGGCACCCATTTCGTTTCCGAAAGTTGGACTATCCTGCACGGCGTGCGGGAAAGTAAAATACCTTGTTATATGGCATTATAATATATTATATTACATGCAATAAACTAATATTTAGATATTATTTACTAATTTATTTCAAATTTATCTTATTGTGTTCATGTTTTAATGAAATTAGCGCGATAAATCGATGAAATAAAATTATTTTGACATAATATTTAAAAGTCAGATCAGTAGAAAATTACAATGGTTTTGAATCATCGTCATGGAAACCAATATCGTCATTGTGGTAACCCATTATATTGAAAGTTTGGTTTTGACAACCTTGTCAAAGAATTAATTTGTGTATTTTCACTTCTAAATAAAAATTGATATAACTCTATCTTTTGTGACTTTCTTCCAAACGTACGGCCCTAGAAAAAATATTGTTCCTAACTCATGCGGAAAGTGTCTTCCCCGCACTCGACTGCTTGCCCGAACTCCGCTATCGTATCGTTCGGGACAACGGCAGTCTCGTGCGTGAAAGTATCACTTTCCGCACTACTTAGGAAAATAACTATTTTCTACGGCCGTTCTAAAAGAGCCACTTTCCCGCGCGCATTTCGTTTCCGAAAGTCGCACTTTCCTCGCACGGAGTGCGTGAAAGTAAATTTTCCCGCACGGCGTGCAGGAAAGTAAAATACCTTGTAATATGGCATTATCATATATTATAATACATGTAATAAACTAATATTTAGATATTATTTACTAATTTATTTCAAATTTATCTTATTGTGTTTATGTTTTAATGAAATTGGCGCGATTATTTCATTCATGAGAGATTCTGACCAATAGAAAGCTAGAGAAATAAAAATTAAACTAATAATTTTTGATAATATCCCGTCGTCAAGTATATTACGTCAGATGCCCTTCGTTGCTACGAAAAAATACATTCAGTGATATTAATGAAAATTAGGGCCGGTTGTTCGAACGCTAATCAAAAATGATCATCATCAAATATTTAATTACTGTCACCAACTGTCAATGTCAACTTTGTTTGGGTTGCTGAAAACATAATTATGGATTACAATTATAAAATTAGTTAATCAATTATGTTAATTGTTATGTTAATTGATTAACTAATTATTGGTGGGGTTGCTGAAAACATAATTGATTATAATTATGAGATTAGTTAATCAATTAAAATAACAATTATTATTAACATAATTGATTAACTAATTTCATAATTGTAATCCATAATTATATTTTCAACAACCCAATCAAAGTTGACATTGACAGTTGTGACAGTAATTAAATATTTAATAATGATCATTTTTGATTAGCGTTCGAACAACCGGCCCTAAATATTTTAAAATTTATAAAAGTGATGACTTTCAACCGTCAAATATTTTATAACAACTGTGTACTAATTTGTACTTACATAAATAAATTACAATTAAATTTTGGTATTGAACAGTTTTATTCATGAACTAATAGCAGCAAATTGCACTCGATCTCTAAAATTATTATCGAATTTTTGCCCTCGTGACACTTTGACATAATTTTACTCCCCTTCGGGTCGTGAAATTAAAGCTGTCAAAATGTCACTCGGGAAAAATTCGATAATTTTAGAGCTCTTGTGCAATTACTACTGATAATTCGATGAAATAAAATTATTTTGACATAATATTTAAAAGTCAGATCAGTAGACAATTACAACGGTTTTGAATCGTCGTCATGAAAACCAATATCGTCGTCGTGGTTACCCATTATATTAAAAGCTTGGTTTTGACAACCTTGTGAAAGATTTAATTTGTGTATTTTGACTCCTTAATAAAAATTGATATAACTCTATTTTTTCTGGCTTTTTTCAAACGTACGGCTCTAGAAAAAATATTGTTCCTAATCACGCGGAAAATTTCTTCTCCGCACTCGACTGCTTGCCCGAACTTCGCTATTGCGTCGTTCGGGTCAACGGCAGTCTCGTGCCTGAAAGTATCACTTTCCGCACTAGTTTGGAAATCTAGTGCGGAAAGTGATACTTCCACGCACGAGACTGCCGTTAACCCGAACGACGCGATAGCGGAGTTCGGGCAAGCAGTCGAGTGCGGGGAAGAGACTTTCCGCATGAGTTAGGAACAATATTTTTTCTAGGGCCGTACGTTTGGAAAAAAGCCACAAAAAATAGAGTTATATTAATTTTTATTTAGGAGTGAAAATACACAAATTAGTTCTTTGACAAGGTTGTCAAAACCAAACTTTCAATATAATGGGTTACCACGACGACGATATTGGTTTTCATGACGACGATTCAAAACCATTGTAATTGTCTACTGATCTGACTTTTAAATATAGTATGTCAAAATAATTTTATTTCATCAAATTATCAGTAGTAATTGCACAAGAGCTCTAAAATTCTATATTAATTTTAGAGATCGAGTGCAATTTGTTGCGACTATTTCATGAATAAAACTGTTCAAAACCAAAATTTTATTGTAATTTATTTATGTAAGTACAAATTAGTACAATTATACACACAGTTGTTATAAATATGTATTTGACGGTTGAAAGTCATCACTTTTATAATTTTTAAAACATTTGTCATTAATGCACCTGAATGTATTTTTTCGTAGCAACGAAGGGCATCTGACGTAATATGCTTGACGACGGGCAATTATCAAAAAAGTTATCAGTTTAATTTAGATTTGTGTAGCTTTCTATTGGTCAGAATTTCCTATGAATGAAATTATCGCGCTAATTTCATTAAAACATTAACACAATAAGATAAATTTGAAATATATTAGTAAATAATATCTAACTATTAGTTTATTGCATGTATTATAATATATTATAATGCCATATTACAAGGTATTTTAGTTTCACGCACGCCATGCGGGAAAATTTACTTTCACGCACGCCGTGCAGGAAATTGCAACTTTCGTAAACGAAATATGTGCGGGAAAGTGGCTTTTATAGCACGGCTGTAGAAAAATAACTATTTCAGTTTTTTACCTATCATAGAGACGGTGTTACTTTTTTGTGAAACACCATGTATAATTGAGGCCATGAAAGCCAGAGTGCCTAACTGATTTTAACATTACTTAACATAATAAAAAAAAATGATCAGAAGCTACCTATGTCGGATTGTTTTATTAGTTTATTGTTGAGCAATAATTATTATTGTCCTTCACGTTACATCTCGAACATTTGTACTTATGGTAGTGGTATTTCGGGCCGCTGATCACAGTTTAAAGAAGCAGAAGAAGAAAAAGAAGATTATCAAGCTTCTTGAAAAGTGACGTCCGCGCATCACTGTTTTTTTTTCTGTGTGTGTCTGATCACAAGTATTTTCCAAAGAGTTTTATAAAAATTATTAGAAAGTGCTTAAAATACCAAAAAAGTCATCAAAGAATAATTATGTATCCCGAAAAAGACGGAAATATGAAAAGTTGCAACAGAAACTTGTAGAGTTAAGGTATTTATATGATATTTTTGGGTTTTATTTAAAAAGACCAAGGTATTTATAAGATATTTTTGAATTATTTTATGTTAGATAAATTAAATTATGTGTGAATAGATCTAACTATAAATATTTAGTATTTACGAAATGACAATTTTAATCAATTTCAAAGTTGGAGTCCTTTTTTTTTGTTGTTATCAATATATTTCTCTGTTGTCATAGTTACTACATTTCGCCACCTTCCTATTTTCGAAATACTCAAAACACAACAGAGATGTAGCAGGCGCTATGTTGCCAGACTGCACTGGTTTTCCTATTAATGTTTATTTTGTAGCAAAATGTCCGACAGACATGATATTATGCTAAAATTTATATTGTTTGTGTCAATAAGGGTAATTTAAGGTAGCCCAAAGTAATGCAGACTAAATTATTAGGGGTTTAACAGTAGAATTAGAGCAGGATATGCTTTTTAGTAGCCCAAAAAATCTTTATCATTATTTGCCCTGCTTTTTTTTCTCAGAGGTTCTCTACAGTAGCCCAAAAGTTTAAAATAGAATAAAATAAATGGTTTACCAATAAAATTGGAGCAGGGGGTGCTTTTAAGCAGCCCAAAAAATCTTTATGATTATTTGACCTGCTTCTATTTTTCAGAGGTACTCTACAGTAGTCCAGAAGTTTAGAATAGAACAAAATATATTAATTTAACTGCTTTTGTAAATTTTACTTCGATTTCACGTTACAAGCAAGTTTACTTGCACTAAATTATGTCTTTGGTTTTGGGTTCAAACAATACAACTAGAGCAGAGGTACGTTTTAGTAGCCTAGACAATCTTTATGCTCATCTGATCTGCTTCTATTTCTCAGAGGTACATTACAGTAGCCCAGCAGTTTAGAATACAATAGAATTATATTTATTTTACTACTTTTGTAAATTCTACTTCGATTTAAGATTACAAGCAAGTTTAATTACACTAAGCTTTTTGTTTGGTTTGTCTTCAAACAATAAAACTACAGCAGAGGGTACTTTCTAGTAGCCCAGACCATCTTTAGGATTATTTAATCTGCTTCTATTTCTCCGAGGTACTTTAATGTATCCCAGAAGTTTAGAATACAATAAAATGTATTTATTTAACTACTTTGCGCACATTTTGCCTTGATTTTATATTACGAGGGTAGTAAGCTTACTGCTTACACTAAGTTTTTGTTTGGTTTGTCCTCAAACAATAAAATAAGAAGAGGGTACTTTTTAGTAGCCAGAAAATCTTTATTTTGAGCTGCTCCTATTTCGCAGAGTTACTTATAGTAGCCCAGAAGTTTAGAATAGATTAGAATATATTTAACTACTTTTTGCACATTCTACCTTGATTTTTATCATCTAACTTGATATTACAAAGTTAGTAAGTGTACTACTTACAATAAATTTTTGTTTGGTTTTGTCAAAAATATTAAACAAAGATACAAAATCAGCTTTATTAAGTCATATCTATTACGAAGCCACAAAAAACCACTGTTTATCAAAGGACTGTACCACAAAGCCAAGCTGCTGTTTCCACTCAGCATCCATCAAGAGTTCTTTCAGAATCTAGCAACTTTAATCAGCAGCGTTTAAACTTCAATACAACCTTGAGCAGACCAAGATTTGGACAAAGTCAGTACTCAAATCACCCTCTACTAGCATCTAGATACAAACAATCGAGCAGACAGCAGTACCAAAACCAAATGAGAACAACCAGGATGTCATACTAAAAGTAAATAAAAAATTAATAGGGTAATATGGCTAACTGTATTAAAATCTGGAAAGAGATTACTTCAGATAAAAAAGTTTTAATTTGGGTCTAAGATTTTAATATTTTATTTAAAACAACGCCCTCTGAAGAGACAGCACCAAAAGTTCTCATAGACCCAAACTGGTCGTATGACTTATAAAAAAAATATTTGAAAAGGGAGCTATTTCTCCTTCTTCACATACAAAAGGACAATTTCTTTCTTCGTAGTTTTTGTGCCCAAAAAGCACGGAAATCATAGATTTTGTTTTGAATTTAAAACAATTAAATTGCTTTATAGAAGCCACATATTTTAAGCTGGAAGACTATAATAGGTCAGTCCTCAAGCTCATTTTCAAGGGTTATGGCAAAAATAGATTTAAAAGTTGTCTATTTTGCTATTCCTGTTCATGAAAATTCTAAAAAATATTTAAAATTTGAGTACAAAACTTTTTTATATTAATTAAACTGTTTACCGTTTGGTTTGAATAATTTCTCGGCTTTTATATTTACAAAAACTTTAAAACCAGCCCTAAATAATCTAATAACAGGAGGCTTTACTTATCTCAATTTTTTAGATGACCCTTTACCAATTTCAAAATCATATTTAAAATGTAAAGAAAATATTGTTTAAACATTTTCTATGTTTTTCCGCTTGGGATTTACTATAAATAAAAAAAAGAAAGAAAAGTATATTTTCACCCACACAAAATATAACTTTTCTTGGTTTTACGTTTGATTCGATTCGAAGCTGATATTATTTTGCACCTGCTGACAAACAAAAAATATATAATAGTATTCAGATCATCAAAAATAAAAGTACATGTAAAATAAGATCATTTGCAGCCTTCAGCTGCAAATGACAAATAAAAAATAATAATAAAAAAAAATAAATAAAAAAAAAGAAAAGTAGCTTTCTCTTTCTTAAACTAATAGTTATAACACTAAAATGGCCATACCTAAATACTTAAAAACGATTACAATTGGTGGTTAAATAACATACCAATTAGTGAGAAAAATATAAATTAATTCAATTATGTACTTGAAATATTTTGCGATGCATATCTTTTAGCATGACTGGTATGCTGTATTGATAACAACTCATGCTTTTTGGAGTCATGAACAACAACAACTACATATAAATGTACTTAAGTTACTAGCAGCATATAATGGCTTGAAATCCTTTTTCAAAGAATATAGGAATTGTAACATTTTGCTAGGAATAAATAACGCAACCGCTGTGTCTTGCATTAACAAGATGGGGAGTGTACAGTACTCAAAATTTGCAGATAAGTTTAATAATTCTGTAAAAATACGAATTTAAAAATATTTGCAGCTTATATCAGTAAAAAAAAATGCTTTTGCTGACTCGGAATCAAGATCTTTTAAAATAGAAGGTATTAACAGAGTAGGTATTCTTTAAGTAATAATTGTATTACTATAATTTTTGAGCAGCTTCTTATTCCAGAAATCGATATGTTTGCCACATATCCTAAAAAAAAAAATGTGCAAGGTATGTAATTTGGAACCCTGACCCCGGATCAGAGAAAGTCAATGCCTTCACTCTAGATTGGCATGGATTACAATTTTAGGCTTTTCAGCCTTGGGACACAACCTTTGACCACCACACCTTACACAACCAAAAAGATAATTTTGGACCTGATAAAAATTTAATCTAGAACTCTTTTTGGGCTTTTATATTCAGGACATTCTTTGGTTTTCCATATTCTTGTCAGGCAAGCTTTTTAAGAAAAGGCATTCCTGAGGATTCCACCCCATCCTTTACAACAAATCACTAAATTTGTTTGATACAGTTTTTAAGAGATGGTGGAGGTATAGTATAAAAATATTGACCATTTTGCTTATGAATTATCAAATTTTAATTTTATTAAATCTATCGTAGAACAGGATTATAATTATAGTTCTATAAACATTCACAGAGCTGCATTGGCGTTAATAAAAGAAATCCTAGAAAATTATAAAAACATTTTAAATTTTTTTACAAATGTATATAACCTCAAACCTGAATTGCCCAAATATCAATTAACTTGGGACCCTCTAGCAGTATTACTTTATTTATAAACATTATTTCGTCTCGCAAGCCTTTCCCTGAAAGAACTTACAAACTTGTAATGTTGATTGCACTCACTTCAGCTCAGAGGTTACAAACCCTGTACCTAATAAAACTTTAGAATATTTTTATGGATCAAGATTAAATTGAGATTTTGATATAAGATAGGATAAAAAAATTCCAAAAAAAAATAATAATAATAATTATAAATAAACAAATATCAACCTATTTAAAATAAAAAAAAAACACAGTTGAGAGTGTTTAGAGATTTCTAAAACATTCGCCCTCAATCAGAAGACAATTTGTTTATAACTAAAAAAGAAAAAAGAAACGTATAAAGCAGCATTTACCCAGGCGTTGAGTAGATGGATATAAGATTTTTTTAAATTAAATATATAGACACTAATATTTTTAAAGTGTATAGTGTCACACATGCATCTATCTCAGCGGGAGTTAGAACTGGATTATAGAAGATATTAGTTATTAGAGCGACGGCGAGATGGATAGAAAATTCTCAAGTATTCAATATTTTTTATAATAAGCCTCTAGCAAAAGATTACGGACTCTTTGCAAAACAGTATTGTCTGGTGAGTCCATGTAATGGTATGCTTCTTGGTTGGTATATTTTTGTTATGCATTTTGTAATTATATTACATGTTTAGGCTACTAATTTAGGTTACTAATATTAGTAAGAACATTAATTTTCTTATTATTTTTATTTGTACCTGGGTAAAGGTACATATCTCATATGATTAAAATATAAACATTAATATTAATTATTAATAAATTAATAATATATATTTTCTGTAAAGTTCCTAAAAAAAAGTTGCTAAGTATTCATTTTTAGGGTCGACATCCTATCGTAGTGACAAAAAAAAAACAAAACAAAAAAAAAACTAAAATAAAATACAAAAAAGAATGCATTTATTTTAATATTAAGATTAATATTTTTATTTGTAACATGTATACACTATGTGTTCTTGATAAACATTAAGTAATATAATATATTTATATTTATTAACATAGTATGTACATTAGCTGTAATGAGTAGGTAAATAATAACTAAAAAATTGTAATAATATTACAATAACCAAGTTTCACTAATTGGCAATATCTTTAATACATTTACTTTTGATTGAGACTGGCTGAATGACCATAGTCCAAGCCAAAAAAGAAAAAAAAAGTATTCGTTTTTGGATTGCAATGTACTTTTGTTTATTTATCGCACAATATTGTTTAATCTTTCAACAGCCTACCATAAGTACAAATGTTCGAGATGTAACGTGAAGGACAATTAATTGATTGGTTGACTTACCTGTTAAGGAGGGACAATCATAATTGTCCTATCTTACATCTCGAACATTTGCACGCTCCCACCCATTGACTCTTTTGAACCCACCCATATCTTGTGCGATAAAAATAAAATAAAAAACACAGTGATGAGCGGACGTCACTTGTCAAGAAGCTTGATAATCTTCTTTTTCTTCTTCTGCTTCTTTAAACTGTGATCAGCGGCCCGAAAATACCACTACCATAAGTACAAATGTTCGAGATGTAAGATAGGACAATTATGATTGTCCCTCCTTAACAGGTAAGTCAACCAATCAATTAATTGGTCAACATACAATTACTAAAACAATCGGACATTGATAGCATCTGAGCATTTTCTTTGATTATGTAAAGTAATGTTAAAATCAGTTAGGCCACTCTGGCTCTCATGGCCTCAATTATATTTCATCTAGTAACGGCCTATTCGAGAAATATTGGAGAAATATTTCCACTGTCTCATATAAAAACCAAATGGAAATATTAATAACATCATTTTTATATGATTCAATTTCTGTTTATATAACCGTAGAGATATCAAAATGTCTAAATTTGTCTTTTATGGTTTGAAATTTTCTTTTCCACGAGGCAAATAAATTTCTCTCTGTCTCGATAAGGAGACATTTCTCAATATATCTAAAAATATAAAATCATTTCCTTGAAAGGAATCTAACAACTAGATAGAAAAATGAGGACAAATATGAAATTACATGGAAATCAAATGCAATAATGCATATATCTTATAGGGGAGTCACTGTAGATCGAAAACTTTCATTGTTTCGGAAAATATCAGACAAGCTTATATTTTTCTAAAACCTTTATTAGGGGAGCGCAATTAGAACGAAAATATGCATTGTTTCGGAAAAATTCAAACAAGCTTATATTTTTCTAAACCTTTTTTTGTTAGTTTATATACATGTTAAAGTAAACAGTTCTACTCGCGGATTTGGCCGCTAATTGTTTATTAATTGTTTAAACAATAAAAATTATTTTGTACTAATAATTTTAAAAATATCGTTAAATTCATCATTTTACTTTGATCAAATATGTTTCTATTTTGTTTTTGATTATACTGAATCCGAATATGGCATTGCAATTTGAAAATTCTTATACAGAAGCTCTTATACAGTATGTCTGCGTAGCTAGGAACCACATGGAAACCTTTTTAATTATCAATTTTACGAAAAAAAGTTATTCTTCATAAAATGCTTTGGATAGTCAAAAATCTAAAACTCAACCATCAGATATCAAATTTTATCAATTTTATACGAGTTATGTCAAAATTTCGAAAAATTTTTTCAATTTTTTCTCAAATTACGGATACTAATCATCATTTTATTACAAATATGATAACTACTTTATTATTACTTTTACGAAAAAAAGTTATTCTTCATAAAATGCTCTCCCTGGTCTAAAATCTAAGATAGACCATCAGATATTAAACTTTTTTAATTTTATACGAAATATGTAAAAAATATGAATTTTTCTTAAGATTTAAGTGCCTTTATTATTCATAATATTTTAATTAAAGGATGTAATTGAACACTAAAACAATTTTTTTATTCCAAACAACTTTTCTTAAAAACAATTTTCGATATTGTGAAATTTAACGATACTTTACTCTTGAGTGAAATTCATAGTTTTTGACATACCTCGTATAAAATTTATTAAATTTGATATTTGATGATTAGATCTTAGATTGTATACGATGCAGAGTATTTTATAAGGAATAACTTTTTTTCTTAAAACTGATAATAAAAAAGATATCAATAGGTTCCAAGTTAAGCAGACGTATAAGACCTAAAAAAAATTTTTTTGCTGAACATTTATTATTGTTGAAGTTTATTATTAAATGTATTTTAGGTAAGTTTTACAGAAAAAAGTTTTGATCAGTTTATATAAACATTTCTTTCGCTTAAAAATTTTCGGTTTTTGTATCACATTTTTGTTATCTTTCTTAATTTTCTCAAAAAGAAATAGTCCATTTAATTTCTAAAGTAAAATAATTCAGTGCATTTTTAAGATTACATCCTAAGCTTTAAAAAAGCACTTATAAAACTGTAATAGATCTGTTCAAACTTAACTAATACCGTCTTAAATTGGTGGTAATTCTATAAAACTACGAAGATTTCAAAAATTACATTTTTTAAGACGTCATATCATTTGAATTAAATTTTTGAGATTTTTTTTGAATGAAACATAATTTAGTACGATGCTTGAAAGGTAAGTTGTGCAAAATTGAGGGTTTTATAAAAAAAATTGTATTAGTTACATATTTTTAAATCATTTTTAAACAAAATTCATTTATGGTTCAGTTTCCGCCCCCACCGTACTTATGCCCATATATTTTATTTGCTTTTATTATAACCATAAGATAGCTTAATTATTCTTCTTTTAGGTTCAATTTGTAAAATTTCATTTGATCCATTAGTTAAAGAATTACGTTAAAATAACTCAACCGTGCACTTCGCCGTACGCTAGTTTCTTCTTCTTCTTCTTCATGTGCCATCTCTGCGACGGAGGTTGGCAATCATCATGGCTATTCTGATCTTAGATGCTGCTGCTCTGAATAGTTCGGTTGAGGTGCATCCGTACCATTCCCTCAAGTTACGCAACCACGAGATTGGTCTCCTTCCTACACTTCTCTTGCCCTGGATTTTCCCCTGTATAATCAACTGAAGTATGTTGTATCTCTCCTTATGCATAACATGCCCCAAGTACTGCAGCTTTTGTGTCTTGATGGTTTCCAATATTTCCAGTCTTTTGTTGAATCTTCTCATGACTTCGTTGTTTGTTAGATGCTCGGTCCATGATATCTTCAGGATTCTTCTATACACCCACAGTTCAAATGCTTCCAAATTTTTAGTAGTCGATGCGTTAAGTGTCCATGCTTCTATCCCGTAAAGCAGAGTCGAGAAAATATAACATCTTGCCAGCCTAACTCTCAAGTATAATTTCAGTTCTCTTGCACAAAGTACCTTTCTCATTTTATTGAAGTTTGTTCTTGCTTTCTCTATTCGAATTTTGATTTTTTTGGAGTAATCGTTTGTGTGATTAATTATTGTGCCAAGATAGTTGTAGTTTTCTACTTGTTCTAAAGTTTTACTTTTAATTGTCTGTACGCTAGTTTACAGTGCGCCAATGTTTGCGAGAAGGGTGACTTTAGCGTTATAAATAAAAAATTATAAAATATACAAATTTAATTTTAGAAAATTCTTTAGATAAGTTTTTTTTTGTAAAATTTTCTGAACTTTTCAATGGTCAAGTCAGCTTTGTTCTAAAATTTAAAAAAAGTTCTAAAAGTTATTTAAAAAACATCAAATTTCGTAGTTCGTTTGTTTATTAAAAAATAAAGCACCCACTTCTCGAGTAGAACTTTTTGATATGTGGTTTATTAAACATTTCTTAATAAAATTACAAAAGGTTCTATCTTGTTTGATTTTTTCCGAAGTGAAAATCTATATGCACTCCCCTATATTGTTGGTTTATAAATACACATATCAAGATAATCTAAGGGAGAAAAACAAAATGCGAGATTACAGAAGGATTTCAAATCATTTATTTGAAATTTCTAAAAAAGTTATAAACAAGTATTCCGAATATAAAATAAACATGTTTCTTAGAATTATCGCAATAGCTCTTAAGAAAATGAAGAGAAAACTCCACAAGTCATAAAATTGTAACATAATTAAATTAAAAAAATAAATTTGTTTTCCCTCAACTCTCAACAAAATAGTATTTAGGTTAATATTATAGTATATGACCTACACGATTGTTGATTCTACATCTGTTAAGGCGGAGATACATATCCGCGCCGCGAACTCCGCGCCGTGTGAGCGCCGCGCGTTCGTGGCGCGGTTAATGTTCGTTATTTTCATTTTGACGAACCTTCCGCGATCCCGAGAAAACTTACGAACATTTAGTAATTGTAGATAATTAGTATTACATGTGGGTGCCTACATTGGATCCGTTTTTCTCCGATCACATCAGATCCGATATCAGCCGACGTCGGGAGTAGCTTCTCCTATTCTCATCGAGAAGTGTTTGGTTTCATTCCGATTGGTTGCAAGTTGGTTTAAAGTTGGTTGTAAGTTGTTGCAAGATGGTTGCAAGTTGGTTGCAAGTTGGGGGTTGCAAGCTAACATGTTTAAATATATTCAATGTCATCATCTCATTTTCATTTTCCACGGTAAACATCAATCAGTTTGATATTTCCTTCCGACCACTCCATTACTAACAAATATTCAACTCAGGCGCCTCAAAACCAACAAACCACTCGCAAACCCGTCCAAATACGTATTGCGAACCATCAAAGCATTTGTTGAAAGGCCGACAGAAGTTAGATCGTGGTGCGCCGTGTGCGAGCCGTTTGTGTGCCACTTGAAAACACGTACTAATCTAACAAATATGCTGAGCGCGAGCAGCTCGCACACCGAGCAGAGCGCATTTGTATACCCGCCTTTAGGCTAACTAATGATCAGAAGGTAGTGTCTTGCTGCGGTATTCTGCTTCATTCCATTGAAAGGCACTCAAACCTTTGCTGTCTTGTATTGAACGCAGTATTTTGTTGTAAAATGCGTCTGCCCAATACGTCCCATACATGCTCACTTGGGTTTAAATCTGGCGATTGTGCAGGCCATGATAAAACCTCAATTTTGTTATATTCGAGGAATGTTTGCAAGACCCTGGCAGTATGTGGACCGGCATTGTGGTGCATTACTAATTGAAATTGAGAACCAACTTCTTATGCAAATGGTACAACATAGGTTCGAAAATAATATCGCGGTAGTCTATTGGATTTAGAAACCGTTCTAGAAAATCGAGATTAGTTCTTTCACCAAGAGTGATGCCACCCCATACCATTATACTGCCGCCTTGCTATCTATGAACCTCCTGCGTGGTGGCCAATCGTTCAGCATTGCCAGATCGTCTCAAAATTCTTGTCCGTCTCGTGTCTGGTGCAAATCTAAATCGGGACTCATCTGTGAATAAAGTAGGGGCCCACTCACATCTAACCCAATTTGCATGTTCTTGTGCCCACTGAAGTTAATGAGCGCGATTTTCTCTAGGTAATATAGGCACTCTCACAGGTCTACGAGCATTTAAACCTACTTCGTGCAGTTCAATTCTAATGATTTGGCAACTAACAAACTCCTGATACGTCTCTTGCAGCCTCATTTGTACTTGTAACGCAGTTTTAATGAGATCGCGCAAAGCCTGCAACCTAATAAAACGGTTTTTAATCTGGTTGGTTATCATTGTATGACGTTCAGCGACGTCATCAGTTTCATAAAACCTTAACAATAAACACCTTAATGACAATTCTGTTCGTATGGATGGCCTGAGTAACGTCTTTTTGACGTATGCCAGGTCTAAGCATCCCGATAGAACGCCACTGCATTTCGTGATTTAAATGATGTCTCTTCATTATTGGCAATTGCCAAACTAAATACGAGTAAAAATCCAATTTAGTTCAGAGAAATAAGGAAAAATATAGCCTGTTGGTGACACAACCCCCTCCAGGCCGAAACCAAATTTTTTAAGTAGTGTGGACATCTACAATAATCACCTATATGTTTCCTGCAGCCGATTTTGATGATATACATAGTTATAAACAATTGAAGATCAAAAAACGCTAAATTTTCGCTTTTTTCGTTTATTGCCAAATGGCTAAGCATCTTAAACAAATTTGGAAGTAAGAAACTCATAAACCATATAAAAAACTTCAATATGGCTCCCGCTGAATATGTCTATCCTTATTGGTTGCTTAGAAAATTGCAAAATAATTCATAAATTTTGAGTTTTTTAAATATTCATAACTTATGTAAAAATGAACTTAGAATCTTCTTATTACACGGAATGCTGGGACTTCTGGTGCTTAAATTATAGACTAAATTTCATAACAATTGGTCAAATAGTTTAAAAGTTATTTAATTTGTTTATCCCAAATTAATTTTTTTTGTAACACTATAAGTCAGAAAATGATGAAGTTACAGTAATACTTTGGATAGTTTATGAAAGAAGAAGATTTATACTAATAACTTAATTAAAAAGAATGACAAAAAATAATTCTAAGTATCGCAAAATTATTTTGCAAGAACATGTCGATTTTTTGGTTATAAACAATTTGAATAACTTTTTAACCATTAACTGTAGAAAAATTATTTTTTCACATTTAGAAAGACTGAACTTTTATACAAATAAAAAAAAAGAAAAAATTGTCTTAGGACAATTAGGGACGAAGTTGCCGCCCCCCATTTTTCAATTCACAGCAGCTTTCTTACCAAATATAAAAAATATATACTTTCAAACAAATCGTCCACAAAGCTTCAAAATGTGACCCTTAAAATCGGCCGGCCTCGAAACTTGGGAGATCGATGAGAAGGGGGAAGGAAATGCTAGCTGTATCTCTTGTTCTCACCTATGAATTTCGACGTTTCTTTTTTTAATTTGTATGTACTTTTTGCGTACAGTACGAGTATGCATTATTTAAATAAATTAATTGTTATATACACCATCAAATTTGTTTAAACAATTTTTTTTTCAATTTTTTTTAATAATATTTAAAGTAATTTTAATCACAAAACATACATATTTATGAATAATATAATAATACATAGTTTTTTATTAAACTCAGTAATAATTTAAAGTATGAAAAAACAAATTATCCCATTCAATGGTTTCTAAAAATAGTATTGGTCTATGGAAATCAGAAAATCTCAAATAAACTAGGTTCTATTTTTTTAGTAAATATTCTATCAGATGAATGAAAAACTGAAGTTACAGAACCACCAAAAAAGAGATAAACGTAATTGATTGGGGTTAAAAATTAAGCTAAGAACCGTTAGTGCCGATCCGATCAACAGATCTTCTTTATATCAGATATTTTATTAAAATAAACTATCTGCTCTTGCAAAACTGGTTGCACCGAGTACTTGTTAGTACAGAGATATAAATAGTTTATGGACTTCGATTATCAAAACCTCAATCTTTCTCTATTATCTATTTTGGAGTTTATTTTTTTAATCTGTATGTACTCTTTGCGTACGTTACGGATATGTTTTTTGTTAATAAAGTGGTTATTTAATTAACTATGTAAATTGTGTAAACAATTTTTTTAAATTCTTTTACGATATTTTTAGGATGATTTTGTTGGCAATTATAGGAGTGGATCATATGCACTTGACTTTACAAAAACTTATAATAAATGGGTAACTGATAATTTTTACGTTTTTCATAAAAATACAAGTATTCCTAGATAAACCTTCTTTAATTTTATTTTAATAGTCTTAAAATTATAACTTTCAATGTTGTAAGATACAATTATTACAATATTGTAGAAAATTTCTGAAAATAATTTTGTTCTTTTTATCCTCTCTCTAATTTTGTTACATTTCATTTTTCGTTTATCTAGTAGCATGTTTATCAAGAAATAAAGCCTAGTTTATTTGAGATTTTTTATTTTCAATTTAATATTATAAGCCAATTTTAGATCTAGGAATAATTGAATAGGATTAGTAATATAATAATTACAGGGTGTAACAAAATTACAGGTCATAAATTTAATCGCATATTCTGGGACCAAAAATAGTTCGATTGAACCTAACTTACCTTAGTATAAATATGCACATAAAAAAAGTTACAGCCCTTTGAATTTACGAAATGGAAATCGATTTTGTCCAATATATAGAAGAGATTTTTTATTGAAAATAGACATGTGGTATTTTTATGGCAGGAGAATCTTACAAAAAAATTATAGTAAAATTTTGACACCCCATAAAAATTTTATGGGGGTTTAGTTCCTTTAAACCCCCCCAAACTTTTGTGTTCGTTCCAATTAAATTATTAATGTGGTACTATTAGTTAAACACAATGTTTTTAAAAAATTTTTGCCTCTTACTACTTTTTCGAAAAGTCAGTTTTTATTGAGATATTTTAAATATTCGTCAAATCCACCACATATTTGTATAATATGGTTAAGTACGATTATGAAGACTTGGTAATCGTATGAAAATTTATTATTTATAATTTACATTTTTAGGCATATTTTGAACCACATTAAAAAAGAAGCCACATCTTGATAAAAGGTGCCTTATCGAAAAAATACTAAGAGACAAAAAATTTTAGAAACATTGTGTTTAACTAATGGTACCGCAGTAATAGTTCAATTGGAACGTACACAAACATTTGGGGGGTGTAAAGGAACAAACCCCCATAAAATTTTTGTGTAAACATATTAAAAAAGAAGCCGCAACTCGATAAAAACTGCCTGATCGAAAAAATACTAAGAGGCAAAAAAGTGTTAAAAACAGTGAGTTTAACTAATGGTACCACAATAATAATTTAATTGGGTTGTGCACAAATGTTTGGGGGGTTTAAGGGAACAAAACCCCCATAAAATTTTTATGGGATGCAAAAATTTCACTATAATTTTTCTTTAAGATGTTCCTATCATAAGAATGATACATGTCCATTTTAAATAAAAAATCTCTAATAGTTTTCGATATATTGGAAAAAATCGATTTTCATTTTGTAACTTCAAAGGGCTATAACTTTTTTTGTTTGCACATTTGTATTAAGGTAAGTTAGGACTAATCGATCTATTTTTAGTCCCAGAATATGTGATTTAATTTATGACCTGTATTTTTATTACGCCCTGTATAGCTAATATGTACGTTTTACAATAAAAGTTACATTAAATATTAAAAAAATCGAAAAAAAATGTTTAAACAAATTTGATGGTGTATACACCAATTAGTTTATTTAAATAACGCATATTCGTAATGTACGTAAAAAGTACATACAAATTAAAAAAAGAAACAACGAAATAAATAATCGAGAACCAGAGATACAGTTAACAGCTCCCCTCTCATCGCTATCCCAAGTTTCAACGCCGGCCGATTTTAAGGGCCATATTTTTAAGCATTGTGGACGATTTCCTTGAAAGGAAATCTTTTGTATACTTGGTACTTCAAAACTTTGAAGTATGTTCTTTCAAATGCGGCTAATTTTATTTCTTAATTGTTATAAACAAAGCTGCCGTGAATTAAAAAACGAAGGGGTCTAACTTTGTCCCTAATTATTGTAGGACCATTGTTTTTCTTTCTAAATATGTATAAAAATTTAGTCTTTCTAAATATGGAAGAATGATTTTTCTACGGGTAACGGTTAAAAAGTTATTCTAATTGTTTATAAGCAAAAAATCGACATGTTTTTGCAAAATAATTTTACACTATTTATAATTATTTTTTGTCATTTTTTTTTAAATTAAGTTAATAACATAAGTTTTCTTTCATAAACTGTCCGAAGTATTACTGTAGCCTCATCGTTTTCTGACTTATAGTGTTGCAAAAAAAAATGAATTTGGGATAAACAAATTAAATAACTTTTAAACTATTTAACCAGTTGCTTTGAAATTTAGAATATATTTTAAGCACCAGTAGTCTCAGTATTCCGTGTAATCAGAAAGTTTTAACTTAATTTTTACATAAGTTATGAACATTTATAAAATCTCAAAATTTATGAATTATTTTGCAATTTTCTAAACAAAAAATAAGGATAGACATATGCAGTGAACGCCATATTGAAGTTTTTTATATGATTTATTAGTTTCTTACTCTCAAATTTGTTTAAAATGCTTCACTTTTAGTAATAGACGAAAAAAGCGAAAATTTAGCGTTTTTTTGATTTTCATTTGTTTATAGCTATGTATATCATCAAAATCGGCTGCAGGAAACATATAGGTTATTAATATAGATGTCCATACTACTCAAAAAATTTGGTTTCGGCCTGGAGGGGGATGTGTCACGAGAAAAGCTTATTTCTCTGGACTAATTAGAAATCGAAAATTAAGAACTAATAAACAAGTATTACTTCTTATCTTATAGACAAAAACGCCTATTGAAGTTTTGTTAAATTTTTTATAGCCATTCTCGTCAGCATTACCGTACAAATTGGTACAATAATCGAAAAGACAACAAAAAATATTAAAATCATAAATCTATTTTTGTATTTGCAGCTAACATTGATTTAAATCTATTAATATAGGTGTCCCCTAGATTATTTTGATGTGTGTATGTTAAAGTAAAAAATTGTTATTTTTTAAACAGTACTTATTGTTTAAACAATAAAAACTCTTTTGTATAAATAATTTTAAAAACATCGATGACTTCATCATTTTACCTTGATCAAAAATGTTTTAATTTGGTTTTTAATTATGCTGAATCCGAAGCTGACGTTACAAATTGAAAAAATCAAAATATAATTTTCTAGCTTTTAAATAGTATGTCTGCGTAATTTGGAACCGTCTGGAAAACGTTTATGTTGTCAATTTTAGGAAATCATTACGAATCACACCACACGCGTGTTTCGGAGGGCTATGGAGGGCCATATATTTGTTGTCTCTCATAGACACCAATGCCAAACGAAGAAATACGTCGTAGAGTAAAAACAAGAGACGCTATCGAAAAAATCATGTAGATAAAATGGAACTGGGCTGGACATGTCGCCATATTATCTGACAATCAATAGAAGAAACGTGATGTCCAATAAAGGTTAAGACAAGAAGCACTACGGAGCAGAGGCAGCCCCAACCAGAATGACTGTCGACGTGAAGCGTGTTAAGAATAACTGACTGCAAATCGCACAAGACAGAGACGGATAGAAAGAGCTAGGCAGACCTATGTACAGCAGTGGATCCGTACAGATTGATGATGATGATGAACATGATGTATTTTAGATATGTGATTGAGTTACTAATAGTGGTCTTTCTGTTGATCTCATTTTTTAATATGGGAAACCAGATTCTACTGCATTAATAATTCTACTAATTAATGTGTGTCGTGTGATAAATCACTTGAAAGGTTATTCAATTCTCTATTCAGCAATATTAACATTAACATAATTATTTATACAGGGTGCCCAAAACTTTTTTTTAATTAAATTAATTGAGGCAAAAAAAAAAGAATCTATATGAAAAATGGTTATTTGAAACACATATAAAAATTTCTCTTCGCTTAAATTAAATGTTCTAACTCTGCCGAGAGGTAGGTGGGTGGCAGCTGTAACACTGAATTTAAGCGAAAAGCAATATTTATTTGTCAAATAAACATTTTTTCCTGTTTTCTGACAATAGTAAAATGTATTGAGAATTAAATAAATTACATTCATTATTTTTTTGTCCCAATTAATTTAATTCAAAAAAATTCTTTTGGGTTCCCTGTGTAAACAGTTATGTTAATGTTTATATTAATGCATTAAGAATTGAATAATCATCGATGTCATCACTCCCATATGGATGACGCTACTCACTAGTATGATATATAATATGCCAAAAATTATAATTTAAAAATAAAAATCAACCGGTTTCAGGATTGGTCCCCAGAATCGTCCATTCTCGAGAAAATTAAATTATTCCAACCTAAACGTCCTCACTGTATATATAGTCTTATTACATTATACATACATTATGTATCTAAATTATATACATAATCTCTATCACAGATTCCTTAATCTTAATCGATGAATTCTGAGGAATGTAGAGCCTTAGTTGATTAAAAAAAGGCATAAAAAGCCAAGGTATTACAAGCTTAAATGCAGAATTAAAAATTTAATATAGATCAGAAACTCTAATGAATATTTTTTTAAAATTTAATGATTAAGTAAGTAAAAGCTTTTCAAGGAAGTAATACTTTGACATTATGTAACTAAATTAGCGAGAGCTCTCTGGGGTAGAGCGTTATCTGTGGAATATTGAAATGCGATGTCAAGAAAAAATATAGTACGTAGAAAACAGTAATTAATGGTAATCTAAATTAATACTGAAGACGTCTAAGCCAGAAATATATTCTGAAGATTGGTAATTCCAATTTACAAACTTAAAAATACATCACATCTATCAAATTAAATTATTTATTATCCAATCATAAATATATAATTTTAATATAAAATGCTCAAGTAGATCAATTGACAAAAATGGACCTTAGACAATTAAATAATATTCCACGGATTAGTGTTAGATAAATACAGTGAGGATGTTTAAATTGAAAAAATTTATTTTCTCGAGAATGAACGAAATCTCAAAATAGGTCAATTTTTATTTTATAATTTTTTGGCATATACAGGGTGAGGCAGATAAAGGGCCTATTAGAAATATCTCGAGAACTGAAGGTAAGAGAATCATGAAAATTGGAATACAGGGGTTTTGGTGTATGAACTATTTAATGAAAATATTTTGGTTTCTTTGCTACTTCCGGTTATACCGGAAGTTGATTGTAACTTCGTTTTTTCAAATGGGACACCCTGTATATTTTTACATTTTTGGATTCTGCTCGATGTCTTCTTTCTTAAATATGAGGTTTTGTAATATTATACAGGGTAGTTTAAAAGGTAATTACGGTTTTTTTATAAATTTTGTAGCAAACTTCACACCCTGTATAATTGTACTGATTTGATATCAAAAACTCCATTTATGTTCAAGTGATTTTTAATATAGTATATTATTATTAAAAATTATTAATGTAGCGAAATGTTTAATTTTAGTATACAGGGTTGGTCGAAACTCGGAATGAGTATTATCTGAGTTTTCTTAAATAAAACACCCTGCATTTTAGTATTGTAATGAAATGATATTTTATAGTACTTTTTTATTTCTTAAACATTCCCTATACCTAACTGCTTTAATTTGTAAGTTATTCGTAGTTATTTAAGCCTAACATTAATTGCAACAAAAATTACGTGAAATTTTATTAGGTTTGTCGTGAAAATATTTAATCACAAATAATTTTTCGAAAATAAACACATATTAATCTCGACTGACCCTTAATTTATTAATACTGGTTGATATATCAAAATACCTACGTAGTTAAGATTGTTGGTGTGTTTAATATTAATAAAAACATACAATATTCTATCTAGTTGGCTATGACTGACACTAAATATGCTTCTAAAACATTTGCTTTGCTTAAACATTCTACCGTTTTTGAAGTTCCAGTTGCTTTGCTACCAGTGCTAATATGAATTTTTTTAATGAGGAACTGATTCAGATGTTTTTTTGTTCTAGGAGAGTATAACAAATAAGAATGTGCTACTAGCAATAAGAGTTTATCATCAGCAATTCCATTATTGATGACAACCAAAAAGAGAAACTTTTCAAAATTTACTAGAGCGGTTTCAACGAACTGGAAATTTAGATTACGAGAAATCTGATCGAAGAAAAATTATTTTAAATAATTAAAATTAATTAAATTTTAGTGTCACTGAGAATCTGCATATTAGTATGAACGTTCTCGTAATCAAGTGTATAGTACGTCGAAACTATTCTAGTAAACTTTGAAAAGTTTCTCGTCTAAACTTTGAAAAGTTTTTCTTCTTGGCTGTCGTCTATCAGGGAGTTGCAGATGATAAATTCTTATTGCTAGTAGTAGATTTTTGTTATACTTACTCTCCTAGAACAAAAATTTTACTATTTATAAAAACTAAAAACAGTTCCCCATTACAAAAATTTATATTAGTAATGGTAACAAAGCAACTGGAACTATAAAAATAATATAATGTCTAATGTTTAATCAAGTTTAGTGTCAAAGCCATAGCCAACTGGGTAGAATATGGTTTGTTTTTATTAATATTTTATACACCAACAATCTTAACAACGTAGGCATTTTGGTATCTCATCCAATATTAATAAATTAAGGATCATTCTAGATTAACATGTAATTATTTTCAAAAAATTATTTATGATTGAATATTTTCACGGCAAACCTAATAAAATTTCACTTAATTTTTGTTGAAATTAATGTTTGGCTTAATGAACTACGAATAGCTTGCAAATTAAAGCAGTTAGGTATAGGGAATGCTTAAGAAATAAAAAAGTACTATAAAATACCATTTCATTACAATACTAAAATACAGGGTTTTCCATTTAAGAAAACTCAGATAATACTCATTCCGAGTTTCGACCAACCCTGTATACTAAAATTAATCATTTCGCTATATTAATAATTTTTAATAATAATAGACTATAATAAAAATCGCTTGAACATAAATGGAGTTTTTGATATCAAATCAGTACAATTCTACAGGGTGTGAAGTTTGCTACAAAATTTATAAAAAACCGTAATTATCTTTTAAACTACCCTGTATAATATTACAAAACCTCATATTTTAAGAAAGAAAAGATCGAGCAGAACTCAAAAATGTAAAAATATACAGGGTGTCCCATTTGAAAAAAACGAAGTTACAATCAACTTCGGATATAACCGGTAGTAGCAAAGAACCCAAAATATTTTCATTAAATAGTTCATACCTCAAAACCCCTGTATTCCAATTTTCATTATTCTCTTACCTTTAGCTCTCGAGATATTTCTAATAGGCCCTTTATCTGCCTGACCCTATATATCATACTAGTGACTTCATCCATCTGAGCCTGATGACGCAATCGATGATTTTTTAAATGAGAATAGTGGTCGTGTGATAGCTCATTCAAAAGGTTATTGAATGCTCTATTTAGTAATTTAAACATTAACATCATTATTTATACACGGTAGCCAAAAACCATTTTTTAAATTAAATTAATTGAAATAAAAAGAATAATAGAATTTATTTAATTCGAAATACATTTTACTGTTGTCCGAAAACAGGAAAAATGTTTATTTGATAAATAAATATTGTTTCTCGCTTAATTTCAATATTAAGCTGCCACCCACCTGCCTTTTAGCAGTTTGTACATTTAACTTAAACGAAAAGCAATGTTTATTTTTTAAATCAATATTTTTTTCTGTTTTCTGAAAGCAGTAAAATGTATTTTGCATCAAATAAATTACATTTATTCTTCTTTTTGTATAAATTAATTTAATTAAAACAAATTTTGGGCACCCTGTATAAATAATTATGTTAATGTTTGTATTACTGAATAGAGAATTGAATAACCTTTCGAATGAGTTCTCACATGATCCCTATTCTTATTTAAAAAAATGATCGATTACCTTATAACGCCCAGATGGATGACGTCACTAGTATAATATTATATGGCAAAAAATTATAATTTAAAAATAAAAATCGACCTGTTTCGAGATTTATCTCCAGGGTCGCCCATTTTCTAGAAAATTTATTCCAACTCAAACGTCCTCAGTGTATAGGTATACAGGGTGGGCCAAAGAAAACCGTCCACCTCGATATTTGGCAGTATTTATTAGATTTTAAGGAAATGGAGAAACAGGTCGATTTTTGATCTAAGGGGATACATTTTTACGGTACATACATCTTTCATTTGTCAACCCTCTCCCCTCCAATTCCCCAACTCCTTATTTTTAAATAGCGAATAGGGGTCGTGTTCTACCTCATTTGAAAAGTTCTTTAATTCTATATTCAGTAATATTAACATTGACATAATTATTTATACAGTGTGTCCAAGAAAAATTGTTTTCTTCTTCTTCTTCTTCTTCCTCTTTATAAGCAATTCTGCTTGTTCATTGGCGGATTGATACCTCTATGGAAGGTTGTCGCTCCATCTTTTGCGCGGTCGGCCGATACTTCTTCTGCCGATTGGTGATTTATCTCGTGCTATTTTGACCACACGTGTCTCCCCCATTCTGGTTATATGGTTGTTCCATTCTTTTTTTCTATTTAGTGTCCATTCGTTTATACACTGTACGTTACATTGTCTTCTAATATCTTCGTTCCTCTTTCGATCTCTCAGTGTATTTCCTGTAATTCTTCTCAGTACTCTCATCTCTGCCGTTTCCAGTAGTCTTTGTGTTGTGGCTGTATCGGGTCTTGTTTCTGATGCATATGTCATTATTGGTCTTACACTGGCTTTATAAATTCTTGACTTCATCTCAGTGTTAATATGTCGGTTTCGCCATATAGTGTTATTAAGACATCCTGCCAATCTATTTGCTTTTTGTACTTGATTTCTCACTTCTTTGTCTAGGTCTCCGTAACTTGACAATGTAATTCCAAGGTATTTTACTTCCATTACTTGTTCAATACTGATACCATCGATTTCTATTTTGCATCTGATTGGTTCTTTATTGATTACTAAAGTTTTAGTTTTTTGAGATGAAATTGTCATATTGAATTCTTTTGCTCTTATGTTAAATCTGTGGACTAATCTTTGCAGACTATCTTCATCTTGGGCTATCAATATTGCGTTGTCTGCGTAGCAGAGTATTTTTACTTCTTTGTTTCCCATTCTATATCCTCTTTCTTTGTTGACGTTTTTGATGATTTCATCCATGATTAAATTGAAAAGCAGAGGACTCAATGAGTCTCCCTGTCTTATTCCGCTGCCTATATATACAGGTTCTGTAAGCTGTCCATCTATTCTGACTTCCATCTTGTTATTTTGGTAGATGTTCTCAATAGTTTTTATGATATCTAGAGGGATTTCTCTATTATACAGAAGGTGGATTACATCCCTGAGTCTTACTCTGTCAAATGCTTTCTTTAAGTCAATCAGACATAGAAATGCTGGTCTATTATACTCTAGTGATTTCTCAGTAATTTGCTTTATGACGAATATTGCATCTGTACACGATCTTCCAGTACGAAAACCCTGTTGTTCATCTGCTAAACTTATCCTCTGATTCATTACGTCTTGTAAGATTTTAGTTGTAAAAAAATTGTTTTGAATTAAATTAATTGACGCAAAAAGAAGAATGTGTGTAATTTTTTTAATTCAAAATACATTTTACTGCTGTCACCTAATTGAAAAGAATATTTTTTGATAAATTAACATTGCTTTTCGCATAATTTCAATGTTCAAGTTGCCACCCATCTGTCTGTTCTTAGTTTGAATATTGAATTTAATCATATAAAATTTTTATCTGTTTTCTGACAGCAGTCGAATGTATCTTGAAGTAAATTAAATACATTCTTCTTTTTGTGTCAATTAATGTTATTCAAAATAATTTTTCTTGGACACTCTCTATAAATAATTATGTCAATGTTAATATTACTGAATACATAATTTAATTAATTAGCTTTCAAATGAGCTAGCACACGACCCCTATTCCCTATTTAAAAATAAGGGGTAGGGGAAGTGAAAGGGAGGGGATTGACAAATTACAGATGTATGTATCGTAAAAATGTGTCCTCTTTAGATCAAAAATCGATCTGTTTCTTCATTTTCTTAAAATCTAATACATACTGCCAAATATCTAGTTGAACTGTTTTCCTTGGCCCACCCTGTTGTACATGTAAAAAAAATTAATGGGTTTAACAACTTTCTGCAGTTAAGTGGATCTCAATGAAATTCATTGCATTCAATTCGTTAGAGCATTAGGAAATTTTGTGAACTAAATGGTGATATCTAAATGAAAATTGCATTATAGGCGAATCAATAAAGAACTAAAATCGGTCTTTCCTTCGAAAAAAAAAACGACAAGACGGATCTTAATATTTCTTCTTGCATTCGATTCATGAATGAGCCAGGAAACTTTGAGACCCCAGCCATGATATAATATTTAAAAACTGCATACAAAAAATGCATTCTTTAAGTGCATCTCACACAGACAATAAAAAAAATTCAGAACTCGTCAATTATCGGTGGAAATGAGTTCAATTTTGTTACTATGGGGTGTTTGGGGTCGCCGAAAACGAACATGACGTCATAAGTGATCTCCGGAGTATCTGATGCCCAGAGTACCTACTGTTTACCTCGTCATTAAAATTAATTAAAAAATAGTCAAAAATCATTATTCGGGGGTTTTTAGAGCGACTAACGACGAATATGACATCGGAAGTGATCTACGAAGAGCCTGGTGCCCTACGTACCTACTGCTTACCTCGTTTAATGGACTTTTCGGCAAACAGCCCCCAGTAGAGATTTTTTACTAATTTTTTAATGAATTTGCCGAAAACTCCCTAAGACAAGGTAAACAGTAGGTACCCTGGGCACCAGGAGATCACTTCCGATGTCATATTCATCGTTAGCGACCCCAAAAACCAGTACAGACACAGCTGTCTAGATATTTGCATCGTCTCTGAATCGAAAGGAAACATAAACTGTCTTTTTCATTTTTATCTTTACTCAGATTTGAGTGCTAGGAACTTTCTTTCGGAGCGTTTTTCCTAGACGAATGAAAGCAAAATGTGACTGCATATAATAGAGTCTTTTTCGCTTTCTTTACTCGTCGTCCCTTTTATTATAAATTGTAAAAGGCAAAATATTAAGGAATATAAGGAAAGGTTAGACTTAACCCAACTTTTCCGATACCAAACGTTTAATACGTAATGGTTCCCTTAATCCTGTTGGACCTCAGAAAACTCAGTATTTAACTTAAAGTAAAAAACTTTTGTTTAAAGCAATCACTCGGGGAATTCTCGTTGCGGACTGATAAGACTGGCGGAATCGTAAAAGTATATAAAGAGTACTTCAATTCGATGAAGAATTTTGATATCCGAGTCCAAATGTCTGGAGTATTTGACTTTTTATTCCTTTACTTGGCGGAGGATCTTAAAAGATCTTGTTTATCCGCTAGAGTATTTGTTAAGTGTCTGTAAACGAGACTCTCAATTTATATCTGTAAATATTTTCCTTCATTTAGAATTTTTATTGACTACGTTTAGAAGAATTAAGGATAAAAGTTTATTTTGTAATTTATTTGTATCAAGTTATTAATAATTTTGTAGTTTACGTGAGGTATGAATATTGTCTAGAAACATCAGAAAGATACGTAGAATATGGGATACAGCAAGGACGGAAATCTACAAAAATCCTCACATCACTTATTTTATCAAAACCGCATCGCAATGAAACACAATAATCAATATCACACAATATCAAGAGCAGTAGTAGAGCCAATATTAAGGTGTTGAATATTGGAAAATGTCAGTTAAAAACGAAGGAAAAGTGGACATTACAGAAATGGATTTTATCAGACGAGCTTGCTGATTGTCCAGATTAAGATATGTACAATAAATTAAAATTTGAACAAACAAGAAAATGGGAAATTACCCCATAGCTAATTTGAAATAATTTTAGTCAGGCAGAATCATTAGTCAAAAGAAACAGGAACTAAAATTCGAATTGTTATCCTTAAAGCTCGGATTATAGGCAAAATGCCTTTTTTGCCTATTTTGCCTATTATAATTGTTTTTTGCACTTTTTGCCTTTTTTCGTAAATTCCGCCTATTTGTGCCTTTTTTAAAATTTCATGGTACTACCCATGATATTATTCTATTACTAAACCATTCTATAATAAAATTTTGGGTCAATAATAAAATATCAATGGTTTGTTTATACAACAGATTTCTAGGAAAATGTACCTGATCGAGACTTGAGGGTTAACTATTTGGAAATCCCTAAGCTTTATTAGCTTATTATCAGTTGTGCATTCGGTTACTGTATCAGAGTTTAGTCACCAATTGCTATATCCTAGTTTAGTTTTGTTGCGTATACCGAAAAGCAAAGAACACGTTTTAAAACCTTTTAGACATTTGTGTGAAAAGATGACATCTAAATTAAGACTATGGATCGCACCTTTTTCGGAGCGGTTTTAGAATTCTAATTATTTTTTTTTAAATTCTCAGATTTCAAGTAGAAAAAAGTACTTTATTGACCAGCATTGTGGAACCCCACTTCATATATGTAATTTGGAAAAATTAAATTCCTCTAAGTTAGCCCAAATATATCTGCGGGATAGTTTAAGCAGTTCAAAAAAAAGGAGGAAGACGCATTTAAATTTGATTTATGCCAGATGATGATTGCATCCAACATTCCTCTATATAAAGTTAATAACCCTAGTTTTAAATGCTTTTTCGAAAAATATCTTAATAAATCCTTACCGGACGAGAGTGCATTGAGAAAACATACTGTGGAAAAATGTTATGTGGAATGTATTTCAAAAATTAAGCGGGAGTTAGAGGGCAATTTTTTGTATATTATCGTGGATAAAACGACAGATGTATGCGGCAGGTATATAGCTAATTTAATGATTGGAATTTTGAACGAAAACTTTGCGAGAAAACCTTATTTAGTTGCCGTTAAAGAATTGGAAAAAACAAACAATTTAACAATAAGTCGATTTATACAAGATAGTTTAACAAACCTCTTTTTATCCAACCCTATACCAGTGAATAAAATAGTTTTAATGCTTTCAGATGCTGCGGCATATATGTTAAAAGCTGCTGTTAATTTAAAGATTTTTTATCCTAATTTAATTAATTGCACTTGTGTAGCCCACGGGGTAAATAGAATTGCTGAAGAAATAAGAAATCTGTTTCCGTTGGTAAACAATTTTATAAAATTTATGAAAAAAGTTTTTGTAAAGGCTCCGTTGAGGGTGCAAATATATAAAGGAAGACTTCCCGGTGTCCCTTTGCCACCTAAACTAGTAATTACAAGGTGGGGAACCTGGCTCGAAACAGTTTTTTTTACTTTGAACACTGCAATGAAATAGAATTAGTTATGTCAGAATTTGATGATGATATTTACGAAGCCATTCGAGAAGCAAAAAAATATTAAAAAATCCCAAATTGAAACTCGCTTATATCAATGACAATTATAAATTAATAGTTACCACAATTACCTTATTAGAAAAACAAGAGATACATTTATGTGAGTCAGTAAAATTAATAGATTATAATTTAAAGACGAAAATTAAATCGGCACCTGGAAGTAACGGTCAATTAATTTTTAAAAAAATTAAATATGTTTTCGACAAGAATGAAGGTTTGTCTTTTTATCTAATGTTGCTAAAGTTTTGAATGGGACATTTTCCGAGGAATTACAAATTATGCCAGATTTATTATCCGCTCTGAAATATGCTCCAATTACATCTGTCGATGTCGAACGTTCGTTTTCAATGTACAAATTAATTTTAAGTGATCGAAGACATAGTTTTAAGACCGAAAATATTGAAAAACATTTAGTTGTTTCTATTAATGATAAAATTTTAAGTGGTTATAAATAATAGGTTATATTCCTTTATTGCCTATATTTTACCTAAATGTTAATATTCCTGCCTTTTTTAATAAAAATCTTTGCCTATATAGGCGCCTTTTTCTTCAATTTTTGTTGCCTATAAATCCGAGCTTTAGTTATCCTCTGCGCTTTTTAGGATGGAAAATACAAAGCAGAGCAGAGTGGTCAATTAGTCGAAAAGGTAATATATACTTGCATCCACGACTTGTCGTTCACCGTGATAACAATATTTAGCGAACTATTTGCTTTTAGCCTAAAGCGTTTTAAATGCCTGCTCAGATGGGGTCAGGGATAAAATTAACTACATGGATACTGGGGGTCAACATGGGGCTAAAGAGGAAGAAAAAGACACTTAAACGTTCTTTTACGTACTGCGCATCACTTGGTTGTTCAGAGAGCGAGCGTGAATTCGTCTTAAGGAATGGGAGGGTTTAGAAGAGCTAAACTACCATTACCAAATAAAAAAAGTATACTTACACCGACTAGAGCACACCGTTTAAAAAGTCCTCTGATTCACTATTGGGTACTTACTGGATATATGCTCGTACTTACGGATACCAATTGGGGTGACATTCATATGATATTCCTCTTTTGGGTCTAATTGGACAACTTTCAACTTCATTCTTGGCTTCTATACGCTTTCTCTTTTCTTTTTTTTTACTAAAACTCAATTACAGTTGTATTAGAAATCTGGTTAATAATTTTCCAAAGGGTTACAGAAATAAAAATGGTACATTGGTAAAATATTTATTAAAATCTCAAAACTTTATTTTTATTATTTAGAAAAAACATATTCTTAAACAGGAAATACAGACTTTACTACATGAATGACAAATAAAAAGAACTATAACCTTTATATGACTTTTACAATACAAAAAATATTCAAACTTTATTGAGCAGTGTATTCATTTCAAAACAAGATTGACCTACATATTTTAAAACCATGTAGCTGTCAGATATCACTGCATATTATTTAATTTACACACTATTAGAGCTTTATTTTTAAACAAATAATACTTTGGTAGCTAGAATAACAAAACAGAACAAAGGATATTTAGATATTTAACACTTTACAATGACTCTCTTTATAATTTTTTTTATTATCAGGGTGAAAGCATTAATCTCTATAAAAAATTAAAAAAAAATTTTACTAACTGCAAATTTTAATACTTGAAAGTAAATCACTTTTATTTTATAAACAAAATTGTACAGTACCTCCTTTTTAAGTAGGGATGGGAAAAACCACCGATTTGAACCTAAAACCGGTTTTTTCCTCTGCAATAATCGGTTTTTCCGGTTGTTTTTTGTCCCGGTTATAACCGGTTTTTCTTTATAAAATAATAACCGGTGAAAAACCGGATAAGCGGAAAAATACTGAATTCAGAGAAAAAAATGGGAAAATTTTTCGCCCCAGCGCCTAAATGAGAAATTTTAAGCTGACTGAAAAGAATTTCACAACACCGATGACTGATTTCTATACTGATATGGATTCGAATGAAGTGTCGCAAACTAAAGCACAATGTAAATGTAACCTATTGGGTATTGGATATGACTAAAAAAACCGAACACCGGTTTTTGGAATAACCGGTTTTTTTGACCGGTTATAACCGCCAGGTTAAACCGTAGGTAAAAAGACCGGTATAATCGAAAACCGGTGTTTTGTCAACAACCGCCATCCCTATTTTAAAGTATTCTCCTTCACATCAAAAACAAAACACTATGGCTTAGGAAGCAAAACTTGGAAAAAGGAACAATAATCCATCTTCAACAAAAACCTGGATACAGCTAAAGGAAACGATTGGCAAGATTCACCAACAACCATATTATTAAAAACTGGACCATACCCGACTACACAGGGCTTCAAAATTCTAACACGCAATAGTATGTCACGCCCAAACAAAGCCTCTACGAGTTCTAGGCTGTCTGGGCTATGTTTAATAGCTGAAACATTTCTGGGCTGAGTAAAAGGTATATGATTCAAAAACTACACCATTTAAAGGAACGATTTCACATCATTGAAGACTAAATCCTTAAAAAAAACACTAGTTGTAGATTTCTGGAACTATTTCAACTTGAGACGCCGCCATCTTCGGCAAGTTCGATCTGCGCAAGATGCTCGCAGCTCAGGTGTCAACCTCGAACTAACTTCTCCTCAACAAAACGAGAAAAAAAGCGCGCAATGCAGTGCGACTTTAATCCGTAAAGGTGCTCACCTGACCCAAAAGATTTGCGTCGCATGGTCGACACCTGCAAAGAACTTTCGTTCGAGGCCACCAATTTTAAAATTATACGTATTAGTGGAATGTTTCAAGAGGGCGGGTTTTAAAATATTTACGATAGAATGTACTTCACAAAAAATGAATTAAAAAAATAGATATTCTTGGAGACAGGATATAAAATTAATGTTGGTTTTTTCAAACGTAACAAGCCACAAAAGTGAATAAAATAGTTATTTATGATATAAGTGTTAGAAGTGCACGTTTAAGGCACGCATGTGAAGATTTGCAGAATGAGCGAAGCTAGTTCTGCAATTCACATGAGTGCCTTAAAAATGTACTTCTTAACACGCATATTATAGTGCAGTCACTGAAGGTGGATATGAGCTATTACCTCCGATTTCGTTGAACCTCCATCGATTTACATGAAAATTGGTGAGTGGTTAGAGGATATCTCAAGGAACAAAGGTCACATGGTGCCAACTTGCGCTTTTACCCTGGGGGTGGATGCCACCCCTCCTCGAAGGTGAAAATTATTTTATTAAAAATAATCCCACAATTCGACAGAGGGACAAATTATAAGTAAAATTTGTTATATAAAGTTATTAAAATAAATCAAAACTTTTTGAGTTATTAAAGTTCAAAGATTTTAATTTTTCGTGAGAAAAAGGCATGTTTTTAACCCATTTTTCATAAATAACTCAAAAACTATAAGTTTTTACAAAAAAGCTATTACTATTAAAATTGAGGCTAATAAAAAATCAAATAAACTCCTTACTAAAAAAACCTTTCTATGTTAACTAAAAGTAAGTTATAGGTAATTGAATGTATATTTCTTTCGTCGAGTACCCAAATCTAAGTATTTAATCTTAAATACCGGCAAAATGATGCATTTTATAACATAAACTTATTAAACATTTGTCAAAGTTCATAGAAATATCTGTCAAATAAGCCCTCGAACAAATTGGTCGCATTAAAATTTATGCAACCAAAATGTTTCAAAATGTATTTTTTAAAATTTTTTCCAAAAAATATTATTGTTTTTTTTTTGTAAATAACTCCGTTAATTTTTAGGTTCACCTAAAATCTTGATAGAAGCTGATTCCAAAAGATATTAAAAATGTCAATATTAGTCTTTTAAACCTCTCACTTTTTTAACAATAAAAGGTTAAATGGCCCCGGCTACATGGTTCTCGCAGCAAACTTGAAATTTAAACGTTTCTATCTCGGTTATTTTTTACTCTACGGAAATAGTAAGACGAGTATTGTATTTGGAACATAAGAAACTTTAATTTAGTAACATATAATTGTTTACGTATATTGAGTATTTTTGGAGTTATTATCAAAAGAAAATGAAAAGTACGATAATTTTAAAAATTCTGATTTTTTTTTAAATTGTATCTCTTTTTCAAAAATATGCATTCTAAACCGGTGAGCATTGTTGAAATCATTAACTATATCAACTTAAAGAAATTCTTGTGAGGATTACTGCAAATTTTAATTTTTGTGGAAATGGCGTATGTTTTATTTTTCACTTTTTCCTAAAAAAATCGAAAGGGTTTTCTTATTTTCATCATAACTTACTTAATTTTAATGCTATTAACTTCTACTGAAGCTCATTTGATAGGTACTCTGAAGTGCTTTGACAAATAATTAACGAGTATATTCTATAAAATGCATCGTTTTCCCTTTATGTAAGCTTGAATATTTAGATTTGAGTACTCGTCGAAAAAAATATACATTCAATTACCTATAACTCACTTTGAAATAACATTAGTTTAGTTCTTTAAGTGGGAAGTGTATGAAATTTTTTATTATCTTTAATTTTGGTAATAATAGTTTTTTTAAAAAAGCTTATAGTTTTTGAGTAATACGTGAAAAACAGCTTTAAAACATGCATTTTTTTTAAGAAAAAATTAAATTTTTGATATTTAATAACTCAAAAAGTATTGATTTATGTTAATAACTTTATATAACAAATTTTGCTTAGAAGTTACCCCTCTACCGATTTCTGGTATTTTTTTATTAAAAAAAAATTCTCCCCGAGAAGGGGTCCCAGGGTAAAAGCACAAGTTGGCATCATGTCACCTTTGTTCCTTGAAGTATCTTCTAACTACTCACCAATTTCCATAAAAATCGATTAAGGTTCAACGAAATCGGAGGTGAAAACCTTCAGTGACTCCACTATTATACAATATTTTTTCTACAAACGTAATTACAGGACAATATTTACAAAAACTTTTACTTGAATTTTACTGACATTCCATTTTTCTATTTTTTTGGCATTACACCAAAATTGCATATACGGTCACTACGAACTTAAAACGAGGCCTTAAAATTTTTAAAGCACTAGGGCCTTAAAGTAGCATTTTTAACGCTCGTATGGAGTGTTAAAAATTGCATTTTTAACACGGTTGTAGAAAAATAAAATTTAAGTAAATATAATTCAAATTTAACTACAGAACAGCGCGTCCACTATGTGTTTGTATGTATTTCGATTTTTAAGTTATGTCCACTGTGTATCTGTACTTATTTCAGACTCATCGAAGCACCTGTGTAGTGGCATTATACACATGAGGAGGCCATGTTCTGTAGTTAAATCTGAATCATCTTTACTTTCATTCGAAATAATTCTGTTTACAGCAGTCATTGTCTAGTGGAAGAAATGATAAATTGACAACAAAAATCAAACAAAATGTATCATGGAGCTAATAACACTTTGCACACTTCATATTATTTTCAAGTAGACAACGACATATTTACGACTATAAACAAAATTTCGGATTAGCTCTGGGCTCTTCTGTATTTTCATTATCAGCTAATATATTCATGGAGGATTTTGAACACAACACAGTGCAAAGACAAGACAAAAAGTCCATAGGATGGTGAAAATATTTAGATGCGTTCTCAATTTAGTCTCACGGATCAGAGGTAATTTCTGATGGATATCAACAATGACGAAAAATCCATAAAATTCGCCATAAAACAGGTAAATAATAATAATAAAAAAATCAACGTGTGTGTACTTTGTACGCACGTAAGAAGTTATATTCAGTGGCAATGTGAAGGCAAAACCGTCTTATTTTTCACTTAGAACAGGGAGCGCAAACCAGCACTCTGAATCGACGATTTTCGACTCTTTTTGAGTCATCATCGGATAGGCGTAGGCTTGCTGCTCTCTGCTCTAAGTGACAAAACCACGAAAGCTTATCCCCGCATTGCAACTGACGTTAATTGAGTAGGTGACTAGCGTCATCTGGCTACTTAAAGGCAAAGTTTTTTTAATATTTTTAATATTTCTTAATATTATTAATGTTTATATTAGGTTGAAAACTTTGCCTTTCAGTGGCCAGATGACGCTAGTCACCTACTTCATTAACGTCAGTTGCAATGCGGTGATAAGAATGTATAAACATTCTCAATTTATTTGCAACACGAAAATGCAGCAGCTGCGTAATACTATGGTCAAATCTGAGAGTGCAGGAAGAGTCTATACCGGTTTCGGGGGCTGTTTCCCCCTCATCAGTAGTCCTATATCCTCTCTCTCAGATTCTTCCACGTACCACACTTTGGGCTTTTCCGAATTGCAAAGAAAGAAATGTCACGGATGAACTAGGGCCATCTACGGAAAAACAAAGTAAGTCATCAATCGAAGTAGCACAGAAAACGACAATAAGTATCGTCTCCATACCACCAGATTGACAACAGGTGGAATAATTTGTTTGGTTACACCTCCTGAAATTTTCAAAATTTATAAATCATACAGGATGCCAAGGAAATTAAGATGAGAGAATTTTAAATAATTCACAACTCATCTGCTCAGCGTGGCAAAAGCTCCAACAAGAAAGATTTCTTTATACTCAAACAAAAGAGTAAATGAATTAAAAATGTATAAACATTCTCATTTTCTTTGTAACACGAAAATGCAGCAGTATACATTTTTAATTCATTTACTCTTTTGTTTGAGTATAAAGGAATCTTTCTTGTTGGAGCTTTTACCACGCTGAGCAGATGAGTTGTGAATTATTTAAAATTCTCTCATCTTTATTTCCTCGGCATCCTGTATGATTTATAAATTTTGAAAATCTCAGGAGGTGTAACCAAAGAAAGTATTCCACCTGTTGTCAATCTGGTGGTATGGAGACGATATTTATTGTCTTTTTCTGTGCTACTTCGATTGATAACTTACTTTGTTTTTCGGTAGATAGCCCTAGTTCATCCGTGACATTTCTTTCTTTGCAATTCGGAAAGCCCAAAGTGTGGTACGTGGAAGAATCTGAGAGAGGAGGATATGGGACCACTGATGAGGGGGAAACAACCCCGGAAACCGGTATAGACTCTTCCTGCACTCTCAGATTTGACCATAATATTATGCAGCTGCTGCATTTTGGTGTTACAAAGAAATTGAGAATGTTTATACATTTTTAATTCATTTGCTCTTTTGTTTGAGTATAAAGGAATCTTTCTTGTTGGAGCTTTTACCACGCTGAGCAGATGAGTTGAGAATTATTTAAAATTCTCTCATCTTTATTTCCTCGGCATCCTGTATGATTTATAAATTTTGAAAATCTCAGGAGGTGTAACCAAACAAAGTATTCCACCTGTTGTCAATCTGGTGGTATGGAGACGATATTTATTGTCTTTTTCTGTGCTACTTCGATTGATAACTTACCTTGTTTTTCGGTAGATGGCCCTAGTTCATCCGTGACCTTTCTTTCTTTGCAATTCGGAAAGCCCAAAGTGTGGTACGTGGAAGAATCTGAGAGAGGAGGATATGGGACTACTGATGAGGGGGAAACAACCCCCGGAACCGGTATAGACTCTTCCTGCACTCTCAGATTTGACCATAGTATTATGCAGCTGCTGCATTTTCGTGTTGCAAAGAAATTGAGAATGTTTATACATTTTTAATTCATTTACTCTTTTGTTTGAGTATAAAGGAATCTTTCTTGTTGGAGCTTTTACCACGCTGAGCAGATGAGTTGTTAATTATTTAAAACTCTCTCATCTTAATTTCCCCGGCTTTCTGTATGATTTATAAATTTTGAAAATCTCAGGAGGTGTAACCAAAGAAAGTATTCCACCTGTTGTCAATGTGGTGGTATGGAGACGATATTTATTGTCGGTTTCTGTCCTATTTCGATTGATAATTTACTTTGTTTTACTTTGCGGGGATAAGCTTTCGTGGTTTTGTCACTTCGAACAGACAGCAGCAAGCCTAACGCCTCTCCGATGATGACTCCAAAAAGAGTCGAAAATCGTCGATTCAGAGTGCTGGTTTGCGCTCCCTGTTCTAAGTGAAAAATAAGATGGTTTTGCCTTCGCATTGCAACTGAATAAAAATGGGATTTTCGTTTTATTTTTATATTGGTCTTTACTCCGTTGAGTAACCAGGTCCATCTTCCGTTGAAATTTACCAGCTGAACAGACGGTGTCGTGAATTGTAAGTTTTTGAAGTCCCTCTTGTCTTCTTCGTTTCAGCATCCATCTGGCTTGCAACTTTTAGAAGCCATGTAGGTGTTACCAGGGAAATGGACCAATACGTTTTCAATTAAAGATCTTTTAGTAATATTTTTAATATTTTTCAATATTATTAATGTTTATATTATGTTGAAACTTTGCCCTCCTATTATTAATACTAATATTATACTAATTTTTATACTTACTACTTTTCAAAAATTTTTTAATAAAACAATACCAGAAATTAAAAAAATAAAAGAATAAAACACACCCAAACACATTGAAAAATGAAACAAAGAAATGATTTCTGAGCAATAATTGTTGATAAACATTTTAACTAAATACGAATTTTCTGAAAAAAAAATAAAATAAATATACGTACAATCATAAAATGTATAAAAAAATAAAAAAAAAAAATAAAAATTGGCAATGGAGATCGAACCTGCACATATCAGGTTGTTAGGATTTTGAAATCAACGCACGCAGAATTTAGCTACCGAGCATATGAATGTTTTGGGAAGATACACCAACTGAACGTTTTAAACTTTTTTGGCAGTTGCTTATTCTCTTAGTTTAAACAAATTAGTTTGATTCTTGTGGAATTAAAATATTAAAATACAACAAAATATAGACTAAAAAAACAATATATTAGATGAAGATTGGTAGAAATTTTGTTGAGAATCAAATTATGTAAATCAAAGCATTACCTACTAGCTAGGTACATTTAACATTTTCCAAATATGGAAATTTTTAGTAGTAAGTATGTAAGTTTTTATTACAATACTGAAACATTTACAATTACCTACCTGTTGCTTTTAAAAACTATTTAAAAAGTCACTACAATTATAAACTTGCTTTTTGTCTCTGTCCTCACAACAACAAAAACACAACATTTATTGTTTACCAATAACCTCCATATTGAACAATTATTATTGACAGGCCATTTTAATACCCAATCAAAACACATATATTTTAAGTTTTAGCTGCGCCCAGGACCAAGACTTTTGATAAATTCGCGCACTTATACATTTACTCCCAACGCGCCTAAAGAAGTATAACTTAAAAAAATTTAAAATTTGTTTGTAAAAGGTTTATGTAAAAATATCTCTAAAGGGCTCTTCAGTTGCCATCTGAAGTCCTTCAATAGAGGTTCACTTTCTGGACATTCCAACCCACATGAGGCAGAATTATATGTTGCCCGAAGTTAAATCTACAAAAATTTAAAACATCCTAACTTTAAAACAACACAACGTACAATTTTTGTAAACATTAACTAATACTTTAAAAGGTATTCGCCCTACTATTTTGGTGGCTCATAGTGCGGCCGATATGTGAAACAATTGCATATTTAATGATACAAGCATATAATTTGGACCACATATAATAAACATATAAAGGTTCAAATTAAGATATGAGGCTTAAGATTTTGCCTTTTACTAAAATGGCGGGCATTCAAAATGGCCCCTATACATATGTGTTTAATAGTACCATAACTTTAGAACGAAAAGTCCGATTTCAACCAAATTTGGTATAAGGGTTCTCTTTTTGATTTGCAAGATGGATATGGTGAACCAGGAGAATCGGTTTACCAGAAGTTGCGTTTTTACTGGTTGTTTATGTAAAAATATGGTTTTTTTTTTAAATTTTTTCCCTCTGTATATATTAATTTTTCAAAATGGTAATACCGCAATTGAAAAGAATGTAAAAATATTTTGTAAAAAATATTTTGAACTTTTTAGTTATATTAATTACCATTTAATAAATGCATAACGCATCTTCACATGTACCTATGTGTGGCAGATTCGTGCAAATATTATAAGAATTATTGTGCATTTAACGGTAGAAGTACATAATTTGGACCACGTATACTACACCCATCATCATTCTCTTTGCCTTATCCCTATGCGGGGTCGGCTTCCCTAATTGCATTTCTCCACACAATTCTATCTTGGGTCATATCAATGTTAATCCCCTTTACCAACATATCCTGCCGTATCGCCTCCCCCCAGGTCTTCTTTGGTCTTCCTCTCCTACTCCTTCCAGGAATCTGCACTTCAGCTATTCTTCGTATTGGGTGATTAACTTCTCGACGTTGAACATGACCAAACCATCTTAACCTATGCTCTCTCATTTTGGCATCAGTTGGTGCCACACCTAGACTTCCCCTAATATACTCATTTCTAATTTTATCCTTCTTTGCCACTCCACTCATCCATCTAAGCATTCTCATTTCCGCCACATGCATTCGTTGTTCCTCTTTCTTTTTCACTGCCCAACATTCAGTTCCGTACATCATAGCCGGTCTTATGGCTGTTTTATAGAATTTTCCCTTCAGCTTCATGAGAATTTTTTTGTCACACAACACATCACTCGCTTCTTTCCACTTCATCCATCCAGCCCTAATTCTACTACATGCATCTCCATCTATTTCTCCATTACTCTGTAATACCGATCCTAGGTACTTAAAACTATTGCTTTTCACAATCATTTCACCATCCAAAAGTACCATTTTATTTGTAGTAGCTCCATCTTTAAATGAACATTCCAAATAATCTGTTTTTGTCCTACTAAATTTTAAACCTTTTTCTTCCAGAGCTTTTCTCCACTGTTCCAGTTTTTGTTATAAGTCTCTTTCACTATTTCCTACTAACACGACATCATCAGCATACATTAAGCACCATGGAATGTTACCCTGTAGTTTCGCTGTTATCTGGTCCAAAACTAATGAGAATAAATACGGACTAAGCACAGCGCCTTGGTGCAATCCTACTTTCACATGAAATTTATCAGTCTCTCCCACACCTGTCCTAACACTAGTCGTTACTCCCTCATACATATCCCTCACAATCTTTAAATATTCACCAGGGACTCCTTTCTTATTGAGTGCCCACCACAGAATCTCTCGAGGAACTCTATCATATGCTTTCTCAAGATCAATGAATACCATATGGGCGTTTGTTTCTTTACTCCTGTATTTTTCCATCAACTGTCTTATAATGAAAATTGCATCTGTTGTTGATCTACCCTGCATAAAGCCAAATTGATTCTCGGATATTTCGGTCTCTTCACGTATCCGTCTGTCAATTACTCTTTCCCATATTTTCATGGTGTGGCTAAGCAGTTTTATAGCCCTGTAGTTTGTACATTGTTGTATATCTCCCTTGTTTTTGTAAACAGGTACCAGTATACTGCTTCTCTATTCGTCTGGCATTTGTCCGACTTCCATAATTCTATTAAATAGACCTGCTAGCCACCTTGTTCCTGTCTGTCCCAATGCTCTCCATACTTCCCCAGGAATATCATCTGGTCCTACAGCTTTTCCTTTCCTTATTTTTTGAAGCGCTTGAGCCACTTCCTCGTTGGTAATTTTGGTGACCATTGCTGCTACTGTCTCGGTTGACTCTACAGGCTGTCTGTCAAATTCTTCATTTAATAAGCTGTCAAAGTACCTTCTCCATCTCTTTTTGACATCCCTTTCGTGAACTAGTATTTTATTATTTTCATCTCGGATACATCTAATCTGATTAAAATCTTTTGCTTTCTTTGCTCTCTGTTTGGCTATTTTATATATCTTCGTTTCGCCTTCCCTGGTATCAAGTTGATCGTATAGGTTTGAATACACTTCTGCTTTGGCTTTTGCTACTGCTACTTTCGCTTCCTTTTTCGCCACCATATAGTTTTGAAGATCTGTGTCGGATCTGGTTTCTTGCCACTTTTTATATAATTTTCTCTTCTCTTTTATTTTTCCTTGTACTTCGTTTGACCACCACCAAGTCTCTTTATCCTCAAACTTTTTTCCTGACGTTTTCCCAAGTATTTCAATAGCAGTCTCTCTAATACTACTGGCCATTTTTCTCCAAATTGTATTAGGGCTTTCTTTCATGTTCCAACATATTTTTTCTACTATTCTTCTCCTGAATAGACCTTCTTTCTCATCTTTCAGCAGCCACCACTTGATTTTTGTGGTCCTCTCCGATATTTTTGTTTAGTTTCGCTTTTTACTTCGATGTCCAGAACAAGCAGCTTATGTTGCTGGCTTACTGTCTCACTAACTATTACCTTGCAGTCCTTGCATTCACGTATGTCTTCTTTCCTTATCATGAAGTAGTCTATTTGGGATTGATGTTGTCCACTTTTGTAGGTAATAAGTTGAGTTTCTCTCTTTTTAAAGAATGTGTTAACTATCGCCATATCCAATGCTGTTGCTAATTCAAGCATGTCATCTCCAGCTTCATTTCTAGTTCCAAAGCCTAATCCCCCATGTATTGTTTCATATCCTGTCTTGGTTTGGCCCACATGTGCATTGAAATCACCTCCTATTATAACTTTCTCCTTTGCTGGAATATCACTCAATATACTACACCCATCAAGGTTCATATTTAGATAAAACTCCATCTCAGATTTTACCTTTTACAAAAATGGTGGGAATTCAAAATGGCGACTGTACATATGTGACTAATAGCACGATAACTTTTGAACGAAAAGTCCTACGTCAACTCAATTTGGTATATAGGTTCTTTTTTTGATGTGTAAGTCCAAGATTTTGAATCAGAAGAATCGATTTACAAGAAGTTGTGTTTTTCCTGATTTTTATGTTAAAACATGTTGTTTTTTACTAATTCTTTCACCCTGTATGTATTAATTTTTCAAAAAGTTAATATCGGCGTTGAAAAGAGTGTAAAAGTATTTTTTAGGAAATATTTTAAACTATTTAGTTATGTTAATTACCAATTAATAAATGCATAACATATCTTCATATGTACCTATGAACCTATGTGCGGCAGATTCGTGCAAATAATATAAGAATTATTGTGCATTTAATGGTAAAAGCATATAATATGGACCACACATACTACACATACAAAGATTCAAATTTAGATATGAGGCCATCTCAGACTTTGTCTTTTACAAAAACGGCGGGCATTCAAAATTAATTTGCCGCACATAGGTACATGTGAAAATACGATATGCATTTATTAAATGGTAACTAACATAACTAAAAATTTCAAAATCTTTCCTAAAAAATATTTTTACACTCTCTTCAATGGCGGTATTACCTTTTTAAAAACTTAATATATACAGGGTGAAAGAATTTAAAAACAACATATTTTTACATAAAAAACAGTAAAAACACAGCTTCTGGTAAACCGCTTCTTCCGGTCCAAGACATCGATCATATTCATAAAAAAAAACCTTGATGCCAAATTTGGCTTAAATCGGACTTTTCGTTCAAAAGTTATCTTGCTATTATTCACATATATGTAGCCGCCATTTTGAATGCTCGCCATTTTTGTAAAAGGCAAAATCTGAGATGGCCTCATATCTAAATTTGAACTTTTGTATGTGTAGTATATGTGGTCCAAATTATATGCTTCTACCATTAAATGCACAATAATTCTTATATTAAAAGATTCTTATATTATAATTCTTATATAATTCTTATATTATAATATTTGCCCGAATCTGCCACAAATAGGTACATGTGAAGATACGTTATGTATTTATTAAATGGTAATTAACATAACTAAAAAGTTCAAAATATTTCCTAAAACATATTCTTACGCTCTTTTCAATGGTGTTATTACCATTTTGAAAAATTAATATATACAGGGTGAAAAAATTGAAAATAAATTATTTACATAATATAAAATAGTTTTACATAAAAAACCAAAAAAAGCTACAACTTCTGGTAAACCGATTCTTCCTGTTCACGACATCGAACTTGTAAATCACAAAAAGAACCTATGTACCAAATTTGTTTGAAATCGGACTTTTCATTCAAAAGATATCGTGCTATTAGTCACATATGTATAGTCGCCCATTTTGAATGACCACCATTTTTGTAAAAAAGGCAAAATCTGAGATGGCCTCATATCTAAATTTGAACCTTTATATGTGCAGTATATGTGGACCAAATTATATGCTTGTATCATTAAATGTGCAATTCTTATATTTGCACGAATCTGCCGCACTATCAGGCATGCTATTTCGAATTTAAAACCTGATGATGAAATTCCTATTCCGAAAACGTTTGTTGTCTTGATGTAGCCCTTTTTAGGAATTTTTTTAATATATCTTTTACAAACAAGTTTTACATTTTTTGTGATTCATGATATACAGCCAGCTACAGGAATTAAATTTCCTTGTGGATTTTTAAAATAATAATACACTTCCTTTTCTGGATGTTGTAATCACAAAAGAAACAATTTATACAACCAAATGTTATGTTTATATGGAATTAGACGCAATCTGGTTGCAACGACAATTACATATTTTACCTAAAATACTTAACGTTTTAATTTACCACTCCGGAAATCGTTGTCAAAAATATTAAGAGCAATAATTTGTTGATAAGGTATGTACAACCGCCAAATTGTCGTTATTATTGAGGTTGTCATAATCTTAAGGCCCTGATGGACAAGCGAGTAAAACTGCGGTTTTGTGGCTCGTCGGTAAAGCTCGCCAGTGTATCATTGCAATACGGCGTTTTTATTTACCGACAAGCCTGGCTCGCGGCTCGTCAGTTTGTTTTAGTTTTTTCTTGGTTCGTCGTTAAAAACTGTTCTTGTTTATGGAAATGTACATCCCCAGAGTACCAAAAGAAAGCAATTCGACTTACCGCATATGTTAAACTCTTAAATATCATAAAAACATGAACACAACTCAACTAGAGCCGATGTCAAGAAAAAAAATCAATCAGTCAGTGGCGGATGGTCCTATGAGGCAGGTGAGGCAGTGCCTCACCAGTCTATCAATCCACTATTTACGTTATTTCTTTATCCTATAATCAATTCATTAAATACAATTTAACTTTTTGAAATTTGTTAAATAACTTTATTTTTATGATACAAAATAAAAATAGATACGGCCCTGGAGAGGCAAGCCTGGGCCAGCCGGCATCGGTTCTATGTCTAGCTTACGGTTTCCTAAAGGGACTATACCGACCAGCAACAAAATTCAAACAATTTCGAACGGCGATTTAAATATCTTGCCTGAGGCATGCTTCTCTAGTGTAAGAGAGTAAAAGCAAGAGGTGTCCGATCTAATTTTCTTCAAACTATAGTGAATAATAATTATTTAATTATTAAAAAATGACTTTCTATAAATTAAAAAACATTCCGGTCCAGGCAGATATTATTTTAGATTTTTTGGATCATTCTAAACAAAAAACGTCGTCTTTTTTAATTTTTCTCTTAAGTTGATCGTTTTAGAGTTAATAATTTAAAACTGAAAAAAGATCGAAAGATGACGATTTTCAACGCTCGACAACAATAATTTTTGAAAATACAAAGTACCTAATTTCAAGTTAAACATTAGTCTATCAGTTCTTGATAAGTATTTTGGAGTTATTTCATTTTAAAGCATTGTTTTTAGTTGTTAATACTTCCTATAAGGGACCTTCCTCATTAACAACTTAAAAAATACATTTTAGAATAGAACATGGTAAACATTTTTACCGGGACCCGATATAAGAAGGTTTGAACTTGAATTTAGGTATTCGATTATTACAAAAATAATATTATTTACTCTTTATTTTGAGCCATGAAAATCGCCATCTTTCGTTCTTTATTCAGTTTTAAACTATTTATAACTTGAAAACGATCAAACGATCAACAAAATGAGATAGGCACCACTTGTACTTTATAAATATTAACATACCTACTAAATTACATATCACCAACTAGCCTATATTTGTCCACTGCTGAACGTAGGCCTCCCGTAAAAATTTCCACCTATTTCTATCTTGAGCTTCTTGCATCCAATTTGTGGTGATGCGCTTATACCATCCGTCCATCTAGTCGGTGGTCGTCCTCTGCTTCGATATGCCTCCTGCCTTGGTCGCTATTCCAGAATCTTTTTGGTCCATCTGCCATCCGTCAGTCTGGCAACATGTCCTGCCCAAGCCCATTTAGCCATGGCTATTCTTTCAACTGCCTCCGTGACTCCTGTTCTTCTTCTTATTTCTAGGTTTGGTACTTTATCTCTGATGGTAATACCTAACATTGATCTTTCCATAGCGCGTTGTGTAACTCTTATTTTATTTATTGTTCTTTTTGTCAGAGTTAGTGTTTCTGCACCATATGTAAGAACCGGCAAAACACACTGGCCAAAAACCTTTCTTTTTAAACAAACTGGAATATTAGAGTTGAAAATGTTATTTAATCTACCGAAGGCAGCCCATGTGAGACCTATCCTTCTTTGTATTTCAGTTGTCTGGTTATCTCGGCCTAAGCGAATCTCATGCCCTAGATATTTGTAAGCTATTACTTGGTCGGTGCTATGACTCTCAATCTGAATTTTATCGCTGACTACAAGGTTGGTCATAAATTTTGTCTTTGAGGTGTTAATTTTAAGACCAATTGTTTTTGACACTTTATAGAGCGTGTGCAGCATTTTTGTAGCTTTATCAACTCTATCAGATATTAAAACGATGTCATCGGCAAATCTTAGGTGGTTCAGATCCTCCCCGTTTATATTGATTCCCATATTATCCTCTCCTTCCATTTGCTTGAACATATATTCAAGAACAGCTGTAAACAATTTCGGGGAGATAGTATCACCCTGTCTAATTCCACGTTCTATTCTAAATTTCTTGGTTTCTTCATGAAGTCGAACACAAGCTGTACCAGTTTCGTAGATACTTTTAATCAAGGCGATATATCGGTAGTCAATGCGGCAGTCCGCCAATGCTCGAAGCATTTTATGATGATCTATAGTACCGAACGCCTTTTCATAATCCACGAATATAAGAAAGATAGGCTTGTTATACTCTGTGCACTTTTCTATTAGCGTTTTTATAACTTGTAGATGATCGTTTGTTCCGTATCTGGAGCGGAACCCAGCCTGTTCACAAGGTTGGTAACTATCCAGTTTGTTCACAAGCCGTTTTGTTATTATCTTCATGAATAGTTTGTATGTATGGGAGAGCAAACTAAGAGGTCTGTAGTTCTTCAGATCTGAAATGTCACCTTTTTTATGCATTATGGTTATTATTGCATTATGCCACTGAGAGGGGGTTACGCCTCTTGTCAAACAAACATTGAACACCTTTTTCAACACATTTATTAACGTTTCTCCTCCTTCTTTGATGTGTTCAGTGACTATCCCATCTTCTCCAGGTGATTTATTGTTTTTCATCTCCGAGAGAGCTGATTTTATTTCCTCTGTTGTGATATCTGGGATGTCTTCTGAGCCTACATTTTGAACTTTTGGTATTTGACTTTGATCAGGATCTGGAAGTTCTTCTCGCTTATACAATTCTGAGTAAAAATCTTGAGCAATTTTTAAAATATCTTCCTTATTTGTTGTTATTTCTCCTTTTTTATTTACAAGTTTACAAATATTTTTCGATCCTTCAGTCATTTGTCGGCGCAGTACCTTTAAACTCTTATTTTTATCAATGGCTTGAGTTATGTGTTCAGTGTTGTAATTTCTGACATCTTTTCGAATGGATTTTGTGATATCTTTGTTTAACTGTCTAAGTGCTGCAAAATTATCTGTGTATTTGTTTTTCAATTCTCTTCTTTTTTTTATACGGTCTTTAGTAGCTTGAGTAAGTTTATCTATCTTGATTTTTCTTTTTTCCTTATATTTGCTATGAGCGTTTCGAATCGCACTGTTTATTCGCATGTTTGTCACCTCTATATCTAATGCATTTTCATTTAGATGTTCTACTTCTTTCAGTTCTGAAGTTATGAGATTCTGATAAGCTACACTATCTTCTATCGATTCCCATTTATTAGAATGCCTCTCTGTTATTATTGCTGTCCTCTCTTGTCTAATGTTGATCAATATTTTTGCTCTAACCAACCGATGGTCACTCCCAACAGTGATTTTATTGATTACTGTAACATCTTGGATAATATTTTTTCTGTTTGTGATGATGAAATCAATTTCGTTTTTTGTTATGCCATCTGGACTAGCCCACGTCCACTTACGTTGTTGGTTCTTTTTGAAAAATGTGTTCATCACGTATAGCCGATGATGCAACAAAAAATTTAGTAGCATACCTCCTCTATCATTTCGCTCACCATATCCAAATGAGCCCATAGCCACTTCTGCGTTATCTTCTTTATATCCAAGTTTAGCGTTAAAATCGCCCATTAAGATTAGGTGGTGGGTTTTATCTTTTTCCATAGCTCTATTTATATCTTCATATAAGTTTTCTATTTCTTCATCGCTATGACTCGTCGTGGGTGCATATACTTGGATAATTTTAATAGAGCATCTCTTGTTCAATTTTAGTATGAGGTACACAACTCTTGAGCTTACACTATCTATTTTTATAATTTTATCTAGGTGTTTCTTGTGGACGAGAAAACCTACGCCGCCAACTGCCTTATCGTCTTCTCCAATGGAATGTAACAGATGCCCTGATTTTAAAACTAATTGGTTTTCTCCTTTTCTTCGTATTTCGGAAAGTCCCAGTACATCCCATTTTATGCAGTTAAGTTCTTCCTGTAATTCAATAAGCTTATCTTCAGTTGCAAGCGTTCTTACGTTATAAGTGGCAATATGCAATGTTCGTTGTCCATGGTAGCCGTGTCTATCCCGGTGATTCTTTGCACCCTCTGCCCTTGGCCCGATCTGGTGGCTACCGTCACCAGGGACCGTTGGGCCGCCGGGGACTAAGGGCCTTTTTCTAGTTTGTGTCATGTCATTTACAGGGGAAAATTAGCCATTTCACTACCACGCTGGCCAGTGCGGGTTGGTAGCGGGAAATTAGGAGTGTTTGAATGGGGAGAGGCGCAGGTTACGCAGTTTGTGTGTAGGGTGTGCGACAATATGCCATACACACCCCCCACGCAAAGTGGACCCCTCCCACTCCAACACGGTCAATAGGACTCATCCGTCACTCGGGGTGTGGATGAGATAGGTTTGAGGATAGAGATAATGGGTAAGGTTGAGATGGAATGTTAGGGAGGGACAGCGGTCAGCTGCTCCTGTAATCGCCTCTTACGACTAGTAGGAGATCCTGTGGGTGTATTCTACTAAGCAGCCCGCATCCCACACGGGGATACATGTAATAAAATTACATATAATATATGAATATTATCCAATCATTTTTATCCATTAAGCAGATCGGTGCAGTTCGATCTTATATCGGATCCTCTACTATAGCGTTTTTTCACGATAGAGAGAGATAGTCCATTCTTTCACGGTTTTTGCTCTAAATTTTAAAGAACTGCTTGGATTGACATGAAATTTGGCATACGTATAGCTTACATGTCAAAGAAAAAAAGTGATATTGTACCGATGTGTGCTTTTGCCCTGGGGGTGACTTTCACCCCCTCTTGAGGGTGAAAAGATATATGTCCAAAATAAGTCTGGAAATGGGTAAACTGACTAATTTTAAGTAACTTTTGTTCTATAGAGCTTTTTCGCCAAGTCAACACTTTTCGAGTTATTTGCGAGTGAATAATGTTCATTTTTCAACAAAATAACCACATTTTTAGACGGTTTTTGGCAAATAACTCAAAAAGTAAGTATTTTTTTTCGAAAAAAACGTTCTTAGCAAAAATATAGCTTATAAAAAAGTAAAAAAAAAATTATGTACGCGTTAGGTCTCTGGATCTCGTAGAATCAGAGGTATAGCCAATGAAAAATAGATTCATATTCACCAAATTTCAAATAAAATATTTCGACGTGAAATATTCAAAAAATTAAGCACTTTTTGGGGAAAATCCATTACAACTTTTTTAAAGTGTTTAAAAAAAGATTTCTGTTTTTACAAAAAGTTTCTAGCAGTAAATTTAAGCAAGTTACGCTCAAAATAAAGTTGGTCCCTTTTGTTTTTGCAAAAAAAAATCGGGAAGACCACCCCCTAATTAGCAACTTAAATGAAATTAATCGTTACCGCTCCACCAATTATTTTACTTATGTTGTGTTTATATGATCTGTAAGTTTCATCGATTCAAAGTGTTTGTTTTTAAAAAAATTTGGTTTCAAAATAAAATTTTAAAAAATTTTAATTTTGAAAAATATGCTTTTTGTCAAAATAACTTAAAAATTGTTAGAGATACCAAAAATCTCGAGAACCAAGAAAGTCAGAATTGCTTTTCTGAATATCATGTATGTTTTTGTTTCTCTGTTAGACAAAAATTTATTAAGATTTGGTGTTTCTAAATTTGCATACATTTGTGATTAGTGACTCGTTCAACCCCTTTTAACTACAGCCCTTTCAATAATAAGGACTTTGAACCGATGAAACTTACAGATCATATAAACAATATATACACGAGTCAAGAAAATTGTGAAGTTTTAACGATTAAGTTCATTTAAGATACTAATTAGGGGGTGATTTTCTTGATTTTTTTACCAAAACCAAAAGGGACTAACTTTATTTTGAGCGTAACTTGTTTAATTTTGATGCTACAAATTTTTTTTATAAAACAAAAATGAAGCTTTTTTTAAACACTTTAAATAAGTTGTAATGAGTTTTCCCCGAAATGTGCTTCATTTTTGTTTATTTCACGGTAAACTATTCCATTCGGAATTTGACGAATATGAACCTATTTTTCTTTAGCTATAACTCTGCTTCTACTAGGTGTAGAGACGTGATATATACACCATTTTTTAAAAAAATTTACAGGCTATATTTTTGCTATAAATGTTTTTTCGACAAAATACTTACTATTTGAGTTATTTGCGAAAAACTGTCTGAAAGCGCGCTTATTTTGTTGAAAAAATGAACATATTCACTGCCAAGTAACCCGAAAAGTATTGTCTTAGTGAAAAAACTCTATAGAACAAAAGTTACTTTAAATTAGCCAGTTTACCCATTTCCTGACTTTGTTTGGACGAATATTTTTTCACCCCCAAGATGGGGTGAAAACCACCCCCAGGGCAAAAGGACATATCGGCACAATATCACTTTTTTTCTTTGACTTGTTAGCTATGTGTATGCCAAATTTCATGTCAATCCAAGCGGTTCTTTAAAATTTAGAGATTTTGCAATATTTTACCGTTAAAGAACGGACTAAGACTTTTTTCGCGATAATGATTTAGAACTTTGTATGCCAGTTTTTAGCTGCATAGACACGATTGAGTAATATGGTAAAAATATCAATTGAAAAATCATTTATAAAAGCACAGGATGAGGACGCTTTTATAGACGAGGTAATAGATCATTTTTCAGAACAGAAGTCTCGCAAAGTTTCTTTAATTAATAAAAAAAAAAAAGAATTTAGATCTCCGTTTTCTATTTATCGTTTATATTTTATGAAGTTTTTTACTAGAATAACTTTAAAATAGGAAGTGGTTCGAATATATGAATTTTACGAAATAAAAGGCAGATATCAAGCAGTGAGTTTTATTTAATCTTGCTCAAGTATCCTTTCGCTCCTAGATCATCTTCAGGGGTATTTCGTCAAAAAAAGGAAGGTATCCTCGAATGTCAATAATTGTCTGAAGTTGTGGTAACTTAAATTAACATATATCTAACAAATACTTAACTTACACAACACTATAACGTACAAACAGATACATTTATCTGTTTGTACCTCCAACTTCAAAATGTATAAGTACCAAAATTACCTGCACTCAAATTTATCTGTTCGTCCTTTGTGTAGTGTACGTCAAATATTTGTTAGATATATGTTAATTTAAGTTGCCACCACTTCAGACAATTAATGATATTCGAGGATACCTTCCTTTTTGATGAAATGCCCCTGTAGATGCTCTAGGAGCGAAAGTATACTTTGACAAGAATGAATAAAACTCATTGCTCAATATATGCCTTTTATTTCGTAAAAAATAACTTTATTTCATTTATTTTCATTTTATTATTTTAATTTCATAATAATTAATTTTATTTTAAGCTTTTTATATATAAATAAAAACAAAATTTAACCCTTAGTTTATTTAACATAAAAATCAATCTTATAATAAAACATTAATTTGTTTCTTGACTGTTTGTATTTCCCTATATTCAATAGGATTTACAATATAGGATTGGTTCTAATATTAAATTATCACGTGTTTGTAGGTACATAGTATATTGTTTGCGTACAATAATTTCATTTTGGCAACTGAATTTTTTCAACAAAATCAGTTGTTGTCCGTTGTTCTCATGTAGTTTCTAATGTAAATTTTGCTTAATATGGCTGTACAACGCTGATGAGACCCAGGAAGGACGAAATATGTGATGCATACTGTTTTGATATGTGGTATTAGTAATTATTATTAGCTAAAAAACTGCTACTATTAGTATGAACCTATCACAGACTTGACCAGAAAATAATTTGTCTCTCTCTAAATACCAGCCTGCCACGTAAAATGGTATCCGAGCTTTCGTTGCTATTTTTGCCAATAAAATATTTATTTAATATGATTTGCAAGGGTTTAAATAAGAACAGCAATGTTTTGTAGACGGACTCACGTTCTGACGTCACAAAATTGACCTTTCGCCCATTAAAGAGAAGCTAACCACAAAAATAATATTCCTCGAGTGTAGTGTGCCTCACCATCTTGTACTAGCACCAGCCGCCCCTGCAATCAGTGCGAGCTCCCTACAGGAAAGAAAGTAACATGTTTACGACATGTTGGCTGTGGACGGTTGACACGACTGTAGTGCTCGCTAGTCGATCAGCACTAACGAGCCGCGAGTAAAACCGCGGTATTATGGCTCGCACGTCGATCACCCACTTTAAAAAAATTGTATTTTGCCCATGTCACCATTATTTTGTGTATTTGTGCAATAATTCTGATTGTTCTCTGATTTTGTGTTTGTAAGTGGTCGTAATAATGAGTTTATTGGGGTTAGTTAGTTTAGACAGTTAGAAAGTCAGTTTTATGTATTGTGTGTTGCATATATGTAGAGTGTGATGTAGATATGTGTTTCATGTTTCGCTGTTCTCTATTATGAGTATGTTTTTGTTGTTCACTCTTCCTTAAGTATGGGCAAACAAAGCCTGCTGCATTCTGCTATGTATTCGTTACACATTTTTCTTCATTCAGTAGGATGAGGGCTGCTTCTTTAATTTTTCGCTTTTTCATGTTCGTTTTCTTCATGTCTAGTCATCTCATATTTTATCTTATTCTTAGAATTCTAAAATTACCATACAATTCTACAATCTTAATCCTAGTAGACCAAGGCGGATCTGTTTTGAGGTGGATGTAAGAGGTGGCATTCGGATTTTTGCAGATAAAGTTAGGTGACGACTTCAATAATTATAATTGACTTATGCTCCTTCTCTAGTCTGACCCAAACATTAATAAAAAAATTAAAATATTTAAATATTTCGAAAAACATCGAATGTTTATATTTTCTTTGCTTATAACTTTAAAACTGTTTATTTTGGAACAAAGTCGTATATAAATAAAATAAAGATAATTAAATTTTGTGTGATATACGACGGGTTAAAAATGTCTTAAATTATTACCATTTCTTCAAAATAGCAATAAATATAAAATAAGGGGGCCATATAAGCCTGTTTTTGTTCAACGTGTTTCAACCATTTTGGTTGCACTTCGAACCTTCATAATTCGCTTCAAAAATCTTTATGACATACTTAAAGTGTCCACCTTTCATTAAAATCGACTTAACAGATTTTGTATAATAATTTTGAAATCTAAGCTTTTTTAAAAAAAGTTTAAATTTTTTAAAAACTTTCTGAACATAAAGTAGACCATTTAAAAGGTTGCTAATTTTTTAAGATATAAACAGGCGTTTTATCTGTCTAATACACCTTACAGAATTAAAATCGGATTATTTAAGCAGTCTCAGCAATGTTTCAAAATTACAAAGAATTTTTTGGCTTATAAACAAATAAGTTTTCTCGCGAGGGGGGTGCAACGGCCTGCTTTATTTAGATGGACTTACCCAAGCCGTTTTTATGAATTTTGACCCGTAGAACACGAATTTTTTGGGTAACAATTGATCCGGATGTCGCTAAGATTGTTATAAACAAAGAACTTGATGAACTACATAACAGGGATTTTTCGTAAACAAAACATTTTTTTGTATTTCTTGAGTAATTATTCTAAGCAGAAATTTTCTTACGAGTTTTTTCGTAGGATGGATAGTTTTTGAGATAAACGCGGTTGAACTTTAAAAAAATCGAAAAATTGCAATTTTTGAAACCGAATAACTTTTGAATAAAAAATAAAATAGCAATTCTGCTTACAGCATTTGAGAGTTTAAGTCAAATTATACCAGTTTTGATTATTTGCATTGATAAAAATAAATTTTTTTATTGTTAAACAAAGCTATTTGTTTATAAGCCAAAGAACTGTTTATAATTATTTTAAGACATTGATGAGGCCGGTTAAGTAATTAGATTTTAATTCTGTAATGTGTATTAGATACGTAGAGCGCCTCGTTATATGTAAAAAAATTAGCAAACTTCTAAATAGTCTACTTTTTGTTCAGAAAGTTAAAAAAAATGAACTTAAAAAATATAGATTGCAAATTAATTATGCAAAATCTACTAAGTCGATTTTAATGAAATTTAGTAAACAGCTTAAGTGTGATATAAAAATTTTCTAAGCGAATTACTAGGGTTCTAAGTGCCACCGAAGTGATTAAAAAACTTTGAATAACAACAGGCTTATTTTGCCCCCTTATGTTGTATTTACTGCTATATTACGGAAAGGGTAATACTTTAAGACATTTTTAAGCAGTCGTATATCATACAAAATTCAATTATCTTTATTTTATTCGTGTACGACTTTGTTCCAAAACGAACTGTTTTAAAGTTATAAGCAAAGAAAATAGAAAAAAATCGACGTTTTTCGAAATTTTTAAATATTTTAATTTTTTTATTAATGTTCCGGGCGTATTTGAGAAGGAGCATAAGCCAATTATTATTACTAAAGTTGTCATCTAACTTGATCTGCAAAAATCCGAGTGCCACCTCTCACGTCTTACATCCAAAAATAGACGATTTTTCACAGATCAGCCCTGGTCTATAGGAGTTTTAATGATTATTTCTAGATGTTCAAGAATTTGACCGCATTTTACCTACTGACAATTAATCAACATATATGATTTTATTTTATGTTAATTCAATTCGTCAGAAATTCTAATAAAAGTATTGTTGAAAAATGCCAAAACAGTAAAATAGGATACATACCACGAAGAGTATCAAACACACTCAGGTACACAAAATATTTTTAAAACACAGAATAAATTTCTATCACACCCAATTCATCAATAATTGTACAGGGATGATTCTCCATTGATAACAGTCTTTTGTGAATGAATACAGAAAAATTAATGAACAGAGTTTTTGATTATGTACTATGCAGAGATGAATCAATATTTCATAACAATGGACGGTCAAAACGAAATATTTTTGCCAGTGCTTTAAAATGAAGTATTTGAATAAAGTAATCAATATCCATTTGTAGGGCAGTCAACGAGAGTATTTAGCTCCGAATTAAATCCTACTACATCGATTTACTTGATATTTGCACAGTAAGTAGGGAATAGCTTAAGAAACAAAGTCTACCCTATGCCAATGTGCGCTATTATTTTGGGGGTGGTTCCCATCCCTTCTCGCGGGGGAATTTTTTTTTTGTTAAAATAGCCATGGAAGAGGCTAGAGAACCGAATTCTAAGCAAAAACTGTATCATAATTATTTTTTAGAAAACTCAATACTTACTTTTTGAGTTATTTCTAGTTGAAAGAGGACAATTTTCATTGAAAAATTGCACCTTTTCGGACGGATTTTTGCGAATCCCTTAAAAACTATGCATCTAACAAAAAAAAACTACATAAACTATTTTTGTAGCTTATAAAAAACAAAGAGATTCGTTTCTTCATAAATCTTCTAGTTATAATACAAAAGGGGACATGATAGGTAAGAAGAGTGTGTTTTTTGGTGCATGCTCAAATCGGTGTATTCAACTTGAAATAACAGAGAAACGGTGGATTTATAGTGTATAATGATACTAATAACTTTTGTAGTGCTTGAGAATACCTTTAAAATGAGCAATATTAAATTTTGATAACATTCAAACTAAGCGAGATATACTGCAACAAAATTTATGACTAATGTATTTTCAAAAAGAAATGAGAAGTGTATGAGAAGAATTTAAATACATCGTCTTCCTTTTAAAATACTTTTTATTATAGTGATATCTTTATGTTCAAAAAGTTGGACTGGTTTAAAATGAATGGTTTTTGAAGAAAAATAAGATCAAATTATCGGGCGCATTTTTAAATTTTCTTAAAAATTTTTCTTTTTCTCCATGTAACTCGAAAATGATAAGAGATACGAAAAAAAGATACCCAACAAAAATGTAGGGTTTTTTTAGATAAAAATTCGATTTGAATTTTCATTACTGTATCTCTTATCATTTTCAAGTTACATGGAGAAAGAAGAAGATTTTTAAGAAAATCCAAAAATGCGCTCTATAATTCTTATTTTTTTTTCAAAATATATTTATTTTAATCCCGTCCAACTTTTTGAACATAGATATAACACTATAATAAAAGGCATTGTAGAAGTAAAACGATGCATCTACATTCGGGTCGATGAGGGTTAAAATTACTTCTCAGTTTTTCTTAAAGTGCATTAGTTATCAATTTTGTTTGCAGCATATCTCGCGTAGTTTGAATGTAATGGACCTTTAATATTGCTCATTTTAAAGGTCTTTTCAAGCACTATAAAAGGAATTGGTTGCATTATATACATAAAATCGACCGTTTCTCTGTTATTTCAAGTTGAGTACACCAATTTAAGCTTGTACCAAAAAATAAAACTCTTTTCACCTACGATATATCTTTGAGTATTATAACTAGAAGATTTATGAAGAGAAGTGTCTTTTTATATCCTACAAAAATATTTCATATAGTTTTCTTAGTTAGATGCATAGTTTTTAAGGTATTCTCAAAAAACCGTTCAAAAAGTTGTTAAGTTTCAATGGAAATGGCCAATTTTCAACCACAAATAACTAGAAAGTGTTGAGTTTTCAAAAAAAAAGTAGAACAATTTTTGCTTAGAATTAGGTCCTCTAGCGAATTCCGTAGTTATTTCAACCAAAAATTTTCTACCCCTGAGAAGGGGTGGGAACCACCCCCAAGATAAAAGCACACATCGGCATAGGGTAGACTTTGAATTGTGAGATAAGTAGAGGCTATTTTTGTGAGCCCCTAAATTTCATTAAAATCCATGCAGTAGGATAGATTTCGGAGGTAATATCCTATTCTTGCTCCCATTGACTGGAGTATTGCTACAGTTACTTATCTACAATTTTTATTGGGAATAAGCCCCAATTTTACTTTAAAATAAGTTTATTTGCGGTTTTGGTTTCCAGCTCGGAAATCGTTCTCAAAATTCCAAACATTAATAAATTAAACAAATTTTTTTTGTTACTTGGCAACGAATTCTTCTGATAGTATTATTTTATCTGATTCATTCATATTGACAATTCAGACATATATTAATACATTTCAATATAGATGACCTTAAAATGACAGATATCGTCAATATTTTTGAGGTTCTTAGGACGACTTTATTTGGAAGATTGTTCATTCGATTACATAAAATCAATTTTAACTTAAGAACACCCAGCAGAAAAATCATAGCATGTGATTTGACTCTAAAAAGATAATCACATGCAATAATAACTGTAAATTTTCTTGTTAGTGATTCCATATTAAAGCATGGGGAAAAACCAGGAAAAACCTCATGATACTATCCCGACATGGTAAGTATTTAGCCTTCTATTTAGTTTACTCTCAATAATAATACCAAACTCTGATCTTATATGTATGATATATTGAAACAAAAATGATGTACTCTCGATATGTTATTGACTTACAAACAATGGAATTTTCTTTCCATTGATTTACTCTTTTAATACGGTTAACCAAATCCTCCTGCATTCTATTGAGGAATTTGCGACGCAATTGGTGTCATTAAACATAATTAGAACTGATTCTTCTTTCATTTTTCTTTTTTATCATGTGTTTCTTTTAGGCTATACTTGAATCTTTATGTTTATTTTGTTCAAAATGTTCGCATTCATAAGCTACTATATAAACACAATTATTTGTACTTTCTTGTTCATTGTTAGGTTTAGTTTTATATAAAGTACGGTATGCCGTAAAATAAACAGTACTGAAATGCGTATGCCTCAAATTTGTATGTGTCATGGGCCGAAACGTACTGAGTGGTTTCCAAACGTAGTTATAACGTATGCGAATGTCGTGTTATTGTTAGATCTCTCAGGATGGTTTTTAGTTTTAAAGAACAAAATATTATCGTGGAGTATTATTTTCAGTGATACGGAAAAGGTTGCGAACAGAGTCAAGCTTAAAATCAACAATGGTTATAGCAGGACTGGGCAACCTGTCACACAGCCAGGGAGTCCCGTCGAATACTCCGCGATCATTTTGGGAGATAGTCACTCACAAGACCTAACGCCATCTGATGCGTACGTATGGGGAATGCTGAAAGGGGCAGATCGATCCACAAAGTTCTTTTCGTACCAGAGGGCATCTCTAACATCTGTTTTATCGGGAGCGTCGTCGAGAATAATGTTCGAACGCTATATCATGTATACTAAATAACTAAATAATTACAAAAATGTCAATATTCATTTCAGTACTGTTTATTGTGTCGCATACTGTAGTTCTCGATATATTTATTGTTTTGAATGTTGTTGTAACGTTAAATGTATTTCTTATCGTTGTAAGTTTTCTCCTTTTATATGGTATTGTTAATTTCCTCGTATTATTTCTTGTTAACGTTATTTTATCCCGTTCTAATTTATTCTTTTCCGTTCGGTCTATTCTTGAAAATTAGATAATTTTTTAATAAAGCACGTGTTAAGAAATGTTTTTCTTCTTTGAATGAATTTTCATTAGAACAAGTAATTTTTATGATTAGAGCTCTACTAAACGATCAGATTTAAGGGAGAATGTTTGAATTTGTGATACAATTTTCAGGTTTTAAAATATTAAAAAATTTCCAGTACATTAATATTGAGAATAAATTGACAATATTGCGACAACTTTTCAAAAACTTGTTGCCCAGAAATAGACAAGAAAGCCCGGAGGGCTCGAGTGACTATCACCAAATGTAAGCAAGTTTGAGAAAAAAATTGGAACATTATTTTCTTATTTATTCTTACGATTGTGGGATGTTCGACCGGTTATTTTTTAATACTTACATAAAAAAATTAAGTCTCAGTGACATTTATCCCTATAAATGTCACATACATTTTTCAAATTGTCAAAGTGAACAGCACTTTGACAAGTTGAAAAAATAAACATCAGAAACAACTTTGAACAGAAACAATATACCCAAAAATTATTCCCACTATAATAATAACCGGATTGGACAGAATAAAACACGTGATGAACAATTTTACTACATGATTGGAAATTAAAATCGTTAAAAACCAAATCAAATAACCATACAAAATAACCAATACACTACCCTCCTCCTTGGACCATAAAACTCCCAAAATGTAATACAAATCTTTTACTGTATCCTAAATCTAATATTTTTTATTTACCTATAATTCTACAACGCCTTCAAGAGACTAAAAACAAGTATAAAAGATATTAACAAATATATAGAGATCCTTTAAAAACTTATTAATTGGAAAGGGTAGGCGCAACCTTCGTCGACGAAACATATAAACATCAGGTTCGGCTATACCCAAGGAGTACTATATTCTGCCGAAATATAAGCCATATCTAATATGTAGATATATCAAACCAACCCAAATTGGAAACAGTCATTTTTACAGATTCTTTAAGCGTAGTACAGGGAATATTAAGGGTTTACCCAAACCACCCAATACTATGCCAAATTAAAATTAATCTAGAATAGTTTTACAATGAGAGTAAGCGGGTAGAATTTTTTGGATTCCATCTCATGTAGGCATAATAGGTAATGAAAAAGCTGATCGGGAAGCTAAAGAAGCCTGCTGTATGAATAAACCAGATAATGAGCTCCTTGAAATTCCTCATTCTGACACTTAAAATAACATCAAAGAGTTTTCAATGGGAATATGGTTTTAAAGATGGAAAAAACTTGACGACAAAAAACTACACCGCATCAACACAAATTTATCACCAAAAGGGATAGTGTCCCAAAAACAACGAGATCAAGTCATTCAAGACCGCTTCAGAATAGGACATGCCAGGTTAATACATCAGTACCTAATGAAGAAAAAGCAACACAAACTGCTATGTCTGCGATATTCCTCTAACATCTAACATATTATTGTCAATTGCCCACTCTATCACCAGGAACGACTTCAAAGTTATTTACCAAGTGATCTGAAAGGTGCTCTGAACTATAGTAAATATGTATAAGCAGTGGGGTTCCTACAGTCTCCTCTGCATCCCACATTTCGCTCGTCATCGTTTTCTATCTACCCATTCGTTTTATTCAATGGCTCTATCTGCCATAGACTGTTCTATACCTTTCTTCCATATTTCTGTGGGCCTTCCTCTTCTTCTTCTATTTACGAGTGTGTAATTTAATGCTCTTTTTGTCCACCTTTCTTCTGGCATACTCATAACATGACCATACCATAGCAATTTCTTTGTTTCTATATGGTCAACCATAGAATATATACTTTTTGTCCGTCGTCTTATTTCCTAATTTGGTACGTGTTCTAATCGAGATACCCTGCATGTTCTACGTAAGTAATCTATTTTCGCTACTTCTAAATTTTTTCTTTCCTTTCCTGTGAGTTGCCAACACTCTGCTCCATAGGTTATAATAGGTTCTACAATTGTTCTGCAGATTGTTAATTTTGTGTTCAGCTTCACCTGGTTAGACCATAGTAGACCATTTAAAATACGAGTTGCTTTCCTTCCTTGCTGTATCCTATGTTGTATGTCTCTTTTTGAAGTCCCTTCTTCTGATACCATGCTTCCTAAATATCTATATTCCTTACATTTTCTTATGTTTCCTAACTCTAATTCCGGATCTTCGGTTTCCTCCCGTATTCTCAAATATTCCGTTTTCTCCTGCTCATACATAAGCCCCGTTGTTCATATTCGATCTGTAACTTTCTTAGCATGTAATCCATATCGTGTCCATCGTTGGCAAGAATTATTTGCTCATCAACAAAAAACAAGGTTAAGCAGTTTTCTTCAATAATTATTTCCATCCCAGCAACTGTTTTCCTCCATTGCTCCAGATCTTTCTGGATGTATATTTTAAATAGTGTTGGTGATAAGCAGCACCCTTGCCTTAAACCTTTTGTAACAGATTTTCCATGTCTAATACAGCTTTCCGGGTTTTGATACATATTTTGAATTGCTCGCATATATGCTTCACTTATGCCTATCGTGGTTAAAATATTAAAGAGTTTCTTTAAAGGTACGGTAATAAACGTGTCGTAGGCTTTTTCTAGACAGATTCCTTGCTTTTCTGTTCTCTACTACTTGTTGCATCACGAATATGATATCTGCGCACGATCTACCGGCGCGAAAACCACTTTGTTCTTCCTTGTCCTGAATTTCTAATTCCACCCTTTTCTTTAATACTCGGCCATACAACTTACCCATTGCACTGGTAATACTTATACCTCTGTAGTTTTTGCACAACCTATTTCGTGCAGTATGTCTGGTCCATATTTTATCAGTTCGATGGGGATATTTCCAGCCCCTGGTACTTTCCCATTTTTTGATTCTAATAAGGCTTCTTTTATTTCTTTTGTAGTAATTCAGCTCTAAATTCCTTCAGCAGTATCTTATAGTCATTTTCCTATTATTTAGCACTTATTAAATTTAAATTACTCTGCCCTTTATTTTCTGTTCTTATATTTTTTATCGTTTTCGATGCTTCAGCTACTTTGGATCCGCCTATGTATCTGTCCACCTCTTCTCACTTTCTTTCCCATGTGTCATTTTTGCTCCTTATTACTTCTCTTTTCACTTCTATGTTCAACTGTGCGTATACTCTTTGATCTTGTAAGTTCTGTGTCTGTAGTCGTTTTTGGTACGCTGTCTTCTTATTGTCTACTAAACCTTTTAGTTTCTCCGACCACCATTCTGGATTTTGTTTGCCATCTTTTTCAAAATATCCTAAATTTTATATGCTGGTACAACTTTTCGGTGTTCTCGGTGTTACTTTCTATAAATCTTAATTCTGAACTATAGTAATAGTGATAGAGTGACTCAGTTTCTGAACCTAATCAAATTGTACAAACTGATATAAAAATGGACTAAGTCCTCATTTGTAATTAGTTGATATAAGCTAACATCTGATTTTATGTACCCACCAAGTCTCCTCCACCAATAACCTTTCATGGTATAATTAATAAAAAAATTGTGTGTACTTTGTACGCACGAAAGAAGTTATACTTCTATTATATGATTTCAACGAAATCAATATACTTTAAAAAGTTTATTTATATTTAATTTAACTATTAAACTAATTTTAATACTTACTACTTTCCAAAAATTTTTATTAAAACAATATCAAAACTTAAAAATATAAAAGAATAAAACACACACAAACACATTGAAAAATGCCACAAAGAAATGATTTCTGAACAATAATGGTTGCCAAAAATTTTAACTAAATACGTATTTTCTGAAAAAATTATATAATAATATACTTACAATCATCTCTCTCCTGTCGTTTCCCCATTACTGAGGATCGTGATTTCTTCCAATATTCCTAACAATGTTTCTCCATTGTTCTCTATCTTCAGCTGCTCTAAGAGCTTCGCAGAATGAGTTTCCAGCTGAATGCTTTATTTGGTCAAACCATCTAGTTGGTGATCGTCCTCTTGATCTTCTCCCGGAACGTTTCCAGAAACAATTAATCTCTCCAAACTGTCGTCACCTCTGCGAACCACGTGACCAAAGAATTGCAGAATTCGGTGCAGACATAATGTGGACAGCCTTTTTTTAATATTGAGTTGGTTTAGAATGGAAACGTTTGTCCTATGAGCTGTCCAAGGTATGCGCAGCATTCTTCTCCAGCACCACATCTCAAAGGCATCAATTTTTTGGCGCTCGCATGCGCGAAGAGTCCGAGTCTCTGCTCCGTATAGAAATATTGAGAATACAAGGGCATTCACCAGTCTCATCTTGATATTTTGAGAGATAGATTTGTCTTTACAAACTTTAGTTAGGCGACTTATCTCATTTTTTGGCATACCAATACGTCTCCGAACTTCTGGTTCACAGTTACCATCGTTAGTTATACTAGACCCTAGATAGACAAAGGTGTTTACTATCTGGTATTCCTGTAATATGTTAGTCAGTTGAATAGTGTCAAATCTGTCGACCACCATTATTTTTGTCTTAGCTTTATTGATTTTCAGACCAACTTTATTGCTTTCGTACTCAACTCTTCGCAGAAGATCAAACATTTCTTGCTCATTTGCTGCTATAAGTGTAATGTCATCAGCAAATCTTAAATTGGAGATTTTCCTACCAGCTACTGCCACTCCACCGGCCCATCCTTCTAAAACCATCCTCATGACATGTTCACCATAAATGTTAAATAAGTCAGGTGACAACACGCATCCTTGTCTAACACCTCTCTCGGTCTTGAATTTGTTTGAGAGCTTCTGATCTAGTCGTACTGTCGCTATATTAGACTGGTACAGATTTTTAATAAGTGTCACCAGGGGCATTGGTGCGCCCATTTCTATTAAAATTGACCACAGATTTATCCAGCTTACACAATCAAATGCCTTTTGGTAGTCAACAACCATAACCATATGGTAGTCTTACAATCATAAAATGTATATAAAAAAAGTAACTTGCATTGGGGATCGAACCCGCTCCGCTTCCCGTCGATCCCGCTGATCGAATATCGAAGTGCTTTCCCATTGCGCCAACTTCGCGTATCTGTCATGTGGGAATATACACCAACTGAACGTTTACACCATAAACTTTTTGACAGTAGTTGTTTATTACTTATACGAATTTAATCAAATCAGTTTGATTTTTGTGGAATTAAAGGAATTAGAAATTTTAATGGTAATCAAATTATGTATATCAAAGCTATTTTGGTAGATTCAATTTAAATTTTCCAAATAGGTAGGTACCTATGTAATTTTTTATTAGGATACTGAAACATTTAGAATTACTACGTACCTGTCGCTTAAAAAAAACTATTTAAAAAGTGACTACAAATATAAACTTGCTTTTTTCTCTGCAATCACAACAATAAAAACTAATATACACAACATTTTTTTATCCGTAAACTCCATATTGAACAATTATTGACAGATGATTTTAACACCTAATCAGATCCCGTATAACGTTTGAGCGACTAATACCATACTGTCGGTGTGCGCATGCGCCAGGAAATGTAAAAATTTACCCTCGCGCCTAAAGAAGTATAACTTCAAAAAAATAAATAAAAACTATTTCGTCTACGAGTAATAGTTTAAAAGTTAGACTAGTTGTGTATAAGTTCAGAATAATGGTAACTTTTTAAATGTTTATAAAATAATTTTTTTGATGAATAATAAAAGTAAAACCTTGACGTTTCATAATATAGTCTAGGTGCCAGGTAGGTCACTGTGGTCTTTTCAATTCTGATAAGCAAACTCAACGGTTTCTTATATTATGTATTTTTGGTTGCTGATTAAAAATTTCGTGGGTGGATTTCGATCCAAGTGGTATATTTTATAAACAATTTAATCGTTTGTAAAGTGTTTATAAGGCTCTAGATTGTAATCTATTTTCTTTGTTTCGATAATTTTGAAAATCTCATATTTAATTACCAAAAAAGGTGTGTGTACTTTGTAAGCACGTAAGAAGTTATACTTCTATTATTATAATTTCAACGAAATAAAAATATATTTTAAACAGTTTAACAGAATTTTTATGTATATATCAAACTAATTTTAATACTGTAAATAATACCAAAACTTAAAAATATCGTTAGTATGTCATTTTCTCATTTTTTATGAACTGTAGCCTCCCCGCAATTACTTTTCCCTCGACGAATCATAGACAATCTAAAAACGTCAGATTTTCTACCTTTTCATAATATTTTATTACTAATTATCCTATTCCTAACGAAGGCAAATCCAAAGACACAAAAATTATAATTAATATATTTCCTGAAAACACAAATATATTTTTTTCACACTTTTTTTACAGCAAATAGGTATGTGCGGTATGCATCTAACCATTCCGTATAATGTATTTGAAACCTAGGAATTTTCTATTGGTTCTTTGCAGCGCGCGGTCATATTTTAACCAATACAAACGCATATACGGAATATTATTAGGTGCCAAATTCATATACGGAATGGTAAATATTCGTACACCGAAAAAGATAAGTTTTCATTAGAGTCTGTTAAAAGGAGATTGATTTTAAAATACTTGTTACTGTATTATTAAATAAAAATAAAACAATTATAGTATTTGGAATGTTATTTGGTGCAAAATTCATATACGTTACCTATGTTAAATATTCATAGAACAAAAAGACGATTTTTATTAAAGGCAGTTAAAATGAGACTGGTTTTTAATAGTATATTATGCAACGAGCATTTTTTAATGATGGTCATTATGAAGCGAGTATAAGGGATACGAAACGAGCCGCCTAGCGGCGAGTTTCGTATAGAGTACGAGCTTGATAATGATAATTAAATGCAAGTTGTATACACGATTTTTTCTATGATCATTCACAAAAAGTATATTCGAATTTATTAATTTTGTAACGCAAACAAATTAAGTTGTTTGTCAGTATGACAGTTTGTTTACATATTGAGAACTGTCAAAGCGTATGTTTTTGACTCGCCATTGGTTACTGCGCGTGTGCCACCTTTTTTTCGCGAATCTCATATCGCGATTCTATTGGTTAAAAATTTGTATCTTAATGAAAATCTGTATCATAATGAAGTTCATTATGATACAGGTAGTGACATCATAATTGATATATTATAGTATGAGAATAGAAAAATTATTGTTAATGTATTATTAAAGATCCACAAGGAAAAAGTTTTCCTGTAGATGGCTGTATAACATATACTCGTAATACAAAAAAAACGAATAAAGTCCTTTATAAAAGGTCTACATCTAAAATCTCTAAAAAGGGCTACATCACAGAACTAGTTTTCGATTGGTTGACCAATCATCATCAGTACTTTCCTAAAATGGATATAACCTTATAAAATGGTGCACAAGTTTTAAAACTTTGACTACGGTTAAAAAAAGTTGTGGGTTATACTCACGTGATCTTACATGCTAACCACCAAAATATTTGTAATTATGTAATATATGTAAATAAAATTTGTAATATTATATTTTGATGGTTAGCATGGTAAGGTAACGTCTACAACTTTTTCTAACCGTAGAATTTTATCAGGTTATATTCATTTTAGGAATGCACTGATGATGATTGGTCAACCAATCGAAAACTGGTTCTGTGATGTAGCCCTTTTTAGGGATTTTATATTCAACTTTGGGATTTATAAAGGACTTTATTCGTTTTTTTTTGTATTATTAAAGAATTAAACATACTAAACAATACGTGCAAGTCATTAAAAATTCTGAGAAAGCGAAAGCTTAGTCAAATAAAGAAATATATCTCTCAAATCTATACCATCCCATTTATGAATTTCGCACCAAATAACATTCCATATAGGTAATCATTGTTTTATTTTTCTTTAATGATACATTAACAAAATAGGTATTTTAAAATCAGTCTTCTTTAACTGATTAATAAAAAGTCCTATTTCTTGGTCTACGAATATTTAACATTCCGCATATGAATTTACACCAAATAACATTCCAAATACTATAATTGTTTTATTTTTATTTAATAATAGTATACAGCAACAAGTATTTTAAATTCAATCTCCTTTTAACAGACTCTAATAAAAACATATCTTTTTCGGTGTACGAATATTTAACATTCCGTATATGAATTTGGCACCGAATAACATTCCGTATATGCGTTTGGAACCTCGCCGCCTATTGGTTAAAGTATGACCGCGTGCTGCAAAGAACCAATAGAAAACTCCTAGGTTCCAAATACATATACGGAATGTTTATGGGCCATTCCACGAACATACGCCTGTTTTGGATTACTTCGACAACGAATATTTTACTGTGCAACATAAAAAGTACCAAAGTAAATGGCGCTAATAATTATTCCAATAAACAACAATGTAATTTTCAATTTACTTTCGTTCTTCTTATTTTTCACAGTAAAATATTCGTTGTCGAAGTAATCCAAAACAGGCGTATGTTCGTGGAATAGGGTATAGATGCGTCCGGTATGCGCTTACTTCATATTTTCGTTTTTATAAAAATTCACTCTCAAAAGTTTTCCCATAAGTATAACTTCAATAGTTTTGACCTTATGAGAACTTAAAATAAATATAATAAACCCTTATAATAAGTATTTCACTCTTCATTTCTTTTGAAAATTTTATTATGTTTACACTGTTTCGGACTTTCTACATTAAAGCCGTTTATTCGATAATATCAAATCTAGAAATCTCTTTGAAAACAGCTCTAAAAAATTTAAAAAACGATAAAAATTGCGAAAAAATATCAAAAGCTACAACGAAGATACTTTATTTCCTACAGAATTAAACATTAATCTCTAAAAAGTTTTACTCAATTGTAAATCCAACCGAGAATGAAGTGAAGCGTTTAAAAATCTTATTTATTTGCCAGTGCGTTTTAGAGGAGAAATGTTACTCTCTCTTAGAAATGAAGCCGACTAAAAACAAAAAAATATGTACCAGACTTTATTTGATGAATATAATACTTCACTGAAATAATAATTCTTTTTCTTGTAATTTCAGATAAAATAAACCATTTTATTTTCTTTTAAAAATGATAAAGACGGACTATTCATGACATTCTTAATATTTCTTTGAACATTGACCAGAATTTATGGCAAAAACGCCTTATTTGAGATTTCGACTTTCAGTGCCGATTTTTTTAGATACAATAATTTTAATAATTATACAAGCACATTTATTTTACACACATACACACATTTTTATTATTATACAAGCTGTCTTTCTTACATTAAAAACAAAATGAATTAAATCTTTTGATATTTTATTCGTATCTGATTTAGCTAGGTACACTAATAGTAGGGGAGGAAAGTACGCTACATTTGCAGTTACTCGAGTGTTATGGGGACCTATTGGGTTGTGAAGATTAGTTCCTTAAACCAAAAAAACTTAAGTTAAGTTTTCCATTTACATAAGTGGGGACTTTAAATTTTTTGATTTAATTTTCTATTTCCAACAAATGTTTTTTCCGATTATAGCGCCATCTATCCATAATTCGAAAAAATGCCTCGAACAAAAGTTACTTAATTGTACGTAAGGAATCCAAATCTGAACAAAAATGGGAGCTCCTATTTAAGCTTTTAAAGTAACCCTCACCCCACCTCCGTGGGGGTCGTGTTTGATGTCATTTGATAGATTTTTCAAAAATATTGAAAATGTGTATTTTGCAATTTTCGACCTAATGTTCATTTCGCGAAATATCGCGGGGTTCCTATTTAAAATTTTAAACCAAACACGATCGAAGATCTAAACCAAACACGACCCCCCTCTCCGTGAGGGGTCGTGTTTTGTATAGTTCGATAGATTTTTGAAAAATATTGAACACGTATTGTTTAGTTTTTTGATCTGACGTTTATTTCTCGAAATATTCGCTTTTTTCTTGTGAAACTTTGTGACATCCATTTCTTTACGCCCCGCTCAAACCGTCAAATTTTTGAAATATACACTGTTCTGCATGCACTTAACTTACCTTATCTTAATCTGACGATTTCGAGTTTTTCTAAGGATAGATTTTTTTTCGGACCCCCTTTACGAACTCCCCTGTATTAAGATCCAATATATGGTAGAGGTACATTTACAGCGTACAAGGTTTCTCACCATGTGATAATCTGACGCGCTCGAGTAACTGCAAAAATCCCCGCTTGGGCTCCCCTACTATAAGGATTTAAATATATTATTCTATTTCTTCTTCTTGTAGCACTACAACCCGGGGTGGGTCTTGACTGACAGCACAACTCGCTTTCATCTCGCACGGTCGTCCATGATAGTTGGGTCAGTGGGTAGGCCCATTGTTCTTAAATCTGTTCATATGTTATCTCTCCATCGTAATCGTAGACTTCAGAAGACTCTTCTTCCTGTTGAGGCTTCCTCCCAGATTAATTTGGTAAGCTGGTAGTTCTACAGAAACAAATTGAAAAAAAAATCAACTCCAGAGCTACTTATAGCAGGCGATTTAATCGCAGGGCAGGGAAAATATTATTAATGATATACACTGTAGGAATACTTGGAGAAGACAACACTGACGATAATAGAGAGCGTATAATTGAGCTATGCGAGTTAAATAATCTTCACATAACTAATAGCTTTCATCGACAGATGGACATCAATAACTTCACTCGAATCCAGAAGAAAAAGAACCTGAAATCAGTTTTTAATTATATTATTTCATTGCAAAAACAAGAGACTTCAAAGCCAGAACTTGGGCCATTGAAAACAACACTGAAACTGTGAGAACAAACAGAGAAGATATAGCAGAGACATGGAGATCGTATCGCAGGGAACTATAAAGATGATCAACGGCAAGAACTTGTTAACCAAATTCCTAATCAGGTGGAAGAAGAACCTGATATGCTTGAAAAAGAAGTAAGTAGAAGAAAGTAAAATTACTTCATCTACTCTGACCCCAAATATGGCATTCTAAACAATGGTCTGAAGACTGGACAAAAGCTACAATAATGACAATACATAAAAAAGGCAAAAAGGCAACTTCCATAAATGCGACAATTATAGAACTATTTTTCTTATTTCACATGTCAGAAAAATAATACTACATGATATACATATAATCAATGAGAGACTAAAAACATTCCTCTGAAAAGAAATTACACAAGAGCAAACTGGATTTGCCAAAGGTAGAGGTACTGGAGAACACCTGTTGAATATAGGACAGAAAATTCAAAAATGTAATAAATTCAATATTCCACTATACATATGCTTTATAGATTATCGTAAGGCATTCGATAGGGTCAAGTAGAAACACTTATGGCGAATACTGAAAGAGACGTACCTTCTTCTTCTTCTTGTGCCACTCCTATCGGAGATTGAAAATCATCAAGGCTACCCTGACTTTGTTTACAGCTGACCTAAAAAGTTCATTAGTGGTGCAGCCAAACCACTCTCTCAAATTCCGCATCCACGACATTCTTCTACGGCCTGTATTCCGTTTTCCTTCTATTTTTCCTTGCATTATATTTTGAAGTAATGCGTATTTATGACCTCTCATCAGGTGACCCAAATACTCGAGTTTTCTTCGTATTATCGTTAATAAAATTTCTGGGTCTCTTCCTATCCTTCGTATTACTTCAAGATTTGTGATTCTATCAACCCAACTTATCTTCAGCATTCGACGGTAGTACCACATCTCGAAACTTTCAATATTTTTTATGTTGTTCTGTTTGAGAGTCCAGGCCTCCACACCATATAATAGCGTGTTAAATACGTAGCCACTTAGCATTCTTAATCGTAGAGGGATGCTTATATCTCTGTTGCAGAAGAATTTTCTCATCTTTATGAAGGTGGCCCTGGCAATTTCGATACGTCTTTTTTATTTCATTGTTTTGGTCTCCAGTTTCGTTTACTAAAGTTCCCAAGTATTTATAACTTGATACTTTTTCAATTTGAATGCCGTTTATACTAATATGTGCTGGTTGTGTCATGATTTTACTGAAGACCATATACTTGGTTTTTTTGATATTAATGTTTATGCCATAATTGTTGCAAGCAATATTTATGTTTGTAAGTAATCGTTGTAATTCTTCTACTGTTCTTGCAACTAGTACAGTGTCGTCTGCGTATCGAATATTATTTACAACCTCTCCATTGATTACGATTCCTTCATTTGCTTGCAAAAGGGCTTCCTGACAGATGCTTTCACTATATACATTAAATAGCAGTGGTGATAAAATGCATCCCTGTCTTACTCCTCTACGTATTTCTATTGCTTTTGATATCTCGTTTTCTATTTTGATGCTAGCTTTCTGATTCCAATATAAGTTGAGAATTATTCGCAGATCTTTATTATCTATGTCTTTTCTTTCAAGAATGTCTCTTAGCCTATCGTGGCGTACTCTGTCAAACGCTTTTTCAAAATCGATAAAACATGCATGTACTTCTTGATTAACGTCTAGGCATCTTTGTGTAAGAACATTCAAACCGAAGAGAGCTTCTCGAGTACCTAGTCCTTTTCTGAACCCCATCTGTGTATTACTAATATCTGACTCCAACTTTTGATAAACTCGGTTGTGGATGATTTTTAGAAATATCTTTAGTAGATGGCTCATTAAAGATATTGTTCGATGTTCTGAACATTCTTTTGCATTGGATTTCTTTGGCAGTGTAACGAATGTAGACAGCAGCCACTCTTGAGGTATAATACCAGTATTGTATACTGTGTTAAATAAGTGCAATATTATACCTATTGATTCATCATTCAAAAGCTTTAGTAATTCAGTAGGAACCTCATCGGGTCCATTTGCCTTTCCAGTTTTGGAATTTCTAAGTGCCATTTCTACTTCACATTTTAGGATTTCAGGTCCCGTTTCACCATTTACCTTGTCAATGTTATTTCTGTTGTCCTCAAACAATTCTCTTATGTATTCACTCCATCTATTAATTTTTTCTGTTAAGTCTACAATAATATTTCCGTCTTTGTCCTTAAGCAAACTTATTTGATGTCTTCTTTGGGTTCCTGTAAGTTCTTTTACTTTTTTATGTATATTGAATGTATCATACTTTCTTTCATAGTCTTCCATTTCTACACATTGTTCTTTAATCCATGATTCTTTGGCCTTCTTTATTATTTGCTTTATGGTCTTATCAACCTCTCTGTATTTTTCTGAATTATTCTTCAATTTGCGTCTTTCATCCATTAGTTCTAGTATGTCTGGTGTCATCCACACCTTATGTTTCTTTGGAGATTTGGTTAGGTGTTTCTTTCCTGTAGTTCTTATTATAGTGTTTATATACTTCAGTTTTTCATCTATGTTGTCTGTTCTGCGGATTTGGTTTTCTGCTACACTGAGGTCGGTGTTGATTTCTTCGCGCACTGTTTGTCGTCGGTGTTCACTTTTAAGCTGACTTAAGTCTAACGTTGGGATGATGGTTTTTCTCATTTTCTTTGGTCTAGCTTCTAACACAGATACTACTGGATTATGATCCGAACTGATATCAGTTCCAGGGTAAGTTTTAGTACCACAGACGTACCACAAGACCTTATTTCGCTTATAACTGAACTACACACTACTGGATCAGTTAAAGTGCTTGACACACTTTTAAACGAATTTCATATAGAACGGCATGTCAGACAGGGATGTATACTATCTCCACAATTATTCAATATATATGGGGAGCATATTATGAGAAGAGCACTTAAAGGATGGGAAAGAGGGATCTCAATAAATGGTCATAAAATAAACAACCTACGCTTCGCAGATGCACAGTATTGCACAGCCCATCTTGCAAATAGTCAAGCAGAGCTGACTGGCCTAATACGACTGGTTGAAAACGAAAGTCAAATATTTGGTCTGCAATGAAACATATCAATGACAAAGATCATTATAGTGGATATACTACATAACAATCATAAACTTATACACACATGTTGCCACAGCAAAAATGACCACAATATTAAAGGACTGTCAAATTTCAAGAGCGTTAAAGGTTGGGTTAATCAACTGCTTAATATTCCCAATACTGAACTACGGATGTGAATCCTGGACCCTGAGAAAATCGGAAAGAAGAAAGATATACGCCACTGAAATATTCTGTTAAAGGCGAATGCTACGAATTCTTTGGACCGACCATAGGACAAATAATTCGATTAGCCAATGACTCTCCAGTAAAGTCCATCTTCAACAATTAAAATAATTGGGACATGTTATGGGAGCAAACACAGAAAACATGGAAAGAATCATTATACAAGGAAAGGTGGAAAGTCGAAGATCACGAGAAAGATCCCCAACAAGATGGATCCATCAAATTACAGGAATATGTAAAATACCTATGCACGAGTTAAAAAAATGACCAGAGACAGATATCTTTGGAGACGGACAATACACGACATCACGTCGACCACTACACTCCCTACGGGGGTCAGCATTGAAGAAAGATTGCAAAAACTATCACTACACTTGATAACTTCTTAATATGTATATGTTTAATTTAAAGTTAAAAGCGGTGCAGAATGTGGGCCAAGTTATTAATCGCCGAACTAGAACAGCTATTGAACTAGAAAAATTAAGGATAAACAAAATGAAGAAATCGAAAAATAACACCCAAGTTTCAAGGGATTCCTATACAGGGTGATTGATTAGTGTGAGGAAGCTCAGTAGATCTGTTATAGTAAAAATTACAAAAAAAAGTTATTGACGAAAATTGTAGGCAGCTTTAAACTCCACACTTTAAAATTAGTTACAATCTTATAGGGTGTTCCATAAGATGGTGGCAGACCAAACTTATGTTTTTTTTAATGGAACACCCTGTATTTTATTTTAAATTTGAAATCTGCTTCACTTTCCCATCACAACAATGTAAAGTTTTATTATGTTATACCGGGTACTTAAAAAGTTATAGCCAATATTACCTGAAAATCGTATCAAGTTTAACTCCCTGTATAATTAAAAAGGAGTATAGGAACATTGATCTATTGGAGCCATAGTTTTTTAATAATTGTTAAAAATTATAAAACATATTCGTTTTCATAATATTCGTTAAATCAAATACAGGGTAAGTCAAAATGCAAGTACATTATTTTCTTGGTAATTTTAAATAGAACACCCTGTATTTTATATCACTATCGAAAAGTACTAATATCTTACTTCAAATTTTATAAAGTACTCCCTATACCTAAAGTTATCAGTTTTCTAGATATTTTTATTTTTCCATCAAAGTATTAATTTGGTAGATATTTTAACGTTTACCAATAATTATTGTGAGTTGGCCATTATTGATTTGTCAGAAACTGACAGTTTGACATTATTGTTTATTAATTCAGTAAAGAAATACCGACACAGAAAAGAAAACAATTTATTTTAAATAAAATTTTTAACAAATAACCGACGGAAAATTAAAAAAAAAAATAAAAACACAAAAAATAAAAAACAACAGTAATTTTAACTTATCTTACTTAAGTAAGGTGTTCAAAATGACCTCCCAAAACATCTATGCATACTTGAAAGCGGTCATTGAAAGAGTTGCTTACATTGCTAAGCATTTGTAAAGAAATATTTTGAAATACAATTCGGATTCTATTTTTCATATCATCTCTTGTTGTTGGAGGTATTTTATATACTTCGTTCTTAACGTAACCCCAAAAAAATGAGTCCATTTTATTGAACTCTGGTGACCTTGGGGGCCACCTTACCGGTCCATCTTTCACCAAACTGATCATTAAGTTCACCACGTACTAATTCGTTGTGGTGCGTAGGAGCACCGTCATTTAGAAACCACATTTGTTCACGTATATTAAGTGGAACCTCTTCTAATAATATCGGTAACTGATTTACGATAAAATCTAAATAAATCTCACCATTTAAACTATCTTCAAAAAAATATGGTCCTACTACATGGTTACCGACGATACCTCCCCACAAATTTAGAGACTATCTTGTTTGACTATGTGGTATGGATTACTTGTTGAATAGTAGTGAAAGTTATGCCTATTAACAGAACCGTTTCGATGGAATGTAGCTTCATCACCAAATAAGACATAATCAAAAAAATCTCTCTTCTCATTAATTTTTTCTAAGGCCCATTCACAAAATACTATTCGTTTCTGAAAATCATCATTATTTAATTCTTGGTGCTTTTGAATGTGATAAGGGTGCATCTTGTTTTTAGATTTAATGTTTTGAACGGAGTAGTAACTAAGTTCTTGTTCATTGGAAATACTCCTTATACTTGTGTGTGGGTTTTCTGTAACTGCCATCAACACACTAATTTCGTTTTCCTCTGTCACACTAGTTTTTGTTCGTTCATGTTTTTCATAATTCACTGAACCAGTGCGGTTAAATCGATCTTTCAATTTTTCAAATGTATCTTGTCTCGGTTGCCGCCTATCTGGAAACCGTTATTGATAAATTCTAGCTGATAGTAATGAATTTTTATTGCATTTCCCCAAAATCCAGATCATATCTACCATTTCATCAGTAGTAAAATTCATTATTGCTAATTTACGGTGTACCCCAGTAGGGCTTTTTATTCACAGTCATTTGTTTCGAGCTTCTGTAACATGTCGTATAATCCATGTATAATATTAATATACACAGATTATACAACATATGACAGAAGCTCGAAACAAATGTCAGTCGATGAAAATCCCTATACTGAATTAATAAACAATAATGTCAAACTGTCAGTTTCTGACAAATCAATCATGGCCAACTCACAATAATTATTGGTAAACGTTAAAATATCTACCAAATTAATACTTTGATGGAAAAATAAAAATATCTAGAAAACTGATAACTTTAGGTATAGGGAGTACTTTATAAAATTTGAAGTACGATATTAGTACTTTTCGATAGTGATATAAAATACAGGGTGTTCTATTTAAAATTACCAAGAAAATAATGTACTTGCATTTTGACTTACCCTGTATTTGATTTAACGAATATTATGAAAACGAATGTGTTTCATAATTTTTAATAATTATTAAAAAACTATGGTTGCAATAGATCAATGTTTCTATACTCCTTTTTAATTATACAGGGAGTTAAACTTGATACGATTTTCAGGTAATATTGGCTATAACTTTTTAAGTACCCGGTATAACATAATAAAACTTTACATTGTTGTGATGGGAAAATGAAGCAGATTTCAAATTTAAAATAAAATACAGGGTGTTCCATTTAAAAAAACATAAGTTTGGTCTTCCACCATCTTATGGAACACCCTGTAAGATTGCAGCTAATTTTAGAATGTGGAGTTTAAAGCTGCCTACAATTTTTGTCAATAACTTTTTTTTGTAATTTTTACTATAACAGATATACTGAGCTTCCTCACACTAATCAATCACCCTGTATTAACACAGGTTAGATCAGCAACTAGAAAAATTTAGATTTGGAATTATTACAGAAATACAGGAACAACTAATCTGCAATAAAGCGGCAGCTCTGAAAGCATTTTGAAGCATAAGTGAAAAGGGGCAAAAAATAGTTAATATACTAAAATAGATTTAACAGAGGAGACCATAGAATGAATAGAAAGGAAAACATACCATATCAAAGATATCTCAGCACAAACAGAGAAGATTAATAGAATACAATGAGAAAAATAGGGAAGTTAAACAAAGAATAGGAAAAGAACAAAAAAAAAAGGGAAAATACATGCCAAAACATTGAACAATATCTTGGAAGCCCGAAGAACTTTGAATCTTAGAGGGTATTTAAATAGTTAAGAAAGAGCAACGGCGAATAACACTACCTGACCAATGGACAAATGCTTAAGTTACATCAATATTTAAAGAAGGAGGAAAAACATGCGAACCGTGCAGGTTAATTAATTTGCGAAAACCAAACGGGGTTTACTGCAAGAAGGTTTTGTGTTCACGAAATATATTATACGGTCCAATAGTCGGATAGAAAATGTCAAAAATCAGTGCAGCCAACTGTGCATTTATAGGTTTAAAGGAAGCATTTATGTACCTGAGTACCAAGAGCCAAATTCTGGAACTTTATGGAGGATCTATTTGTACTCCAACAGTTGATAACAGCAGTGAAAGACATGTATCGAAGTAATATAGAAAGAGTAAGTATACGAATGAAATTTTCTAATGATTTAACAAGGATGTTGCTGCAGGGCTACTCCACATCGATAATGTTTGGTCCCAGTAAGACAGAACTGTATATATAGGTTATATTGTCAAAGGTCTATATGCAGTTTTTTCCCGAGAAGCGACTGTCTGACTCAGTCAACCATTGACCTGATCGAATTGTATCTTAAAGTTATGAGATAGGAATACTTGGACCGTCATCGTCATCTGTGAAAGAAGATACTTGGAGAAAAAAGTAACGGTCACCATACTAACAAATGCCTGGGCCCCTCGTCACTAATAGGGGAAGAAAATTCTTTAACAGTTGAGATTACTTCGTCAGATTGTGTTTATCGTATTTACCAAAGAGAGGGTAGATACGCAGATACATGCATAATTTATAATCAGGTTGTACAATTATTGTACATGTTGTGTGCTCTAACATTTAGTGCAGACTGTGAAAGCTTCGAAGTACAGTTACATGCATACGTTGTGCAGAGTATGTGCTAGGAGAATCCAGGGAATCTATTAGCTACCCGTGTAAGTAAATATTAGGTACAAGGAGCAACGAATTAAATATGAACTTTTCTTGAGCCAAAATTTTCATATACTTTTCCACGTATAATAGATTGCTGTGGTACACCTGCTACAGGCTCTTTTTTATTTAGGCAACGCGAGGTGTTTGAATAGGTATATGATACTTTATTTAATAATATAACTGGCTGAATTGTATGTTAAACGTATTGGTTTGTAAAGTTTTTAATAAAAATTACAAGAAAGACAGTGTATATTACATATAGTTAAGTAGTTATAGGGTTGGCGGCAGCCTTCTATTCTATTTTATTTTATTAGCAGACATCTTATTCTTACGCGTTCAGAGTTCTTAAACTGAAAAATATTTCAATAATAAATTCTTTATCCGCAACCATTTGCGGAAACGTGTGTAACATAAAGACGAGAAAATGATGCATAAAGTGTTGGATCCATTTTTAAATGCGACCTCAATGTGCATCTCAAATTATATGTATGCAAGTAATATCGAACGTTCAACTGCTGTTTAGAGCGATCATTGAATATTCCTGTCAGCACGCTCAAGCTTGCATTGTTACAAAATCGATTTATTAATTAATTCTTAAAATATCACAAGGAAAAATTCCTGTACTGGCTGTATACCATAAATCACAAACAATAACGATGGTCAACAACACAACTATTTATTGTGACCTTAAAATAGATATGGTAGAGGTAATCATCAAAAAACGTAGCACTGCATACATTACCAAGCTGGAAGATCATAAAAACCACTTTGCAAGGCTTGAAAGCCCTGGATAAAAACTATAATTCCAGACCACCAGTTTGGCTTTAGATCTAATTACTCATCAATCCAACAAGTTCTCAGCGAGGTAAAACATATAAATGCCGATTTTGAGGTTAAAAGATACTGTTCAGCGGCGTTTCTGGATATTAGGCAGGCACTTGACGAGATGTCGCATGAAGGTCTTTTATCCATGCTAAAATGGACATTACCGCACAACTAATGCATTCTTTTTGATTCACATTTTTTAGGTCAGTGTTACTTCATTAAATACCAAGATGCAATTTCCAAACTCTATTCTATCAAAGCTGGCGTACCACAAGGTAGCGTGCTGGGAACTAACTTGTATATCTTGTTTACCGTAGATATACCTACAACACTTTAGGAACCATTAGAGGAGACATCATCTACAGAAGAAATGATGCTAGGAATATTTTTCGACTGCACTCCTAGCCTCACCTGCTGACCCTATTTATGCCTCGCATCTCCTTCAAGCGTATCTAAACAGAATACAATATTGGTTTTTGGAATGTAAAGTTAAAGTCACCGAAGGAAAATCTATTCATACTACATTTACAACACGAAGAGGAACCTGCCCCCTGTAACTTTAAATAATCATCAATTACCTTCAATCAACGAGATAAAATATCTTGGTATTCATCTGGATATAAGTATCACATGAAGAAAACATATCTGGACCAAGAGAAAGCAACTAGGTCTTCAATTCATATTAGCTGTTAGCTGTTATTGGCTAATGGATCGTTCATCAAAGTTATCGCTGGATAACAAATTGCTGCACTATGAAGCAATACTTACGCCCATCTAGACCTATGGGTTGGAACTATGAGGAACAGCCAGTCACTCAAATATCGAAATCATTCAACACTTCCAGTCAAAAATCCTCTGAACTACCACCAATGCACCGTGATACCTCAACAATAGAATTATTCTTCGTAACTTTAAAATACATATGATACAGGAAGTCATAAAAAACGTAGCACTGCATACCTTACTGCTAATACGCAAATAAAAAGGTATGAAATATGCGCATAAATATGCAGTATTTTACCCAAAAATATGCACGTTTATAGTCCGTCCGCTATAACTTTTCAATTTTTTATTTACAAACATATTTACAATATCTCCACATGGTGTATTAATTAGCATGTATTTATTTTACAAACTAAGCTAATTATTAAATATTTAATTATTTAAGTATTTTAACAAATAAATAAATTGATATTATTTCGAATTGTGGTAAAAATAAATAATTATCAAATGCTGTTCAAAATTTTTTAACAAATAATTATGGCTTCTATCTGATTACACAGAAAAACTTCTTTCGAGATTAACTGATGTAATTGGGCATTGTTCAAATTTACGATAATATTTGGTTCTAAATTAAGTGGATCGAAAAATGTCCCAGCTAGTACTTGAACCACTTGAGAAAGAATCTGGTAATAACCACTGTTTTTTTTCATGGTTGCTTTAAATTTTTGAAAAATTTCCTATCCAATATGTATTACTTTAGACGTTTTGAAACAATGATTCAAATTCTTTTATTTAAAATGTACTGTCTAACAATGACAATTATTTGGAGGATTCTAATTGAGTAATAGTTTTCTGAACAAAACTATAGTTTGATTTTATGAATAACACCACGACACTGAACTGTTTATTTTCGGCATTTTCAAAGCACAATAAATGTTCACAATTACGAAGACACGTGTTCACGGCTTATTTTACAACAAAAGCGAAATGGGCCGTCAAAATAAAAATTTTTACCTAGAGATATAAACTGGCTGTTTTTGGAACCTTTATAACCAAAACGTGACAAAACTGTGTACCTACGTATAATAAGCCGCTCTTTTATTATTTACTACATTCAGGTACCCAAAATTTGAATATGTACCAAGAGATTATAAAACAAAATTAAATATTGAGATTTTCAAGCTACTTGTTCTTGTTACAGTAATATAAAAGTATATGTATAGCTACAACCAAAATTTAAAATTATATGCACTTTATGCACACTTATATAAAAATATGCAAAATTGGAAATTTTTGCATTTTTTATGCAATATATGCAAAATATGAACTTTGCATATTTACCTAAGTCTAGTTACGTATATATATTAATACCTATATAACTTTATAATAATAATTATATTTTATTTAACCAATACCTAGTCTCTTTGTCACTACTTTTGTTTATTATTGTTGATACTCAGTAGACGGCAAAATACTTTTAAATAAAACAAAATCCGCAACTATTTACGGAAATTTGTATAATATAAAGACGAGAAAATGATGCATAAAGTGTTGGATCCATTTTTAAATGCGACCTCAATGTGCATCGCAAATTATGTGTATGAAAGGAATATCGAACGTTCAATTGCTGTTTAGAGCGATCATTGAATATTCCTGTCAGCACGCTCGAGTCTGCATTGTTATAAAATCGATTTATTAATTAATTAATTATCATCAAGCTAGATCCCCACTGACGAAATTTATCACTCGTGTGATTGGTATGCGGGATTTGACTGGTTTAATAACGTCCTAGGTGCTTTCTATCATAATATTAGTATATAGTACATTGAAAGGGTAGTGGATTATACGGATCTATTAAGAGATTTTCTTGAATTAATAAGAAAATATTAGGTGACGAAAATGTTACAGCATCATGCATACATAATACATAAGTTGAACACAAGTTAATATTTCAGCAAAACTTAATGAGGTAGTAAGTTTTTCTGAATTATCTATTTTTAGGATTACAATGAGATTTTGTGAGATTCAATTTAGTGATAGGATATATTTTATCTCCATGAATAACCCTTATTTTTTCACGCATGCCCAAAATTATCTAATTTGTGGCGGTACGTAAAGATACACCAATGGACCACTAACATGGGAGTATTTTTGCAACAAGATCAAAGTGAAATTGTTTTGTTAAATCAAAGCAGTTGTTAGACACTGTACCTTGTAAAATCGCTATTGACACCTCGATGAGATTGATCACATTACAGAGATTTTTGTTTTTTCACAAACTCGAAAGAGGAGCTTATTTAGCGTGTTTTTTCGGACATAGCTCAACAAGGATAATATTAAAGGGGTTAATGCAAAAGTGGCTAAGTCACATTTTTTGTGTTTCTGAGTTAGTTACCATTTTTGACACTTAGAGACTTCTTGCACTAAAATAATGATTATTTAAAATTTAAACGTATGGGATTTTACCCAGTAGGATGCTTTTTGTTACAAATCTAACTTCGCCAACTTATAGTACACATGCTTTTATATAGTTGTAGCTACTTATCAATTATTCTAGAAATTATGGACTTAGTTTTTTTTGCACTGACCCCTCCAATTTTACCCGGGAAGAGTCGTGCTCTTTTCTGTCACACGAACGGTCGCGCGTTAGATTATATGTAAAAATACGTATTTAAAACAAATTTTTATTTTACTTGTATAGTATTTTTATTTACTTGTAATCTAAAAATATCTATTTCTAACATCAGAGATACACGAAAACTGAACAAACACTAAAATAGAATCACAATATGTAATTCTGCTAGTACGTCGGGCTGATTTTTGCGCACAGTAAAGTAAGTGCATACAACTCTTAATTTATGGTTAATGTAGAGATCGTTTAAATCTATATACAGGGTGATTAATTAGTAGGGTAAAGCTCAATAGCTGCGCTATAGTAATAGATAGCAATAAAAGTTAATAACAAAAATTTTAGCCACCATTGAGCTTCACATTACAAAATTAGTTATAATGTTACAGGGTGTTCGATAACACAGTGGCAGACCAAATTTTGCTTTTTTAAATGGAACACCCTATATTCTATTTTATGTTCGAAATCCTGTTAACTTCTGCATCACAAAAATATAAAGGTTTGTAATATTATACAGGGTATTTACAAAGTTATAACCAATTTTGTATGAAAATCGTAACAAGTTCAACTCCCTGTATAAATAAAAATAAGCACAACAGAAATGGTTTATTAATGCCATCTTTTTTTATTTATTGTCAACATTTTTAAGAATTATTGATATTGCTAATTTTTTTTATATCAAATACAGGGTGAGTCAAAACGCAAGTACATTATTTTCTCAGTAATGTTAAATGGAACACCCTGTATTTTATATCATTATTGAAAAGTAACATTAACGTACTTTAATTTTTATATAACATTCCCTATGCCCAAATTTATTAATTTTCGCGATATTTTCATTTTTCAGAGCAAATTATTTTAGGTGTTTAAATTTATCTAAATTTTAAGTAAGCCATGACTGAATTGACAATTGAAGATTACCGATTATCAATCCGGTAATCAATGTAACACTGTAGCAAATAAAGAAATAAAAATAATTTATTAGTAATACATTTTACAAACAAAAACACAACCACTACATGCAACATTTTTGAAAAATTAAAAACTATCTTTTTATGTAAATGCAACAAATAAACAAAGAAAATTAGTAATAAATTTTACAAAAACACACAAACACAAAATACAATGTTTTGTGAAGACAATTAAACACTACTTTTGTATGTAAATATAACAATGTAACAAATAAAGAACGAAACATAACTTATCAGTAATACATTTTGCAAAAAAACATGTTTGAAAAAATTAGAAGCTACTTTTAATAAAATATTTTTAATATTTAATTACATAACGTGTTCAAAATTATCTCCTAACACATTTATTTACGCCTAAAACGATCATTGAATGAGCTACTTACTCTACGGAGCATTTGTAAATTAACACATCGAAATACACTTTGTATTCTATTTTTCATCTCATCCCTTGTTGTTGGAGGTATTTTATAAACTTCATTATTAACGTAACCCCAAAAAAATCAGTCCAGTTTATTAAATTCTGGTGATTTGGGTGGCCACGCTATTGGTCCATTGAAAAATGAAAATATCTCGAAAACTAATAAATTTAGGCATAGGGAATGTTATCTAAAAATTAAAGTACGGTAATGGTACTTTTTAATAGTGACATAAAATACAGGGTGTTCCATTTAAAATTACTGGTAAAATAATGTACTTGCGTTTTGACTCACCCTGTATTTGATATAAAGAAAATTAGCAATATCAATCATTCTTGAAAATTTTGACAATATGTTAAAAAATTTGTCATTAATAAACCATTGTTGTTTTGCTTATTTTTATTTATACAGGGAGTTGAACTTGTTACGATTTTCATATAAAATTGGTTATAACTTTGTAAATACTCTGTATAACATAACAACCCTTTATATTTTTGTGATGGAGAAGTTAACACGATTTCTAATTTAAAATAAAATATAGGGTGTTCCATTTAAAAAAACATAAGTTTGGTCTGCCACTGTGTTATCGAACACCCTGTAACATTCTAACTAATTTTGTAATGTGAAGCTCAAAGTTGGCTAAAATTTTTGTTATTAACTTTTATTGCTATCTATTACTATAGCGGAGCTATTGAGCTTTACCTTACTAATCAATCACCCTGTAGATATCTGAGTTTAAAAAGACTCTTAGACACAATACTAGAAAATTATAATAGAAGATTATACTTGAAAATTTTGACCTACGTTATTAATCGCGTCGTTAGATTTTATCTAACAAAAGTCAATTCTACTTATTTTTAGTTATGATGTCCGATACCCTTGGACATAATATGCATTACTCCACCCTTCCTCAAAGTAGTTAAGAGTGGAAAGCTACGTTGCGAAATTTTCGTCGAGATATCACGGAGAAGAATAAAATGTTAGATTTTTTCTAACAGCGCGACCGATCCCGGGTTAAGGATGAAGAATTTCTCACTCCGAATATTTCGATAATACTAACCAAATAATATTCAGAGTTAACGAATTGATTATCCGATTAATTTTCCATTTAGTCCTGTCGCCAGGGGGGTTACAACGGCCTTCTTAATTCAGATGGACTTACCCAAGGTTTTTTTATGTATTTTGGCCCGTAGAACACGAATTTTTTGGGTAACAGTTGATACGGATGTCGATAAGATTGTTATAAACAAAGAAGTTGAGGAATTACATAACAGCGATTTCTCGCAAAACAAAACATTTTTTTGTATTTTTTGGGTCATTCTAACCAAAAAATGTTAATACAAGTTTTTTCGTAGGATGCATAGTTTTCGAGATAAACGCGGTTGAACTTCAAAAAATCGAAAAATTGCAATTTTTGAACCCGAATAACCTTTGAATAAAGAATAAAATAGCAATTCTGCTAACCGCCTTTAAAAGTTTGAGTCAAATTATATCTGTTTTGAATATTTGCATTGCTAAAAATTTATTTTTTGATTGTTAAAAAAAGCTATAAACACATAGTGTTTCCCGTGCCTAATACATGCGTATTAATGCATGCTACGTAGAAATAGCCCCGCTTGCACTTTTACCTCTTCTACCTACTCGTTCGATTTTAAATGAGAAATCATTGAAAACATCACTCAAGCACTAGGTGTTTATAGCTTTTTTAACAATAAAATAATAAATGTTTAGCAATACAAATAATTAAAACCGATATAATTTGACTTGAACTTTCAAATGCGGTAAGCAGAATTGCTATTTTATTTTTTAATCAAAAGTTATTCGGGTTCAAAAATGGCAATTTTTCGATTTTTTGAAAGTTCAACCGCGTTTATCTCGAAAACTATGCATCCTACGAAAAAATTTGTAGAAACATTTTTTGGTTAGAATGGCCCAAAAAATACAAAAAAATGTTTTGTTTTGCGAGAAATCGCTGTTATGTGATTTCTCAACTTCTTGGTTTATAACAATCTTATCGACATGCGGATCAACTGTTACCCAAAAAATTCGTGTTCTACAGGTCAAAATACATACAAAAACTTGGGTAAGTCCATCTGAATACAGGAGGCCGTTGTACCCCCCCTGGCGACAGGACTAATTCGCCATCACGGTAAAATTAAAAATACCAATCGTTGAATGTATGTATGTAAACTACTTCTTTCTCTTTATAAGCAATTCTGACCGATACTTCTACCTATTGGTGATTTATCTCTTGCTACTTTAACAACACGTTCTCCCCATTCTGTTTATGTGGTTATTCCATTAATTTAAATTATTTTTAATTTGATATATTTAAGTGGCTTACGACTTTTTTTCTTTAAAAAATTCAGACGATTACCAGTATGCGCACCAAAAATGAATACAAAATTTTTAATTGTATGTAAAAAAATGCGCAATAACTACTTCTTAAAACCCGCCAAATTTCATTTTTATATCTCAACCGGTCTTAAAGCAATAAATAAATAATTGGTATTTTGAAATAAAAATTTCAACACACCGTATCTCGGAAACGAAGCATTTGCGGTCATACGTTTATAGAGCAAACTGTTATTATTTTTTCATGTAGAATTATTACTAACACCCTGTGTAATACGAGATGTAGCTAACAAAAAAACAAAATATAATAATAATTAATAGTTAGTTGGAGCTTATTTATTACATTTAAAGAATAAACCAACTGACGCACACTGCAATTTGTAAGTCTAATACAAATAAGTCCCACAAAAATGTCAAATTTATCAAATGCGAAAGTAAAAATTGCCGCTTTTTCGTATACAAGAAAACGCCTCTTAAAGCTTAACTCTGAAATCTGGGCATGTAAACTCCAACAGAATTTACAAATTCTAAATCGTGCCGACGGTTAAATTAAAATTATTTCTTTTACAACATGTGCTCTTAATTGAAAACTCTCTTTCTTTCTACTCAATTTATTTCTACTTTAATTGTTTCCTCCCTTTTGTGTAATTATCGAATACTGGTTAATGTAGTTTTCCGCAAATAAAATAGCATGCTATTGTTTTCACCAATTTTGAAAAAAATATGAAAACGTTGAATTATCCACGTCTGTCTCTCTGTCCGTAAACACAACTCCTCCGTCATTATACCAGGTAGAATGACAGATGAGGTGTCAAATGAAAGCTTATAAGCCAAGGATGGTACTAAAGGTGAGAAATTTGACCTAGGCTCTCTGTCCATCTGTCCGTCCGACCGCGAATTTACGCACATCAAAATAATCTATTGGATAAAAACAAAATACGAGATTACAGAAGGACTTTAACCCGACATTGGTCGCTAGTTAGGTTGTTACGCGAGTGGTCGCGCGTGAGATTTTCTCTCACATATCCAACTTTTGCCTTTCCTTACAAAATTTTACAAAAAAGCTGAGGTTTCATCAACGATAAAGCCATGTGCTTTAAAAAGACACGACGTTTTTCTGTTTTATTATTATTATCTTTATATAAAATGTGACTATTAGGTCTGGATCCCGCGTATGAAAAAAAAGTTGATTAATAGGAAGCTGAAAATTTGTTAATAGCTTAAGGGTGTCTAGTCGGATAAACTTTGATATATGGAAACACTGGAACAAGGGCAGTTTTAATTGTGGAACAGGTTAAAAATTTGGTACGGTCAGACCACGAAAACGGCACATTTATTTTGTCCGACAGAATAGACTTAAACTCTCCGAACAGAGATTAAACTCTCATGCAAAAATCAGACTGCTATTTATCCCCTGTCACAATTCCTGTCATTTGACATATTCTACATGTTCCACTCATTAAAACGCCCATTTGGTGATAAATAGCAGTCTGATTTTTGCAAGAGAGTTTAATATCTGTTCGGAGAGTTTAAGTCTGTTCTGTCGGACAAAATAAATGTGCCGTTTTCGTGGTCTGACCGTTCCAAATTTTTAACCTGTTCCACAATTAAAACTGCCCCTGTTCCAGTGTTCCCATATATCAAAGTTTATCCGACTAGACACCCTTAAGCTATTAACAAATTTTCAGCTTGCTATTAATCAACTTTTTTTTCATACGCGGGATCCAGACCTATATTGATGCCGCCAATATTTAACATTGAAAAATATATGGTAAGTGACCATATACAACTAACCTGTGAAACAGAATATAGGATTTTCATATCATCGAACACATCCACGGCGCCTTTTATTACATCATAAAAGATATTATTTTAGGTTTTAAAGGGAAAAATAAAATTAATTTTTATACACAGTTGGTGACGCAGGTGGTCGCTTGATGAGAGAATCTCTCACATGAAGCGCACTGACTCAACAATATGGTGATACTAAGTAAACTGAGTCACTATCTGAGCGGACGAGTCTATTAGATTGCCGAGGGAGGATAGTTAGGAGACTAGAAGGGACTACAGCGCGTATAATTTCCCAGAAAAAAAGTTGTGCGCAATTTTCTGAAACCGTGAGAGAAAATCTCATATAGCGACCACTGGCGGGTTAAAGAATTTATTTCAAATATTTAAAAAATAAGCTATAAGCAAGTGTCCCGAATATAAAATAAACATTTTTTAGAAGAACTCCATAAGTAATAAAATGCTAACTTAAAAAAATAAAAAAGTAATTTGTTGCCCCTTAATTCCCAACAAAGTAGTCTTTAGGTTAAGTTAATATAGTGTATGACCTTCACGATTGTTGATTACTGCCCTACAACTGTTAGGCTAACTCATGATTAGATGTTCAGTGTCTTACTGCAGTATTCTGCTCCACTCCATTGAAAGACGCTCAAAGAGTTGCTTCTTGTATTGAACGCAATATTTTGTTGCAAAATGCTTCTGCCAATATGTCCCATACATGCTCAATTGGGTTTAAATCTGGCGATTGTTTGCAAGACCCTGTAGTACTGGCAGTATGTGGACGAGCATTGTCGTGCATTAGTTGAAATTGGGAACCAGCTTGTCATGCAAAGGGTACAAAAATAGGTTCTAGAATAATATCGCGGTAGTCTGTTGCATTTAGAAACCGTTCCAGGCAAATGAGACTGCTTCTTTCACCAAGAATAATGCTACCCCATACCACTATATTGCCGCTTTGGTGCCTATGAACCTCCTGCACGGCGACCAATCGTTCAGCATTGCCAGATTGTCTCCAAATTCTTGTCCGTCCCGTATCTGATGCAAATCCAAATCAGGACTTTCCTGTGAACAAAGTAGAGGACCACTCACGTCTAACCCAATTTGCGTGTTCTGGTGCCCACTGAAGTCGATTAGCGCGAATTCCTCTGGACACACGCACTCTCACAGGTCTACGAGCATCTAGTCCTACTTCATGCAGTTTATTTCTAATAGTTTGGCAACTTAAAAACACCTGATGGGTCTCTTGCAGCCTCATTTGTAATTGTGATGCAGTTATAGTGATATATTGCAAAGCCTACAACCTAATAAAATGGTCTCCAATGTGGTTGGTGATCCTTGGTACCGCCTGTATGACGTTCAGCAACGTCACAAGTTTCATGAAACCTTAACCACAAACAATTAATGACATTACTGTTGGTGTGGAGAGCCTCAGCAACGTATTTTTGACTTCTGCCAGATCTAAACATCCCGATAGCACGCCACTCCATTTCGCGAATTAAATGATGTCTCTTCATTATTGGCAATTGCCAAACTAAATAACGAGAACAAATATATACTTACGTAGGGTAGGTAATAAGTCTACTACTCACAGTCTTGTTAGATTCAATTTATTTAAAATGTAGATGTAAAATTTGGGCGACCGGTTTCGGTGTTTAACATTTACACCATCATCAGGACCCTAAGCAGATATCAGTATAGCATTACCGAATTAGCCCTCTCCCTTCAGATATTATTTTTTATTAAAGAATTTTTGTGATATTAACGAGATAACTAAAAATTTTACACACACAAAATTAGTAAAATCGTATATCAATCAACGCAAAGTTACACTAAGAGTTCGAATATCGACCTACAGTTCTACTTTCGATAACTAGGGTGAAACCTAGGACTTACGAAGCCCAATTACTTGTTGGTATTTATAAAAGTTTTGAATGCTTTATTTTATATTTATTGATTTTAAGATATGTTACGGAACTGATGAAATATAATAAAAGTGAACTAAATAGTCAAAACCGTAATGGATATCCTTAATGGAAATACCATAACAATCGTAGAAGGTGTTAACGGTGTGAAAACAATATTGTGAAATTCTGTTCTCTAACAACTATCCAGAGAATAATAGAAGAGAGTAGTTAAGGAAAGAACTTCTTCTCCTTCTTCTTTAATTTTCATCTTCTATCGGAGGTTGGAAAGCATCATGGCTATGCGGACCCTGTTGACTACCGCTCTAAATATTTCTGCGCTACTGCATTCAAACCATTACCTTAAGTTCTTAGATACCGGGAGATGACCGGATACTCCAGAAGATGACTTAGATACCGGGCACCAGGTATCTCGTAAAGTATCTTCGATGCAATATTCATGTTCAGCGACCTCCTCAAAACCCCGAGATAATAAATTTTAACTATTTTCACAACGAATTTTCATAACACTCCAGGAGATGACGTAGATACCGGGCACCAGGTACCTCGTACAAGATCACTGAAACAATATTCCTGTTCAGCGACCTCAAAAACCTCCGAGTCTGAAAATTGAAATCATTTCCATAATTATTTTTGGTGTTGTGAATTTTTATTTTTTAAACACTTTGAGATGTACTGTGGAAAATGCATTTTCCGCCTACAAAATGCAATTTTCATTTATCCCTCATGTCAAGTGGTCAACTATTTTAACGAAGCTCTCCCGAATCGAATGCAAAAAAGTCTTACTTTAAAAAAGTTAGAGGTGTAATGCTTTATTTCCTCGCCTAAAATGGTCTCAGTTTGGCCCACATTAATAATACATTTAATTTAGTAAGCTTAATATACAATAATATATTCAGCTTCAGTTTTGTTTAAAAATGTATAAACGGTGGTTAAAGAAAAAGTCAAACAATATATTCCTGTCGCCAGGGGGGTACAACGGCCTCCTTTATTCAGATGGACTTACCCAAGTTTTTTTCATGTATTTTGACCCGTAGAATACGAATTTTTTGGGTAACAGTTGATCCGGATGTCGATAAGATTGTTATAGACAAAGAACTTGAGGAATTACATAACAGCGATTTCTCGCAAAACAAACCATTTTTTTGTAGTTTTTGGGTCATTCTAAGCAAAAAATGTTCTGGAAAGTTTTTTCGTAGGATGCATAGTTTTCGAGATAAGCGCGGTTGAACTTCCAAAAAATCGAAAAATTGCAATTTTTGAACCGGAATAACTTTTGATTAAAAAATAGAATAGCAATTCTGCTTACCGCATTTGAAAGTTCAAGTCAAATTATATCGGTTTTGATTATTTGCATTGCTAAAAATTAATTTGTTTATTCTTAAACAAAGCTATAAACAGTAATAAACACCTAGTGCGTGAGTGATGTTTTCAATGATTTCTCATTTAAAATCGAACAAGTAGGTAGAGTAGGTACAAGTGCAAGCGAGGCAATATCTACGTAGGATGTATTAAAACGCATGTATTAGGTACGGGAAACACTATGTGTTTACAACTTTGTTTACCAATAAAAAAATAAATTTTTAGCAATGCAAATAATCAAAACCGATATAATTTGACTTGAGCTTTCCAATACTGTAAGCAGAATTGCTATTTTATTTTTAAATCAAAAGTTATTCGGGTTCAAAAATTGCAACTTTTCGATTTTTTAAAATTTTAACAGTGGTTATCTCGAAAACTATGCATCCTACGAAAAAACTTGTAGGAACATTTTTTGCTTAGAATGATCCAAAAAATACAAAAAAATGTTTTGTTTTGCGAGAAATCGCTGTTATGTAATTCCTCAAGTTCTTCGTTTATAACAATCTTATCGACCTCCGGATCAACTGTTACCCAAAAAATTCGTGTTCTACGGGTCAAAATACATAAAAAAAACTTGGGTAAGTCCATCTGAATAAAGGAGGCCGTTGTACCCCCCCTGGCGACAGGACTAATAAGGAATGCACGTAATTTTCCCCTTGTTGCCATATAAAAAAATATATAGGAAATAATCAGATTTTTTTGACATGCCTGACGTGCCATTTCTATTACAGCGAGTATTTCATTGGGTAGAATTAGTGACGAGTTTATATGACGTCACTATTATACTTGGTGAGCGTGTAAATGATAACTGACGTCTGTCATAATATTGGAGGTTAAATATAATGTCAAATTATTGTTTTCAAATAATATTTTATTTATATAGATCATATTTTAATGACAGTTTATTTTTTAACCATTTCCCTTCCTTATCGTCGATTGGTCGATTAGGTTCGTAATAGTTTTTTTGTATGGTAGGTTAAGTTAGGCGTTAATTTTAAGAAATGTTGCTGGCTAAATAGACACAGTTCCCAAAGGCCATAAAATAAGAAGAAAAAAAAATAAACCAACAAAAATCTTACATAATTTTCTATTTGCAATATGACTTTAACACTTATGTTAAAGATTGTATTGTTTCACACTCTTCAAGACAAAGAGAAACAGTGTAGCCGGTCTGTTTTGGTAAATACACATAATGTTTTTTATTCGGCAACAGCGCTTTCCTGCTAAACCTTACGGTAGCAAAAAGAACTAATATACAGTGTGTCTGCGTAACTTGGAACCATATGGGAAACTTTTTTAATATCAATTTTAAGAAAAAAAGTTATTCTTCATAACGTGCTCTGCATAGTCTAAAACCTAAAATGAAATCATCAGATATCAAATTTTATCAATAATATACGAGGTATGTCCAAAAATATGAATTTCGCTCAAGAGTAAACTGCCTTTATATTTCACAGTATCAAAAAATGTTATTAAGAAAAGTTGTGTGTAATTAAAAATTATGTTATAATATGCATTTACACTATTCTAATTGAAAAAAAATTGAAAATTTTCCTCAAATTACGGATACCTAACATTATTTTCATTTGAGATAACTGCGTTATTATTAATTTTGAGAAAAAAAGTTATTCCTTATAAAAATGTTTGAATGGTCAAAAAACTAAGATGCAATCATAAGATATCAATTTTTTTCAATTTCATATGAGGTATGTCAAAAAATATGAATTTTGCTCAACAGTAAAATACCTTTATAGTTCACATTTCAACTAGAAGGATACAATTGCACATTGAAACATAGTTTTTACTTCTGATCAACTTTTTATAATAACAAATTTCAATATTCTGAAAAATAAAGGTAGGTACTTCTCTTCAGCGAAATTCATATTTTTTGACATACCTCGTATAAAATTAAAAAAAATTTAATATCTTATAATTGCATCTTGTTGTTAGATTATGCAGAACGTTTTATAAAGAATAACTTTTTTTCGTAAAATTAATAATAACGGAGCTATCATAAATAAAAATGATGTTGGGTGTCAAAGTTGGGTGCCGATGTTGGGTGATGAAATTTTTTTTTTAATTAGAAGAGTGTAAATGCAGATTATAACATAATTTTTAATTACAAACAACTTTTCTTTATGACAATTTTCGATATTGTGAAATACTTATAAAGACCTATAAATACCTATATTTTGACATGCCCCGTATACTGTTGATAAAATTTGATATCTGATGATTGCATCTTAGGTTTTAGACTATGCAGAGCACTTTATAAAGAATAACTTTTTTTCGTAAAATTTGAACTTAAAAAAGTTTCCCATATGGTTCCAAGTTACGCAGACACACTGTATGAGGAAAAATTTGTTGAATTTGTTTGCCGTCAAGTTTGTACTGGTGAGTTATGATGTCATTAAATCTATGTCGTGCATTCCTAATTGTTTGACTTCTAGACTACAGTTTTCGGTATTTATTATTTAACTTTTTTTATTTTTAAATATAGTTCGTCTAAAAAATATAGTTTAAAACTGGTTTGGTAAGCTTATTAAACAAAAGTTGAAATAATGATATATGCCCACTTTGCTGGCTTTCTGTGCACATAAGCAGAATATCGAATAAGAAGTAATCACTGTCTGACTCCAGTCTACAAAAGAGAAATAGGACTTGTAGATAATGATGAATGTTTATGTGGAGAGCTAGCTGATCTACAACATATGCTATTAGAATGTCCTTTACATTTTATTGAAATATCAAACTTTTTTGCCAATCTAGTTCAAATTAATGTACAATTTCCTTTTAATCTTATATACCTTTTACAATCAAACAATCTAGATGTTTATAAAATTTTGTACAACCATGTTAATTGTTTAAAATTAAAGCTCTGAGAAAAAAAGAAAAAAAGAATTAAAAAAAAAAAAAATAATTAAATAAAATAAAAAGTTACTAAGATCTAAACCTCCGCGAGGTTGAATCGGGTTTAGGTCTTAGCGCGATAAAAAAATATACAAAAAACAAAAAAAAAAAAAAAAAAAAACTAAAAAAAAAATAAAAAAAAATAAAAAAAAAATAAAAAATGTAATAAAAAAAATGTTAAAAAATATAATAAAAAAAATAATAAAAAAAACAGAGTAAAAAAAACAGTAGTACTAATAGTTTTAAATTTAGATACTAAGCATATATTTTGTAAAAGAGAGAATTCAAAACACATTGACTGGCCAGTTGGTTGCTTAAACCAGTGCCAATAAAACATAAACACACACACACACACATTTATTTACCTACTACCATATTTATGATTTTATTTAGTTCCGAAGTTGTACAAACACATGAGAAAACAAATGTAGCCCTCTCAGCCATTTTAAAACAATTAAGTGTTAACTCGATAAAATATACATATTAACGAATTTCGCTGAATTTGTATTAAATAAAATATGAGGTGTAATTAAAACTAACTTATTTGTAGAATGGAAATAACATATTTCATGGCAATTATAATGTTTCAAGTATTTTTGGAAACTAATTTCTATTTGTTTGTAATTTTAATATGAACTACTGTCTTTAACCCGTTCACTACCGGTGTAGATAGAACCTTGGGTGCCGACTACTGAAAAACATCGTTGCCCACAAACCTGTACACGGGATGGGTCAGAATGAATAGTATTAAAAAAAATATTGGAAATATCAGAAATTGAAAATGATTATTCATTTTTGAGTAATATTTTTATTTTTTTTTATTTTAATATTTGACCACCTGCCCGATCCTTAAAAAAATAAACATTTAATTCTACATCAATGAAGCCTGATGCTTAAAACGACTGAAAATACATAGCTTCAATCTTAAATCCCACTGCCAGGTAAATTTGTTCAAGTAAAGAACGACCCCTCTTGCCCCTAAGCACTCTACGCCTACACCGTCTATCTTGCAATATACTGCAATAGACCGAACTGGATTATCGAGTAGAAGAGAAGCAATGATCGCTAGTGCAGTTCTTGAAAATTTTGGATTTATATCCAAAAATGACAAGTCTTATATAACAGATCGACAGTTAATTAGATCGATAAAGAAAAAGGCAATGACTTAATTTACAAAAAAAGGATGGTGTTAGTCTTCAAGATCTCTCTTGTGATGGTTGCAAAGATTACACCCTCCACATTAAAAAACGAGAGAGTCGTCATCTAGAAAAACCACTGTCGAAGAACAATACAGTGTTATTGAAGGAACCAGATAGCGACTATATAGGGCACTTAACAGCTCAAAATGGTTCTGCAAAGCTTCAACGATTTTCAAATATTTAACAGTAGGCGAGGAAATAAAAAATTAAACCTAGGAATTTTGTGTAATAAGATGAATCGCCATGCAACTTTTTGCATTCGATTCAGGAGATTGTCAAAAAAGAAAGAGAGATGGAAAATGAAAAATTTTGTTTGTACTGACGGAAATGAGTTCAATTTTTACATTCGTTGGCTTTGGAGCTCGTTGAACACGAATTTCTTCTCGGCGATGGATTCCAAGGTACCTGGTGACCAGGGTGGAACTTGTCACCTAGAGTTTTATGTTATAAATGATTATGATTTTACTTGGTTACAATGCATGCAAGGTTCATAATATTCTTTTTTAAATTAATATCAAAATGAACTCACACGACACCACATACATAATTGTAATTATTTCAATTGGAATTACCACTGAAAATAGAACATACCTTTATGTATGTCAATACTGTTAAATTAATATACACTGTGTTCCAACGAAAATTTGACCCCCTTAGAAACTAAGACACCAAGAGTTTCTTCAAAATTAAAAAAGACACGTCAATTTATACTGGGAGGGGAACAAGTTTTATGCAAAATTCATGCCCTCAAATGTAACCCCCTACTGCCTCACATCAACCCCCCGATATTTTAAATAGCAAGTGTGGTCGAGGGGCACATCATTTGAAAGATAATTTTTTTCTCTACACGGCACTCCATTTTTTTTTAATTTACGTAATAACTTTGAAGATAATTTTGGATTTAACTAATTTATTGGTTGAATATTCAATCTCATATAATATTTAGTCCAAGTAATGAAGCTTAAAATAAGACAAAACCTCGTAATTTTTACAGATTGGATCGATTTGCTTGAAAATTTGAGAATAAGTAGTGGAGAGTCCAAGGATCAAAATCTATATGATGCCGAAAGACGATTTAACCATGGGGGTGGTTGCCACCCCATCTCGGTGGTGGAAATTTTTATTTTATTTTGACCGCAAAAATTGGTAAAAACATTCATTTTAAGCAAAAAACTTTCTATACATTTTTTTGATAAAATTAACAGTTTTCGATTTATTCGCTATCGAAAGTGTTAGTTTTATATCGAAAAAATCAATGTTTTTAATGAGTTTTCTGCTAATAACTCAAAAAGTTTTCGTTTTACCAAAACAACTTTGCTTAACAAAAATGTACCTTTTCAAAAAATAAACAAAATCTTTTTTTTATTTTTCTTTAAGACCAATAGTAATCGAGCTATACTTTATTATATGTTAGCTCTTCTTCGTCAAATGCTAAATATTGTAGTTTCAATGTCAAAAGACGGGAAAACTATGCATTTTTCGAGGATAACTTGTTCAAACTAATTTAAAGTATTTAAAAATATCTATCCCCAGAAATAAAAAAATAGTCTCTAGCTCAAAAATTAAGTGACTTATAATAAAAGAATGCCAGTCCTTATTTTTTTTAAGCGAAAAAGTGATTGGAATCTTTCCCCTACTTACCACCCTAATTAAAATTAGTCATTGACCTAATTTGGTCTTTTTTTTTATGCATTATTAATAGGTTCTAGAGGTTTGATGGTCTTATAATGATTAATTTGAAAAAAAAATGGAGTTAAAAGCGAATAACGAATTTTTGTAGTTTGGTAGAAAATGCCATTTTCTTCAGAATAGAAAGATTAACATCAGAGATACGAAAAAATATTCAAATATAAAATTGTAGCTTATTTAATTCCAAACACCTTGGTTTGCAAAAATTTTTTCTACAGCAAAAATTAATTGAGTGAGCTATTGATAATTAAAGCTTATAATAACATGCAAAAACCACCTTTACCAACCCTTTCAAAGTCACCTCTTTTTGCGACTGAGGATTATAAAAGCAGTTAATATTAATAGCCTTATAGATCTTGTAAAAACATATAAAATTCTTTTTTATCAAACTTTCTAGGATAAAAAATAAAAAAGTTGCGGTTAAAAAATCAATATTTCTTTGAAAAAAAAAAGGAGAAATCCAACTGGAAGCATAATAATGTAAGTTAGCGGTGTTTTTAGTCATTGGCCTTATTTATACTTCTTTATTTATGTATTATTAATAGATTCCAGAAGTTTGACTGGCTTAGAATGATTAGTTTAAAAAAAAATGGAGTTAAAAGCGAATAACGAATTTTTGTAGTTTGGTAAAAAATGCAATTTTCTTCAGAATAGAAGATTAGCATCAAAGATACGAAAAAATGTTTAAATATGAAATTGTAGGCCATTTAATTCCCAAGAACTTGGTTTGAAAAAAATTTTTCTACGGCAAAAATTGAGTGAATCGTAAATGAGTATAATATCGAAAAACATTGATTTTTTCGATATAAACCTAACACTTTCAACAGCGAATAAATAGAAAACTGTTAATTTTATCAAAAAAAATGTATAGACTATTTTTTTGCGGTCAAAATATAATGAAAAATTTTCACCCCCGGGATGGGGTGGCAACCATCCCCATGGTGAAAGCGCCTTTTGGCATCATATAGATTTTGATCCTTGGACTATCCACTACTTATTCTCAAATTTTCAAGCAAATCGATCCATTCTGTAAAAATTGCGAGGTTTTGTCTTATTTTAAGCTTCATTACTTAGACTAATTGAGCTATTTGCAAATATACGAAGAGGCTTTGAAAATGGACTATTGTGTGGGGGTCAGGGGAAGTTAATTCGAACATAAAATTGGTTAATTTAATGAAATTTTATGTATTTTGTTATTAATGATGTTCAGCCAATAAATTAGTTAAATCCAAAATTATCTTCAAAGTTATTACGTAAATTTAAAAAAAAATGGAGTGCCGTGTAGAGAAAAAAATTATCTTTCAAATGATGTTTCTGAGTTTCTGAGGTGGTTAAATTTTCCTACGAAAATTTCAATATCATACCAATATTCATTGGTTCCAATATCATACCATATTAGAACATAGTATGATAACGGCTCACTGCCAAATTATTAATTTTTTATTTAAAAAATTTGTATACACCACTGCATATGAATGCGTGCATTTATGTGCATGAGAGGGTTACACACCATACTTACGTACATGTGGGTATTTATGTGTATATATAAATATATGTACTTTGATATTGGCTTGATCATTACCCTTTGATTTAAATCAGACCACTTAACTAACTCTGGTTTTTTGTTATTTGTAGCATTTAATTTTACTTTAACCGGGACCTGAAGATGCTGTGCAAAGTATAGACAGCGAAACGTCGTCAGTTGTAAAATAAATTGTTCGTGAGAACGTTTCTCTTTATCTTTAATACAATAGTATGAACTCACACATGCAACCCATTCATTATACGAAAGCAAGAATTTACGACCTACTTGTGTAATCTTTATTATTTTAAAGGATGTATTGTAGCCCCAAACTATACCTAACGTTTAAGTGCATGTGCTTGCTTTATTTAATATAGATTGGCTCAGGCCTCCCATATAAATTTCGTTATAATTTATAATCATTCAAAATCAATCGACAACCAATACTCGGGGGTTTTGGGGGTCGCTGAGTACGAACTTCATGACGGCGATGGTCTCCGAGGTAACTAGTGCCCAGGGTGGAACTCGCCGCCTGGAGTTTTAGGTTGTAAACATTTAAAATCAGTTAATAACTATTACTCAGGGGTTTTGGGGATCGCTGAGCACGAATTTTATGTCGGCGATGATCCTGAATGTATCTGGTGCCTACGGTGGAACTCGTCGCGTAGAGTTTTATAGTTTTATGTTATAATCAAAATCAGTCAATAACAACTACTCGGGGGGTTTAGGTGGTTGGTGGGCACGAATTTTATAACGGCGATTATTTCCGTAATACCTGGTGCTTATAGTGGAACTCGTCACCTGGAGTTTTATGTTATTTTATGTTATAACCATTCAAAATCAATCAATAACCATTACTCGGGGGTTTTGGGGGCCGCTGAGCACTAATTTCATGTCGGCAATTGTCTTAAAAGGTACGTGGTGCCCAGAATGGACACGTCGCCTGAAGTTTTATGTTATAATCATTCAAAATCAGTCAATAACTAATACTCTGGGGTACTGGGGGTCGCTGAATATAAATTTTTCATTTTCACTAAACCATGTTCTTCGAAGACCATCGTCGTCATGAAATTCGAGCTTAGCGACCGGCAAAACCCCCCGAGTAATGGTTATTGACTAATTTTGATTAAATTTAACATAAAACTCGATGCAACGACTTCCACCCTGGGCATCAGGTACCTGGGAGACCAGTGCCGTCATGAAATTCGTGCTCAGCGACCACCGAAACCCCCGAGTAATGGTTATTAACTAATTTTGAATAATTATAACATAAAACTCCAGGCGACGAGTTCCACCCTGGACAACAGGTAACTTGAAGCCTATCGCCGATATGAAATTCGTATTCAGCGACCCCCAAAACTCAACGAGTAATGGTTATTGACCGATTTTGAATGATTCCCTATAACATAAAACTCCAGGCGACGAATTTCACCCTGGGCACCAGGTACCGTGGAAGACAATTGCCGACATGAAATTTGTGCTCAGCTGCCCCCAAAGCCCCCGAGTAATGGTTGGAAGGTCAGTAGGATAGAATTCGGAGGTAATATCCTCTTCTTGCTCTCATTGACTGGCGTATACCTATTGTTTAATATGATATATAAGTTTCTTTGGTTCAAAGTGCTCATATTTGAAAAAATTTGGTTTTAAAGTAAATTTTTTTAAATTTTTTAAATTAATTTACAAAATAACTTAAAAATTATTAGTAATACCGAAAATCTCAAAAAGTAATAAGATGTACGTTTTGCTTTTCTGAATATCTTGGATTTGTTGTTTTCCTGTTAGACAAAAATTGGTTATGCTATGGCTGTTCAAAATTTGCATAGACTCGTGATTAGTGACTCGTTCAAGCCATTTTAAGTACAGCCTTTTCAAAAATAAGCAATTTAAACTGACGAATACAGATCATATAAAAAATATAATATAAGCAAAGTAACTTGTGAAGCGGTAAAGATTAATTTTATTTGGAATTATAATTAGGAGGCAATTTTCGCGATTTTTTTTACCAAAAAATAAAGGGGACCAATAATATTTTGAGCGTAACTCACTTAATTTTAATGTTAGAAAGTTACACTTTGAAAAAGTTGTAATAAGTTTTCCCCGAAAAGTGCTCCGTCTTTGGATATTTCACGATGAAATATTCCATTTTTTTCACTTTTTTATAAGCTATATTTTTCCTAAGAATACTTTTTTCAATAAAATACTTACTTTTTGCGTTATTTGCAAAAAACCATCCATAAACATTTTTTTTGTTAAAAATGAACATAGTCACTCGCAAATAACTCGAAAAGTATCGACTTAGTGAAAAAACTCTATAGAACAAAAAATTCTTAGAATTAGTTATTTTACCCAATTCCGGACTTATTTTGAACGTATATTTTTCTCCCCCGAGAAGGGGGTATTCCCTTTAATTTTTGTAAAATGTATAATTGTTAATTTTTTCTCATTTGCCTCCAAATTTTCATCCTTCTTTAAGTTTTGTTTTGAGGTTTTCGTAAAGTTGTGTGTGCTTTTATCGGGCTATATTTTATTCAACGCGCCTTAACAAGACGAGAACAAAAATATATACTTCCAGTTTTATATATCACTTCTGATTAAAAAAGTAACCGGAAGTTCCACATTATAGTGGCAGAAACAGTTCATGTGATATATCAATCGCCGCGTATTGAAAAGTCAACCTCGAATATTTAGTTCCGGTTTAGAGTAATTTCCGGTTAAAAAGTTTTGACCGGAAGTTTGTCGAAATGACTTAAAATTGGTGAAATCGTATATCAATTGATGGAAAGCTACACGAAGGTTTCAAAGACTTTCGGTTGTAGTTCCGGATACGTTGGGTGAAAACCTAGGACGTCTAATTGCTTCTTAAGAACTACATAGAAGTCTAGTTTCTTGTCTGTACATATATTTTGGTTGATAACTGGTCACATATCCCTTCTGGCTTCTTTATTATTATATTAATTTTTTATATCTTTATTTTTCTTCCGTCCCCATTACTGTTTTCTTTCCCTCCGACATTTTTCACTCTGTATCATTTTTTTCTCTAGTTATCTCCTTTGCAAATGTTCTTGCTCTACCGATTTTCATCATATCATCTCCTTCACTACCAGTCTGTCATGTATTTCGCTTTCCCCTCCATTCTCTCCATTTGCTTCTTCGTTTAGATTCTGCTTCATTTCTTGTATATAGACGACGTAATCTATTACGCTCGTTGCGTTTCTGCCTGATAGAATATAGTAATTTTAATTCCATTTCTGTTTATTATCTTAGTCCATTGAAATGTTACATTTAGGGTTGCATTTCTTAGAGGAGTCAATTTTATTTTTTTAATGTGTAGGGTGGTTCAGTAGAAGCTTAAGTTCAAGTTTTTGGGGTCGCCACCCTTGTCCCCCAACCGGCATATTGAAAAAATAGGCGCAAAGTGCTTTCGCGCTGTATCTCCTAAACTAGCAATCCTACAGAAAATTTAGTGACACATGAAATTTCGCTAATTAGATTTTCTACAATTTTATATCTATTACTTTTTAACGTCAAGTTACTAACAAAAAAGTTATAAACAAAAATAAGAGAAAATTTTGTAAGAAGTTTCCTTTTGGTGGTTATAACTTTTTTTCCGTTCATTTCACAATAAAATAACATCATAGCGATTTTGTAGAGGATTTTTCAATGAACAATTTTCACTATAAAATTGTTTAATATTATTTATTATCTAGGTTTTACAGTGCTCCAAACTTGACCAGATTCTCGAATTCTCATAGGAATACAATAAAAATAATATTTTTCTATCCATATATTATTAGGCGAGCGGCATCAACCGTTATGCCGACCACGAAAATCAAATTTAAGGTGAATGACCAATTTTGGTCTATTATTATGTTTTCGAGGTCGCTGAATCCGAATATGAAGTTTATTTTTATCTAGATGTGGTGGAAATAATATGTTCAAAAATCAACTTTTATACAAAAAATCCAAAAATCAATTTTGATGATTTTTCAAATTTACCTCGCTGTATCTTTGGTCGCTGTAAATATTTCCTTTTGAAAATTTTACTGTGTCATCTCTGAAGTATGTAGATAACAATGAAATTTGTCCAAAATATTTAAACACATTAAAAAAGGAGTTGTTAATTTTTTAAACATTTTGTCATCGTATTCCGTTAGTTTCATGTTTACTTAAAAAAGTTGAGTGACAAACGTTTTAGTTTATATTAGAAAATACTTAGAAACTATTAAGTCAAAATATACAACAGGAAAAAAGTTATGTTACTTCGTAGAAAAGCGGCACACCACAAAAAAACGCTTAAATCTCGAGATCCTGACCACGGTGTGGTGAATGGCTAATTTTGATCATACTTTATGATTTTGATATCAAAAATCGTTTTTTTGCTCTTCTTAAGAATTTTGCATTTTGCGATTGCGTCATTCTTCTTCTGAACCGGTGAATTTGTCCTCAAAAAACTTCTTGGGCCTTTTCTATATATGCTTATGGTTATAAGTTTTATAGTGGGTCACAAAGGTCAAAAATTGTATGAATAAAAAATATATATAGATAGAAAAGTAAGCCTAACTTTTGTTTTTATTGTATCCCTATGAGCATTCGAGAACCTAGTCAAGTTTGGAGCACTGTAAAACCTATATAAATAAATATTTTTAAACAATTTTATAGTGGACATTGTTTGCTGAAAAACGCTCTACAAAATTGCTATAGTGTTATTTTATTTTAAAATGAGCTGAAAAAAGTTATAACCTCCAAAATGAAACTTATTTAATTTTTTTTACATATTTTTGTTTACATATATCTTTTTTGTTGGTCACTTGACGATAAAAAGTAATAAAAATAAAATTGTAGAAAATTTAATTTTCTACATTTTATGTTTCATTATATTTTCCGTAGGGTTGGTAGTTTACGAGATATAGCTCGAAACCCTTTTGCACCCCATTTCCAAGATGGCGGTCGGGGGACAAGGGTGTAGACCCCAAAAATTGAACTTAAGCTTCTACTGATCCCCCCTACACATTAAAGAAATAAAATTGACTCCTCTAACAAATGCAAGGTAAGGCTTAAACAATGTAACATTTTAATGGAGTATCTCTTTACCATGTATTCTCATACTGCTTCATCGCTCTGTGGTCTTTGTCCAATCCGGAGTAATACATCGTGTAATATTACTTTATTCTTGCATTTCTTTTCCAAATTTTTTGTTTTGCTAATACCTACCCATTATTTGTATGTTATATTTCTACATTCCTTGCACTAATTCACATTTCTTTCTTCAGGGCGATTTTAAGTTTCATTTACTAATTTTCAATCTGATATTTTCATTGCTTCTATTTTGAAACCTTGATTAATTCAATACTAAATGTATTACAATTATACTAATAAAGAAATTTTTAATTAGACGGTGAAGCCTTAGAGCTCGTAAGTTTGTTTAAAAATTGACAGTATTACGAAACATGTACATCCAGGAATAATTTATACATCTCATTGTTGATTCTAACAACACTAAACCTAAAATTGTTACTCTAACAACGTATAATACTCACTCTACACCGAGTTTGCCTCTCTAAACTAATTGTAACTTAAACCCAATTTCTGCTCAAAATAACTTTAAAATTTATTTATAGAGATTCCAATTTAAATTGCATATTTGAATTTGCTGTGAAGAGCATAACATTTCGAAATGTACCTACTTTAATTTATTTATAGTCCATTTACTCACGGTTTTTGCTCCAAATTTTAAAGGACCACTTTAAAGAATTGACATGAAATTTGGCAAACACATAGCACATGTCAAAGAAGAAAAGCGATATTGTGCCGATGCGTGCTGTTGTCCTGGGGTTGAGTTTCATCCCTTTTTTGGGTGAAAAAATATACGTTCAAAATAAGTCCAAAACTGACTAATTCTAGGTAGGTGACTTTTTGTTCTATTGAGTTTTTTCACTAGGTCAATACTTTTCGAGGTATTTGCGAGTGAATATGTCCATTTTTTAACAAAATACCACGTGTTTAGACGGTTTTTCGCAAATAACTATATAAGTAAGTACCTACTTTATCGATAAACATATTCTTAGCAAAAAATTATTCAAATTCCAAATCGAATATTTCAACGTGAAATAACCAAAAAACAAAGCACTTTTCAAAGCGGAACAACTCATTAAAACTTTCTAAAAGTATTTAAGAAAAGCTCTATTTTTGCCTTTTCAAAAAGTTTCTAGCATCAAAGATAAGCAAGTTTGCTCAAATTAAGGTTGGTCACTTTTTGGGTTAAAAATATCGTGAAAATCACGTAATAATTAACATCGCAAATGAAATTAATGGTTACCGCTTTACAGTACTTTACTTATGTGTATTGGGATACACGGCATCTCAGTAATCATCTTATTAAGACAAATTCTTTTAATAATTAAATGTCTTTGGTAAAACAAATACGTTTGTTTATAATAAATACGATTGACCTATATTACCACATCAACGTATCGGTTTTCGATACAAGGTCAGTTTGAAATAACAATTAGTATTCGTTATTTATAATCTAGTCGATCCAGCACTTTTAATAAAAAACACTCTCACTTTTATTTGTACAAAAACAGTAAACAGGGGAATCCACTTTTAGTTCTACTTTCATGGCGAAAAGATTAGTCATTGGTATTTGAGATACCAACGGGAAAACATCACGGCTACGAAATATTATACCACCAGCTCTTTACCGTTATTACTCCAACGTACAAATAAATGAATTTACAGTGAGTAGTGTTACTTCTTCAACCCTTATGGTAGGGGGTAACCACCCCTTAATTATCTGAGGTGGTTCAGAAGGCAGGAACCACCATAGTCTATTTTTCAATAATATCTGTAACATCATTTGAAAGAACTTATTTTTGAAAAACTTTGATTTTAAAGTAGCTTTTTTTTATTTTTAATTTTGAAAAAAAGTTGTATAAATACAGTTGTATAGAAACGCACAAATTTACATTCCATTACATAGTTGCCCTACTTTAGACGTCTGTGACATGAGAATTTAATAAAATTCTTCTGTCACAGTGTTAGTTGTCATACCCGTCCGATACGTCTAAAGGTGTGAGGTGTAACTATGTAATGTAATGTAAATTTATACAGCCACGAGAAAAAATTTTTTTCCTATAGTTGGCTGTATACCATTTATTACAAAAAACCATAAAATCCTTTATAAAATGTATATTTGTTAAAATCCCTATAGAGGGCTACATCACAACATAACTAGTTTTCAATCGGTTGACCGATCATCAGTGTTTGCCTAAAATGTGTATAACCTGATAAAATAATGCAAAGTATTTAAAATTTTGACTATGATTTTAAAAGTTATAGGTTATACTCACTTGAATCTAACATGCTAACCACCAAAGTAAAAAATATTTGGATAAAAACCCTTTGCAATTAATCCGTCATAGGAACATAGAAATAAGATGTGAATTTAAACATGGATGTTTAAAATATCCAATGTTTCATGCTCTAGGTGCCATCGAGCTCAAATTAGACTTGTTCACATCATGACTTTATGGTAGTAAGTGGCTCTGATAGCGGAAATTCTGAATGATGACATGAGAGAAATGACAGTTCCACAGGAAGTTAAAATTTCCCTGTTAGTTTTGTGAAATATATTGTAAAGTTTGTTAAAATACGAACAATAAAAACAGTCGCTCCCACTGTGGTGAATAATCTGTTAAAATGAAAATAAACTTGATGTAATAGTTAGAATGTTTGCAATGAAAGAGATAGGCAAACCACATTACACGTTAGATAAACGTTGATAAACGTTATTAAGCCCGCTTATGTGAACATCTACGGTTTAGAAAAGCAATTTTATGTTGATTTTAAGTTATCAATTTTATTCAAATGATTGGAAGTTGTTAGTGTATGTGGAATTTCAATAAAAGATCACAATGGGGGTGACAGAGGTGTAAAATTGTCTTATAATCTGGAAGGGATGTATAAGGCAAGCTCAGATTCATGCGACTAATTCCCGAGGGCCCTTCAGGCTAACCAGAACTCTAAAGATTCGACAAAACAAACCGTCATATGATATAGTTAAGCATAGGGGAGGGGGTGGAATATAAGAGGTTTATGAGATTATAATGAAAATGTGACATAAACGGGACCCAGAAAGAGTAGTGAGGCTATTAAATTTAGTTATAGTATGGATAGATGGGGTGAACATAGTCATAGATGGAATATAGATGAAAATTTGGAGATGGAGATGTATGTGGATAATGATAGCAGATGTTCGTTTGTATGTGTATCATTGGATAGATGATAGTGGTTAATGGATAGAGATGAAAAAGGAAAGAAAATCATTGTGGATTATGCCAAATCAACTGTAAATGTGACTGTAGGAAAATGAAGGGAGTAATAAAGGGGTGAAAGTAATATTGTAATTAAGAAAGAAGTTAAGAAAAAAGTTGTCGGTGAAGTGGATGGAAGTCCCGGTTGAACGAAACATGGCGGTTGACACAGTTCGGACTTTTTTGTTTTTCTTCCTAACTATTTCTAGGTCCTCGTACAAGTTCAACTTTAAGAGGTCTGTCTGTGGGATGTTATGTAGAAAAGAGACGTCATCTGGGATATTCAGAGTATGATTTTTCTCTTTCAGATGTTGTAAAAATGTAGAGGTGTATCTTTTGGTGTGTTCAAGAGAGCAAGAAGCAAGTGATCTACAAGTTTTTCCTATGTAAGTGGCATCACAGTCAGCCATTGTAGTTTGTAAACACCACTACGATTAATTTAGTTGATACTATCTTTGGAATTGGATAGAGACTGTCCTAAGTTGTTGGATACCTTAAAAGAAATTTGAACGTTATCTACTGATCTTTTTATAATATCTGAAATATCCCCAGATAGTCTATCTTCGTGGAAAGGTATGGAAGCATAAGTAGGTTTGGTTGTCAAATACCTAGGGAACGCAGCATGTCGTAAGGCCTTGAGCTGTCTTTTATGAATGAGCTTGCTTATAATGTGTGGATCGTATCCGTTGTTGAAAGCTATTTGACATATTATATATAATTCTTTCTTGTAGTTAGATTGTGATAAGGTGTATGACGGTGTCAAGACGGTGTATGAAACTGTGAAATGCAGCAAGTTTGTGTGAATTAGTAAATTTATACGTTACTATCGATAATTTCCATCTCTACTAGTTTCCTCTCTTTTTATTTCACAACGGGTTATGTTTTCCATCTTTTTCGATATTTTGCCGGTTATTAGCGCTCTCATCACCATACAAACAATACAATACATACAGAAGTTACAAGTAAAGTAACTTATGAAGCGGTAACGATTAATTTCATTTGGGATGCTAATTATGGGGTGATTTATAAGTCTTTTTTTTTTTTATAAAAAAATGGACCAACTTTATTTTGACCGTAACTTGCTTAGTTTTGATGTTAGAAACTTTTTTAAAAGACAAGAATAAAGCTTTTTATAAAGACTTTAAAAAAATTTTGATTAGTTTTCCCCGAAGAGTTATTATTTTTGGTTATTTAGCGTTGAAATATTTGATTTGGAATTTGACGAATTAGAACCTATTTTCCATAAGAATATTTTTTTTTGATAAAATACGTACTTTTGAGTTATTTGCGAAAAACCGTCTAAAAACGTGTTTTTTTGTTGAAAAATGACCATTATCACTCGAAATTTCTTGAGAAAAGTATTAATTTCGTGAAAAATTCTATAGAAAAAAGTTGCTTAGAATTAATCAGTTTATCCATTTCCGGACTTATTTTGAACGCATTTTTTTCACCCCCCAAAAGAGGTGAAACTCACCTCCAGGACAAATCAGACATCGGCACAATATCGTTTTCTTTTCTTTGACATGTTAGTGATGTGTATGCCGAATTTCATGTCAATCCAAGCGGTTCTTTAAAATCTGGAGATTTTGCAATATTATACCGTGAACGAATGGACTATAGTATTATTTAAGTACGAAACATGGAATGACTTTTAATTCTGATTTAATTCAGTAACGTTTAATAACACAATACATGTGTAACAATATAATCCCATCGACACGCAACTAAACCCAGGAAAACCTAATAATGCTATCTCAACAGATTAACATGATGCGTGTTGATTATTTTTGTTCTTTAGAAAACCCCCTACTATCCGAAACCACACCCTAATCATGTGCGTTTTAACATTAATATATAAAGTATTTTCTTCTACAGAAGTTGGATGTTGTTGTAGATATATCAGGATTTCTTTTTATTTAATAAAAGAATCCCTTGCACTACGAAATACAAAACCACGATCGACGAATCTTTCGCTCGCTGGGTAACCGAGGTTATTTTCTTTGTATCTTTATAATAAAAAATATGATGCCAGTTTAACCGTATCGTAGCAGTAACATGTGCTTTATTTATTCTTTCAGGTACAATGTTTTTTTATGATATTTATTTAATGCTACAATCTAGTCCAGGGGTTCTTAATCTGTGGTACATGTACTACTGGTGGTACATATCATTATTTGGGGTGGTACACAAAACACAAGAACACAGACAAAATCCAGCATATTTGCAGTTAGATTACTAAGCTCCATAGGTATTTCAGTAAGGTGGTACCAAGAATAATTTTAAAATCATTTGGTGGTACATGACTCAAAAACATTGAAAACCACTGATCTAGTCAAAGACCAAGTAGTAAATTGTTTATCGATCCTAACTTACTACCTAATTTAATTTAAAAATCACCCAGTGGAGTATTCTTAGCTTGTTTTATTTATAAAGCAGTTTTTTCCTGTGCCGCAATCACAATAATAGCTTTTTCACTTAATTTGCACTATGCACTACACTATCTCATATATCTTTAAATAATTGATGGATTCGACCGTTACTTGATGGAAGTTCATTTTATCTCACAATAAAACACTGAAAACTTTTGTTTTCTATACTTCCACAAAATTTATTATTTACAACTATGTGACTACAGCTGTTTCGGCAGAGTGTCTTTCTCAAGTGATATAATTTACTAGGTGTTTGCCTTTTTAAGTCTCTAACTGAAGAGGTTGAGGAGTGGGGAGCTGTTTGTCTCGAGTTGGTCATTCAGAATTATATCTGTATTTTTCAGTTTATTCATTTCCATAGATTCTAAAATAGATAGCTTAATGCCTTTATTTTGGATATGCAGAATTTGAAACTCTTCATTGAAAGAATGATTATGATCTAGAAGCGTGTAGTGCGTATGTAGAAGTGTCTGTTTTTCTATTGTTGAAAGCCCTTTTGTGTTCTGCTATCCGTTTGTCAAAAGTTCTGCCAGTTTGACCGATGCACGTTTTCGGACAGTCACCACAAGTTAGTTTGTACACACCACTCTGTAGTTGCTTTCTCTTTCGGCTTTTATTGTTCTTAATATATTTGCTTAAGTTGTTGTTAGTTCTGAAAGCTGGTATTATTCCTTTCTTTTTTATGTATCTGGCTATTTTTGTTGTTATCTTGCCAGTATATGTGAGAGAACAGAAGGTACTGGGTTCTTTCTGTGGTGCTGGATACACTAATTTCAGGGCTTTCTTACGGAGTTTTTGATTTAAAATTTTGTTAACTGTTTGTTCGTTATAGCCGTTGTTTACTGCTATTTGTTTAATGATGTTTAGTTCTCTCTCGAAGTTATTTTTTGTCATGGGAATTTCTGTCAGTCTATGTATCATGCTATGGTAGGCTGCTAATTTGTGTTGTGTAGGATGGGATGATGAATTGTGTATAGTTGTGTCAGTATGGGTAGGTTTATGATATACGGAGAACTCATGTTTGTTGTGTAGTCTGGTAATCGTTACATCTAGAAAATTTATGGAATTATTCTGTTCTGTTTCTATTGTAAACTCAATATTACTATGAAGTGAATTAATGTATGATAGAAATTGGTCAAGTTGTCTGTTAGTTCCTGTAAAGCATCTAGTACTAGTATATCATCCACGTATCTTTATCAATATAAGCACTGTTTAAATACGGGATGTTTAGAAATTGTTGTTTCAAGTTGGTTCATAAATATATCTGATAGTAGTGGGCTTAGAGGATTACCCATAATAACTCCTGCACTGTTGTTTGTGTATATTTGATTATTGAATTCAAAATAGTCTTGATTTATGCAAATTTCAAGGAGGTGTAAAATTTCAGATGCAATGATCGGATTTGTACTAGTTCTTATATTGGTGGAGATACGTGGATGATATACTAGTATGCTTTACAGGAACTAACAGACAACTTGACCAATTTCTATCATACATTAATTCACTTCATAGTAATATTGAGTTTAGAATAGAAACAGAACAGAATAATTCCATAAACTTTCTAGATGTAACGATTACCAGACTACACAACAAACATGAGTTCTCCGTATATCATAAACCTACCCATACTGACATAACTATACACAATTCATCATCCCTTCCTACACAATACAAATTAGCAGCTAACCATAGCATGTTACATAGACTGACAGAAATTCCCATGACAAAAAATATCTTCGAGATAGAACTAATCATCATTAAACAAATAGCAGTAAACAACGGCTATAACGAACAATCAGTTAACAAAATTTTAAATTACAAACTCCATAAGAAAGCCCTGAAATTAGTGTATCCACCACCACAGAAAGAACCCAGTACCTTCTGTTCTCTCACATGTACTGGCAAGAAAACAACAAAAATACAATGGCAAAGATAACAACAACTTAATAACTTGTGGTGACTGTCCGAAAACGTACATCGGTCAAACTGGCAGAACTTTTGACAAACGGATAGCAGAACACAAAAGGGCTTTCAACAATAGAAAAACAGACACTTCTACATACGCACTTCACCTTCTAGATCATAATCATTCTTTCAATGAAGAGTTTCAAATTCTGCATATCCAAAATAAAGGCCTTAAGCTATCTTTTTTAGAATCTATGGAAATTAATAAAATGAAAAATACAGATATAATTCTGAATGACCAACTCGAGACAAATAGCTCCCCACTCCTCAACCTCATCAGTTAGAGACTTAAAAAGGCAAACACCTTGTAAATTATATCACTTGAGAAAGGCACTCTGCCGAAACAGCTGTAGTCACATAGTTGTAAATAATAAATTTTGTGGAAATATAGAAAACAAAAGTTTTTATTGCTTTATTGTGAGATCATATATCTTTGTACACTTGAGTCGTTTTTTTTTGGCTAGGGTTATCCAGAAGCTGAATGGCCTCGACGTTTTGGCGCTGTAAAGGCCTTTCTTCGTGCCTGCAGGCGATTTGTTGTATTTCTTCATCAACATACCCTACCCTCTCTGTGGATATCTTGGTTGCGGATGTACCAAGATGCATTAACAATGTACCTCAATACTATATTTTGGAAAGTCTGGATTATTTTATTATTATTTTTTTTGGTACAACCCCACAGTTGGAAGCTTTACGTGCACTTAGGTTTTAGAATCTGGTTTTAGAGTAACAGCTTGTTATGAGTCAATTAAGCTGAATGTCTTTTCAGAAGCCAATACCTCTTTTTGAATCTGATACCCAATTCTTCCCGTTTTTCCTTTAAGTGTGCTTTCCAGTTCAGCTTGTGTTAGTTGTTTTGAATGTTGTTTTGGTATTGTACTTGTTTCGCATCATTTTCATTTTTCTCATTAGTCCTTTTTACATATCGTATTGTTGTTATCTTTGAGTCCCTTTTGGTGAGTGTCTCTGAAATGCTTGTGATGTTTGTTGTTTTTTTTTTCTTACATCTTGTTTAATTCCTTGTTTATTAATGACAACGGTTAGTCATTTTTAATCAAAACCTTTATTATCAGAATTTTTTTGATCCTGAAATGCATTTTCGTTGGAGCGGGGTCTTGGGGCTCTATCGTATATAGGGATATGATGATTCCTTTGTTAATGTTTATATTCTGGGTGGAGTGGTAATTTAAATATCTGTTGATGTGGGTTGATTTTTGTGTGTTGTCACCTGTTATGTTTGTGTTATATTGTTACATTCATATTGTATCATAATATGTTGAAGTATCACCCTTGTCATTTTATAGTCACGTAATATTCACTTTGTTTAACTCAGAGGTTGTCAACAATCTAAGTAGTTATATTTAATAAATATTTATTTGTTTTTTATATTATTTATTATTATTTCCTCATATTTACATATACAACTTTAAGATATTTTACAGAAGTGTAGGATACCTGGAAGAGTGGTCGATACCCTCTTCTGGCGCCCATGATTAGTTTTGTTTTTATCAATTATTCTTCTTTATCTATTTTGAATACATCTATTCTTATTTTAATATTTTATTAGCCATCATTACTATCTATTTTGATCTACTGTCTTTGACAGGCATGCAAATGCAGCCTAGCCTAACTACATTCATTTTGCATCTGTCTATTCATTCTTCTGTTATTTGTTCATCTTTCTCTTCATCTTATCATTTCCCTATACAAAAACAACTGCAAAAGTAATATTTTGTTACATCGGCTTCCAACGTAGAGCCATTATTGTTACACATTTTGTCACATTAGCTAGATCTTTTTCTATGGGCCATTCCACGAACATACGCCTGTTTTGGATTACTTCGACAACGAATATTTTACTGTGCAACATAAGAAGTACGAAAGTAAATGGTGCTAATAATTATTCCAATAAACAACAATGTAATTTGCAATTTACTTTCGTTCTTCTTATTTTGCACAGTAAAATATTCGTTGTCGAAATAATCCAAAACAGGCGTATGTTCGTGGAATAGGGTATACTTCTGTTGGAGTTTATTTTTACAACTAATTCTTCCTATTTTTATCCCACTTTCCATAAAATCCAGCAAAAGCCTATTTTGTTACATTGTTACATTGACTGTTGAATAGTATAGGGAGACAATTAGGGCTAACATTCTTTCTTAATAAGAAATTTGTGTAACATAAGACATCAAGTTCAAGTTGCTTAAAATTCAATTACCGAAAATACACGAGTCATCTTATCTGAAATATGCCCCGGAAACTTAAGGGATTTATTACTTAACTGGAACACTGCCTTATTATTAAAATTACCAGGCACAGAGTAATAAAATTGGTTTGAATCCTAAATCATTTTATTTATTTACGTTTTCTAAGCATTTTTATTGATCAAAAATGTATAAAAATATTTTGAATATTAATGATTAATCTATTTTCAATATTACATAGTACCTATACAGGTTGAGGCAGATAAAAGTCCTATTAGAAATATCTTGAGAACTAAAAGAAACAGAATCATGAAAATTGGAATGAAGGGGTTTTGAAGAGTGGTCTCTTTAATGAAAATATTTTTATCGATTTGCTACTTCCGGTTATACCGGAAGTGGCTTATACCTTCGTTTTTTTTAAATGGAACATCCTGTATATTTTTACATTTTTGGATTCTCCTGGATGTCTTCTTTCTTAAAATATGAGGTTTTGTAATGTTATACAGGGTAGTTTAAGAGATAATTACGTTTATTTTCTTAATTTCCTAGCAACATTCACACCCTGTAGAATTGTAGTAGTTTAACATCAAAAACTCTATTTATGTTCAAATGATTTTTAATATAGTCTACTATTGTTAAAAATTGTTAGTATAGATAATGTTGAATTGTACTATACAGGGTTGGTCGAAACTCGGAAAGAGTATTTTCTGAGTTTTCTTAAATGGAACACGCTATATTTTATTATTGTAATGAAATGATATTTTATGCTACTTTTTTATTTCTTAAGCATTTCCTATACCTAACTGCTTTAATTTGTGAGTTATTGGTGATTCCAACCAAACATTAATTTCAAAAAAAAATACGTGAAATTTTATTCGGTTGGCCGTGAAAATATTCAATCACAAATAATTTTTCGGAAATAAATAGATATTAACCTAGACTGATCTTTAAAATTGCCAATAATGGTTGAGCTATCAAAATACCTACGTAGTTAACATTCTTGGCGCGATTAACAATTAAGCACAAATGAAAGCATTTAGGTATAGGGAATGCTTAAGAAATAAAAAAGTACCATAAAATGTCTTTTCATTGCAATTCTAAAATACAGAGTGTTCCATTTAAGAAAATTCAGAAAATCTTCATTCCGAGTTTCGACCGACCCTGTATACTAAAATTTAACATTTAGCTATACTAATAATTTTTAATAATAGTAGACTATATTAAAAATAATTTTAACATAAATAGAGTTTTTGATATTCAACTACTACAATTATACAGGGTGTGAAAATTGCTACGAAATTAATAAAAAAACGTAATTAGCTTTTAAACTACCCTGTATAACATTACAAAACCGCATATTTTAAGAAAGAAGACATCGAGTAGAATCTAAAAATGTAAAAATATACAGGGTGTCCCATTTAAAAAAACGAAATTTTAAGCAACTTCCGGTATAACCGGAAGTGGCAAATTGATGAAAATATTTTCATTAAATAGATCACCCTTCAGAACCCCTTCATTCCAATTTTCATGATTCTGTTGCCTTTATTTCTCTAAATATTTCTAATAGGCCAGTTATCTGCCTTACCCTATATACATGTATATTATGTTTGCCAATTTTTTATTGTATGTTATACAAACATCGCTTAAGCAGGAAAGCAGACTTTGAATATCAGTAATTAGTTGCGCATGCCGTTAAAATTGAATACGTTTTTGTCCTTTAGTCAATCATTGCGACAAACAAACAAATTCCTCGTTGTGGAGTATTACATCGGTAATCGACAGTTTAATTAACTCCCAGCTAGCAAGCAAGTTTATTATGATAAGTTGATACGAACATGTGACGCCAGGCCTAGGGGATATAGGATTCGATTTCCGTTATAAGGTGGACATAATAACGCCAGTTTCAATTCATTGCCCTACAACAAAATGTTTGATCCGATAAATCCCAGTAAAACCGATTATACACTATAAAAAATATAGCACCATTCTTTCACTAGCGTTTCGACTTTTGGTAAAAATTGACTGAACCAGATTTCTATACCAGTCGTTCTTAGTTTGTTACACACTGACTGCTATAATAAAGAAAAAAAAGTTCCAACGTGGAATGAAGTAAACACTTCTGTTGTATGTAGGCATATGAATTTATTAAAAAACCCTTAAAATTTATCCACGAAGGAATGGAAGTACAAAACGTTTTCGGTCAGATTGACCAAACGTCCAGTGTACAAGTAATTGTAACTAGCCACTTCAATAGGTATAAAAACCTCTAAAATACATTATTGTTACATTCTATATTAAAAAGTGGTCGACATTAATAGACCAGGGCGCATCTGTAAAAATATTAGTACATTTGGACGTTGAGAGGCGACTTAAATTTTTTTGCAGAAATTGCTTGAAAATAAATCAAATAATAATATTTGAGTTATCCTCCCTCTCAAAAAGGTCCGGAACATTGTTTATATAATCAAAATGTCAAAAAATTTAAGAAAAATTCGATTTTTTTCTTCGTTTTTTGATTATAACTTTAAAAGTATTCATTTCCGAGAAAAGTTGTACTGACATAAAAGTTGCGTATATAAATTTCCTACAATATAGAATTGGTTAAAAATTTAAAAAATAGTCACCCTTGTTACAAAATTTAAATGATTGCGAAAAAACCATACAAAAACAAGTATTCGCATTTTACGTTTTTAAACCATTTATGCTACACTTAGGACCTTTATATTTCACTCAGAAAAACTTTATGATACAGTAAAATAATACGGTAAATTTCATTAAGATCGGTTCAACAGATTTTGCAAAATAAATTTCGCAATCCAGCTTTCGCAAAAAAAATTCATTTTTTCAAAATGTTACAGGACTGAAAATAAAGCAGATAGCAAGTTGAATTTTTTTTTGCTTATAGAAGTGTACTGTAACTTTCATTTGCAATGTTGCAGAATTAAAATCGAATAACACCACGGCGTCAGAAATTTTTTTAAATAAACATTAATTATTGGTGCTACGCGCAGGAGAGCGGTTAGTTTGCTCTGATTGGTCATTCCAATGACCTTTGATAATAATTGATTCATTTTAATTTTTATTACATTTCGATGTAAATAACTAAATTTGTTTATTGCAAAATAAAAACACATACTCTATCCTTTGAAATAACACTTTTATTAGCAAAAACTTTCTTTGTTCATATATTTTAACTTAGAGAATAAAAGTTTATTATTTTTAAATATATGCAATTGTTTAAACAATATTTCACAAACAGTAATAAAATTAGTTTGATTTTTGTGGAATTAAAATATTAAAAGACAACAAAATATAGAGTAAGAAAATAATATATTAGATAAAGATTGGAAGACATTTTGGTGGAAATCAACTTGTGTGAATCGAACACCGCTGTCCTGCGCGTAGCACCAAAAATTAATGTTTATTTAAAAAATTTCCTGACGCCGTGGTAATTAATCGATTTTAATTTTGCAAATTGCAAATGAAAGGTACAGTACACTTTCATAAGCAAAAAAATTTCAAATTGCTATCTGCTTTATTTTCGGTCCTGTAACATTTTGAAAAAATGAATTTTTTTTGCGAAAGCTGGATTGCGAAATTTATTTTGCAAAATCTATTGAACCGATCTTAATAAAATTTACACTATTGTTTAACTGTATCATAAAGTTTTTCTGGGTGAAATATGAAGGTCCTAAGTGTAGCATAAATGGTTGAAAAACGTAAAATGCCAATACTTGATTTTGTATGTTTTGTTCGCAATTATTGCTATTTTGCAACTAGGGTGACTATTTTTTAAATTTTTAACCAATTCTATATTGTAGGAAATTTAATTTCGCAAGTTTTATGTTAGTACAACTTTTCTCGGAAATGAATACTTTTAAAGTTATAGTCAAAAATCGAAGAATAAAATCGAATTTTTCCTTCATTTTTTGCCATTTTGATTATTTAAACAATGTTCCGGACATTTTTGAGAGGGAGGATAACTCAAATATTATTATTTGATTTATTTTCAAGCAATTTCTGCAAAAAACTTTGAGTCACCTCTCAACGTCCATCTCAAAACAGATGCGCCCTGGACTATAAGTCGATGTCTTAAGATTTAAAGATCACATGTGAATGAACTCTGAGTTGGTTCGTAACCTCTCACCTGAACACAAGTACTTACCTTGTGCAATTTTCAAGCAAGGATGAAATATATTCACATGTGATCTTTAAATCTTAAGACATCGACTTAATGTCGACCACTTTTTAATATAGAATGTAACAATAATGTATTTTAGAGGTTTTTATACCTATTGAAGTGGCTAGTTACAATTACTTGTACACTGGACGTTTACACTGATGATGGTCAGTCTGACCAAAAACGTTTTGTACTTCCACTCCTTCGTGGATAAAATTTAAGGATTTTTTAAGAAATTCATATGCCTACATACAACAGAAGTGTTTACTTCATTCCACGTTGTTATATTGAAGGTATACAGCCAACTACAGGGCTTACACCCTTTTTAAAGTTTAAAAAAAAGTTCCTTCGGCTGCAAACATTTTTCTGTCTATCTCTCTCCTATGGCGCTACAGCCCAAGTCTGGCCCTGGCCTCTCCTAGAATCTGCCTTTAAATATCTCTGTCTGGGCCTGTTCCAGAATCAGCTACCACTCCTTCCTATCTCTCGCCTTGGTTTTCGAATTTCGCATTCCTAACCCTCGCAAGTCGTCTTCATTCGTCTTCAAGTCGTCGTTTCGACTGCTCCACCTCATTCATTCTCTCTAAGTGGCCTAGCCACCGCAGTCTGTTTATTACGATATATCTAGCAATACTAGGCTCACCATAAAGGTGGTAAAGTTCAAAGTTACAGCGTCTACGCCATAATCCGTTTTTCTCCAAGTCTTTATAGATATGTCTTAGGATTTTACGTTCAAAACAGCCTAACCGTTCGTCATCACTTTTTATTATCGTCCACGTTTCTGACGTGTAAGTGAGGACGGGCTGGTAGAGTTCTGAATATCAATATTTTTGTTCCTTTTGTGACTATTGTTTGATGTTAAAATTTTCTTTTTTCCATAGTACCGTAAAACAGGGCTACTTGATAAAACTTTTTTGAAACTTCGTTCTACCACCAAATAAGTTAAAGGTATTTTTGAAAGTAAAAAATATTGTAATGGTCGAAATGGTCTATAGATAACTTTTACTTAGGTATTAAGAAAGTATTTGGGCTTCTCCATTTTTGCAAAAAAATTAATTGTTAATTTTCTAGTAGCCCCTCGATGGAGTTACTTGAAAGTAAGCCTTTAAAAACGTATTATTTCAAATAGCCCCTTTGTAGGGGCTACTTGAAATAGCAAAATTAAATAAAAACCTATTGTGTCTGAGTTTCGTTAAAATCGATAAAAACAACACGGTTTTTAGGAATCGTCGTAATTGACGACAACTTCGGAAATCACATCTTCTAATACTTTTGACAAATTGTCAAAATATTTATTAATCGTTTTACGGTCGACTTTAGTTCAACTTTGTTTAATCAACTGCGACATTCTCTTCGACAGTTGTTCTTTGTGCCGATTTAGGAACTTCTCCATCCAATCTGCACCAAGTCGATTATTTTTTTAAAAGTTTTTACTTTTTTATTTAAATTGTTTTCAACCAAACTCTGTATGTCGGAGGGCTCAAAAGGAAAACCCCATTCTGAAGCTTTATCAATAACTTTAACAAGGGCTTTTTCATCTGCATCTGATAACGCAGTATGATGACCAGGATTTTGGGGGCGAAAATTGTAAATTTTTTTATATAAAGTTACATATGGTATATTGTATTATTCGCTTAGTTGCATTAAATTTCCTTTTTTGTACCTTCGCACGGCATTGTTCAATTCCTCTTGACTGTAATTCCGATAGGATCTACTTCCGACTTTTCCTTTATAAATTCTTACCATTTTCAAATAGCCCCTAAAATGACATTAAATTATAAAGTCCCCGCCACTGGTGTCAAAATTTAAATTAGGTCTAAAGAAAGGTTATATTCGGGATTAGGGGTAATGCAAGTTAGGCAGACGTTATTAACAACTTACCGATAGAAATAGCAATTCTGCAAATGGAAGTATTCAGGTCACAAAAAAAAAATGCTTATTTCTGTAATATTTTTCTTTTCACATACGCAATACCGGTAAACACAGAGCAAGCATATAAACAACAATGATAAGTCGTGGGCAGGCATGCTTTTTCAAGTGGCGCTGGATACGATTGAATCGGACGAATTGTTCAGTGACAGCGCTTACTTAAAAAGGTGATTGCGTTTATTTTCAAGTTACCCCGCTATTTTCAAGTAGCCCCGTTTTACGGTACGATCTATTTGCTAGATATATACGTCTGTTAATTTCTGCAATTGCTGTATTACTTTGGTTGATTTGTGAGCCTAGATATACGAACTCTCTTACTCCTTCAAAAGTATATTTATGTTCCAACCGTTAGATCTTCAGGTTCTGCTACTTGGTTATTATTTGAGACCTTCTTATACTTAGTTTTATTAATATTAACTTGTAACCCCATTCTGTTTGCTGCTGCTTCCAATGCCGTGAACGATTGAACCAGGTGCGCCTTTCTTTTTGCTATGATATCGATGTCATCTGCATACGCTAGTATTTGTACACTCCTATTAATAATGGCCCCTCTTGTTGTTATGCCAGATTTTCTAACAGCTTTCTCTAGGGCAATGTTGAATTAAAGGCACACCCTCGATATCTCTTTAGTATATATCGTCTATCTATCTCTTCCTTGGTCTTCCTACTGACCGATGTCCAACCATAGTTCCAATAAGCGACCTTCTAGATGGTCTGTCATTATCCATTCTTATAAAGTGGACCTCTAAATATAAAAAACCGCAAAGTGCTACCATTTAAATGGGTGCGTTTTTGAGAAAGGGGTGAATTAGTCCTTACCCACAGGGTGCATTAGGGTGAGTTCTGTGCACTTTTGGTACATACACGCCTACAGAAAAATTGTTTCAGGTTAAATTTACTATCGAAATATCACCTTTTAAAGTCAAAAATATTTTTTTTACAAAAATATATTAAAAAAAAGCAAAGCAAAACACGAAAGAAAGCAATTTTGTTTTTTGCTCCATTTGCCCCAATTTTGTTTATTCATGGGGATATAGGTATAGACATTGATTCAGAAAAAAATTATTGTCCTTTCTCTTTAAAATGACGTTTAGAATGAGTCTCTAGGATTTACAGTTGCCGAAATATGATTTTTCAAAGTTCGCCACTCACAGCATTTTTGGGCCATTTTGCCCATTAATTCGCAAACATTGTTCTGTAACTTTTTTCTTCGCATTTCTGTCTAGGTATATGTAATAATTTACAACATTCAGTAGGAAGAGAAGTCAATTATCATTAATATGGTCTATTGTATAAGGTTGTACGACTATTTTTAAGCAACTTATGGTTTTTCAGAATTTTATACTCTTAACGATTTTTGAATCTTTTACGATTATTTTTTTAAATTTCTCATTATAACATTTTTTCTTGTACATTTTATGTATATACATTGTGAAATAAAAGAGCAAGCTTATTTTCGTTACTTTAAAATGGTGTATGTACATATTGTAAACAATTCTAGGACTATTTTTAAACAAGATATCCGTAGGATATCCAAGAGTAACTATTCGTAATTTGAGAAAAATTTTGATTTTTTTTCAATTAAAAGATTGTATATTATAATTTTTAATTCCAAATAACTTCTCCTAATAACACTTTTCCATATTGTGAAATAGAAACGAAATTTTCTCTTGAGCGAAATTCATTATTTTTTAACATACCTCGTATATTATTGATAAAATTTGATATCTAATGATTGTGTCTTAGGTTTCAGGCTATGCAGAGCATGTAATGAAGAATATTTTTTTTCATAAAATTAATAATAAAAGTTTTCCATATGGCTCCAACTTAGGACATATTGCATGTGTATGTGTCACATTTTGAAAAAGCATATCTTGTTTAAAAATAGTCACAGAATTGTTTACAACACACCATTTTAAAGTAAATAAAATAAGATTTCTTTTGTATTTAGCAATATATAATCCTAAATGTAGAAGTAACAGAGTTTAAATGAGAAATTTAAAAATAATCGTAAAACATAATCACAAATCGTAAAAAGTATAAAATTTTGTAAAACCATATCTTGCTTAAAAATAGTCATAGAACCTTCCGTGACCCGTCAAAATAGCCCGGTCAAAACAGCCCCGTCAAAAAAGCCCCGTCAAAATAGCCCCAACACAAAATAGCCTCGACAAAATAGCCCGCAAACAAAATAGCCCCGACAAAATAGATCGCACATTTCTTTTGTATTTAGCAATATATAATCCTAAATGTAGAAGTAACAGAGTTTAAATGAGAAATTTAAAAATAATCGTAAAACATAATCACAAATCGTAAAAAGTATAAAATTTTGTAAAACCATATCTTGCTTAAAAATAGTCATAGAACCTTCCGTGACCCGTCAAAATAGCCCGGTCAAAACAGCCCCGTCAAAAAAGCCCCGTCAAAATAGCCCCAACACAAAATAGCCTCGACAAAATAGCCCGCAAACAAAATAGCCCCGACAAAATAGATCGCACACAAAATAGCCCCGGTCAAAACAGCCCCTGCTAAAATATCCCCGACTAAAACAGCCTCTTATAAACAATTACATAATTATTTATACAAGGTGTCCAAAAACTTTTTTTTAATTTAAATTATTTGACAAAAAGGAAGAATGTATTTAATTTATTTAATTTAAAATGCATTTTACTGTTGCCCGAAAACAGAAAAAAATGTTTATATCATAAATTAACATTGATTTTCGCTTAACTTAAATGTTCAAACTTCCAAGAAGCAGGAAAGACAGGACTCGAGTTCTCTGAAAAGACAATTTTTATTTAATGTGGTTAAGATAATCATCTGAATAGAGGATAATTACCATTTCCGAAAAAATGTATTTTTAAGTAATTATTTTATGATGAATTCTAAAGGGTGCTTTTTTTCGAGGCTATTTTGTCGGGGCTATTTTGTCGGCGGGCTGTTATTCCGCGGCTATTTTGTCTGCAGGCTATTTTGTCGGAGCTATTTTGTGTGCGGGATATTATGTCGGGGCTATTTTGTCAGAGCTTTTTTGACGGGGCTATTTTGACGGGGTACCAGAACCTTCTATAATAGACCATTTCAAAGGCAACTCACTTCTATTCCTACTAAATGATTGCATATTAAAGCTGCGTAGGAAAAAGTTACCAACAATGTTTGCGATATAATAGGGAAAATGACCCAAAAATGCTGTGAGTGGCGAATTTTGAAAAATCATATTTCGGAAATTATAAATCCTAATGACTTCTACTAAACGTAATTTTTAAAGAGGAAGGATAGAAGTTTTTTGAAGTTATACTTCTTTAGGCGCAATTGAGATTGAGGGTGAATTTATATTGATCTGCGCGCATGCGCACACCGACAGTATGGTATTAGTCTTTATACGTGCTCTGATTGGGTGTTGAAATGATCTGTCAATAATAAATAATTGTTTAATATGAAGGTAAACAAATGTATAATATATTACTTTTATTGTTGTGAGGACAGAAACAAAAAAGTTTATAATTTTAGTGACATTTAAATAGTTTTTAAAAGCAACAGGTACGTAATAATTGTAAATGTATCATAGGTACCTACCTATTTGAACCTACCAAAATACATAGTATGTAATACTTTTATTTACATAATTTAATTACCATCAAGATTTCTATCAATGTTCACCTAATATATTGTTTCCTTACTCTATGTTTTGTTGTATTTTTTCAATTCTAAATCATTTCAATTCAAAATCAAAATAATTTAATTTGATTCAAAAATGTCAAAAGCTTAATCCATTTAGTTAGTCGATCTTTACACATAATGACATATTGCCTCCGTGGCGAAGCGTTTAAGGCGAATGAACCCCAATATACCAACCGCGCTGATAGCTGGTTCGAATCCCAATAAAAACTTTTATTTTTTATTTTTTTTATATATTTTATGATTTTAAGTATATTTATTATATAATTTTATTTTCAGAAAATACGTATTTAGTTAAAAAATTTTCCGACAATTAATGTTCAGAAATCATTTGTGGCATTTTTAATGTGTTTGTGTGTGTTTTATTCTTTTATTATTTTAATTTTTTGCACTGTTTTAATAAAAATGTTTGAGAAGTAGTAAGTATAAATTAGTTTAATATTTAAATAAAATATAAATAAAAAGTATATTAATTTCGTTTAAATCATATAATAGAAGTATAACTTCTTACGTGCGTACAAAGTACACACACACATTCTTTTTTTCTGTGAAGCAATGCCTATACCTATATCCCCGTGGAAAAACTTATGGGGCAAAAAACAAAATTGCTTTCTTTCGTGTATTTTTTTGATTTTTTTTTAATAGGTACATCTTTGTAAAAAAAAATATCGTTGATTTTAAAAGGTAATATTTCGACAGTAAATTTAACCTGGAACAATTTTTCTGTAGATGTATTTGTACCAAAAGTACATAAAAGGGGAACGCACCCATTTAAATGGTAGCATCCCGCGGTTCTTTCATATCTAGAGGTCCATTGACCATATGAAACAATAAAACCTCGTTAACGTTGTAGTTCCTTTTAGCTGTCTTATTTTGAACACAATCAATAGCTTATACATATAATCAATATGCGTAACTACATTTTCTGAAATTTATATACCGGTACGTTTTCCATATGGCTACCCGTACCCGTATACCCGTACATTACGTGAAGTATTGTAGGTATTATAATAACTTTTCCAACCTAAAGGCAAAACATTTACCAACAAAATGTTGGTGTCATTCTTAATATGCTTCCTTGTCACAATTTTATCTAGTTGTATAAGAAACTTTATACTCGTAGGTGAAAAACAAAACGGCACTACGACGCAAAAGGAATAATTTATAAGTCTAAGTAAATACAAAGTGAATACATGAAAACTAAAATATGTTTATTAACTTAAGATGAAATTGTAAATATAATTTTATGGTTTAAATATGATGCAACATACATTTAAGGATATTTCTTATATCGGCATCATTAACTTTTCCTTACTGAAAACCTGAAGATGCTTAGTAAATTAAAGCATGCAAAATCGGTCGTCCGTGGTAGAATAAATTCTTCTTTTTATTCCTTCTTGTATGTAGGATTTAAAGCCTGTTTCTTCTTCAATATTAGTCTCCTAAATAGTTTAAATTATCGCACCATCTTTTTCTTGGTCTACCAATACTTCTTCGTCCATTTGGTGACTTATCTGGTGCTATTCGTACTATCCTGTCCTCTGCCACCCTACTAATGTTTTCGTTCCAATCCTGTTTCCGTTTTGTCACCCATCCATTTATATCTTCTACATTGCATAATCTTCTTATGTTTTCGCTTCTCTCCCTATCCAACAGACTCTTACCTGATATTCGTCCAAGTATTTTCATCTTTGTTGTTTCTAGTAATCGTCTCGTTTTAGATGTGTCAGATCTTGTCTCCGCCGTGTATGTCAATATAGATCTAATTGCTGCTTTATAGATTCTTGGTTTTGTGTCTTTTTTGTGTCTTGTCTTAGGTGTTTGTTCTTCCAGATGGTGTCATTAAGAGATCCCGCCGTTTTATTTGCCTTTAAGTTTTGTTGTCATACTTCCTCTTCAACATCTCCGTAAATGGTTATATATATTCCCAGATATCTAAACTTTGCTTCCTGCTTTATTATTTTCCCATCAATTTCGATTTTACATCGTAGTGGGTATTTAGATGTTGTTATACATTTGGTTTTTTCTGCTGATATATCATATTGTATTTCTTGGCTGTTGTATTGAAGATGTGTGTTATAACCCATTCCACGAATATACGTCTGTTTTGGATTATCGCGACAACGAATATTTTACTGTGCAAAATATGAAGAACGAAACTAAATTACAAATTATATTGTTGTTTATTGGAGTAATTATTAGAGCAAAATACTTTCGTACTTCTTATGTTGCACACTAAAATATTCGTTGTCGCGATAATCCAAAACAGACGTATATTCGTGGAATACATCATAATCTTTGGAGATCGTCTTCTTTCTCGGCGATTAATGCTGCGGCGTCTGCATAACATAATATTTGGATTCTGTAGCCATGACCTTTACCTACTGCTTCTATTATTTCGTCCATTATTGTATTAAAGAGCAGTGGGCTTAACCAGTCACCTTGTCTGACACCGCTTTGTACTGGTATAAACTGTGTTAGTTTTCCATTTACCTTTGCCTGTATTCGATTATGAAAGTAGATGTTTTCGATGGTTTGTATTGATTGGTATGTTTCTTCTATACAGTAATTGTAAGACGTCTTCGACTTGGATACGATCGAAAGCCTTTGTCAGGTTTATAAAGCACAGATATGCTGGTTTATTATACTCGATGGCCTTTTCTGTGATTTATCTTAGTACAGATACAGCGTCTACGCAGGATCTTCCGGATCTGAATGCTTGTTGTTAATCTGATAAAGTTGTTAGTTTATTGATTTTGTTGGTTAGGACTTTTGTGGTTAGCTTAAGTGCGGTGTTCAGTAGATTTATACCTCTATAATTGTTGGGGTCTTCTTTGTCTCCTTTCTTGAACATTGGCATCATTATGCTGTTTCTTCATGCGTCTGGTATCTTAGAGTGCGATATTAGTTTTTGTATAAGTTTTGTCATCTGTAGGGTTATACTTTCTTCTCCGTATTTTAGAAGCTCGTCTGGTCCTGGTCACCTTCTATTTTTGAGTGAATTTATGGCTATCTCTACTTTCTGAAAACTGATTTCTATTTCGTGTTTTAACCCTGGTACGTTATTGTGTTGATTATAATTTTCCTTTACTTTAAACAGTTCCGTCAAGTATCTTTCCCATTCGTTTACTGGTATGTTATTGTATTCCTTGAATTCTGCCATTTCTTTCCGTGGGTCTCTTATGAATCTCCATATTTGTTTTTGTGTACCGTAGAAGTCGCTTTCCATCCCTTTCGTAAACTGTTCCCAGTGTTCATTCTTTGTTCTTCTTACCAACTGCTTTGTTTCATTTCGTATTCTTCTACGGGTGTCTCTCGATTCTATTTGAGTATTGAGTATTTGATGATTTATACTTCGTGTAGGCCTCTTATTTCTCTTTACATTTATCTTTTATTTCTTTTCTGAACCATGGTGTATTGTTGTTGTTTCCTTTGTTCAGTATGACTTTGCGTTTTCCTAGAGCTTCTGTTGCTGCCTCTTCAATGTTGTTTTTACTTTTCTCCCAGCTCGCGTTTATATCTTCGATATCGTCTATTTGTTTCAGCTGTATCTTCTGTGCTAGCATTCTTTGGTATATTTCTCTTGTAGAGTAGAATAAACAGTGAGTAATTTTTTTCATTTATTTCTCTTTACGTAATTCTTACTAAGAGCGGTAGCGGGTAGATAATCTTCCACAATCCCAGTGGAGGACAGACTTACTTCAGGGATGCGATCCTGCTCTACGAAAACTTTGATTCTCTCTTAACTCCTGTGGAGAGAAATCATGTCCCAACCCCATTCCTACCCAATACCTATCATATCCTACCAATTTCCCAAATCAACTCACCAACCCGCCTGTCAAGCGTGGAGTTTAAATGCCAAAACCCCCTCAGCATAAACAGACTTTTAAAAAAACGGTCCTCAGTGGCCGGCAGCCTGTTCCCAACCAGTGATGTTTCCAACCAAGGTAGCGGTAGGATTCACTGACAGTGGGCAGCGGCTGCGAAAAATCCCTGGGTTGTAGGAGGCTACCAAGAACGACGAACGCTGCACATAATTACGTATAATGTAAGAACCTTATCTAAAGATGAGAAAATGACGGAACTAGAGGACGAATTCAAAGATGTGAAATGGGATATTATAGGAATTAGCAAAGCCCAAAGAAGATGCAAAGGTCAAACTAAAATCAGGGAAAATATTTCACTATAAAGGGGGAACAGAATCGACAACTAGAGGAATAGGTTTATTAATACACAAAAGATTACAGAAAAAGATACAGAGCACTGACTGCATTTCCGCAAGAGTTATGATCATTCAACGAATATACGACTCTCTTGGATTATCTCGACAACGGATATTTTACTGTTCAACATAAGAAGTACGAAAGTAAATGGTTCTAGTAATTATTCCAATAAACAACAATGTAATTTTCAATTAAAGTTCGTTCTTCATATTTTGCACAGTAAAATATTCGTTGTCGAGATAATCCAAGAGAGTCGTATATTCGTTGAATGACCCATATGTATATAAATCTTAGACTAAATAAGAGATATAATCTGAAAATAATCCAAGTATACGCTCCCACCAGAGATTACGAAGATGAAGTTGTTGAAATCTTCTATGAACAAATCGAAAAAGCAAAAAAGCAGGAACCGGTTCATTTTAATCTGATAATAGGAGATTTTAACGAGAAACTCGGAAGGAACAAGGACGAACAAGAAGTGGCAATCGGAGATTTTGGAGTAAGAAACCAAAGAGGTGAAATGCTTACCAACTTTCTGCTGCAATACAAACTGTATGTAATGAACACCTATTTTTAGAAGAAACCGAATAGGAAATGGACATGGGTTAGTCCAAACGGAAGAACTTAAAGGAAATATGATTATATAATAACAGACAAAAAACAAATTGTTCAAGATGAAACTGTACTCAATAAACTATCAGTAGGAAGCGATCATAGACCAGTAAGATCCAGAGTAACGATAAACTTACAAAAATTAAGAGCAAGGATGATAAACAATTGCAAACGTGTAGTTTGTAATTCACCAGATCAACCAGAAACATACATCCAAAATAGAGCCAAAACTTTACAGAGTAATAATTCCAAACCTCTAAGTATCGACGATCAGAATAAATTAACACTCAGAAACGAACAACTCAAATTTTACCAAGAAAAAATGACACCCGAAGTGAAAAGATTAGCAAAGAAACAAACGACCTTATGGAAATACGAGGAAACCTAAGCGAGAAAGAAAAGGAAAACAAGGAAGAATATCGGAAACTAATAAAAGGATTTTAGCCGAAATTAGAAAATATTTAAGAAGATATAATATTAATATAATTACCCAAATAGTAGAAGAGAAAAAAGGTTTAAAGAAAATGAAAAGAAAACTCACACAAAGTAAAAAAGAAATATACAAGCTGAGAGACAAAGACAAAAAGGCAACAACAGATAAACAGAACATTCTGAAAATAACTAGAGAGTTTTATAAATATCTTTATACCAGCGAAAGACCACAAGACAGTTTAGCGACACGAATAAGGACTCTTATAGATCAGGGATCTGAAGTACTTTTACCCATTACAGTGTCAGAAGTAAGGTCAGCTTTAAAGGAAATTATGAAGAACCATCGATCGCCTCGTGATGATGGGCTCGTTACTGGGGCAATAAAATCAGGAGGAGAAATTCTATTAAAATCAGTAAGCGAACTGTTTAATAAATGCTTACATGTGCATGTGGGTACTATTCCAAAAGACTGGAACAATGCAGTGATAGTCTTGTTACACAAAAAAGGTGATATTACTAAATTGAAAATTATACACATCTGCCTCTTGACATATACGTACAAACTCTTTATGAAAACCTTAACGAAGAGACTAACACCTAAACTTGATTTCTATCAGCCCAAAGAAAAGGTAGGCTTTATGACAGGAATGACCATTTGCATACCATAAAGATATTAATCGAAAAATGCATCGAGTACAAAATACCACTGGTTCTTACATTTGTGGATTGCGAGAAGGCTTTTGATTCTGTTGACTTTGAAACAATACTGGAAGCCCTACAGCAAAGCCGAATAGACTACAGGTACACGTCACTAATCAAAAACATCTATGAGAACGCTACATCGATTATACGACTACACGAAGACATAGAAAAATTCAGCTCAGGTCGAGGAGTAAGATAAGGAGACAGTATTTCACCTAAATTGTTCACGGCAGAGTCAATATTTAAGAACACTCAATGGCAAGATATGAGCATCAATACAATATTAGTCCTGTCGCCAGGGGGGGTACAACGGCCTCCTGCATTCAGATGGAATTAACCAATTTTGTTTTATGTATTTTGACCTGTAGAACACGAATTTTTTGGGTAACAGTTGATCCGCATGTCGATAAGATTGTTATAAACCAAGAAGTTGAGGAATCACATAAGAGCGATTTCACGCAAAACAAAACATTTTTTTGTATTTTTTGGGCCATTCTAACCAAAAAATGTTCCTACAAATTTTTTCGTAGGATGCATAGTTTTCGAGATAAACGCGGTTGAACTTTCAAAAAATCTAAAAATTGCAATTTTTGAACCCGAATAGCTTTTGATTAAAAAATAAAATAGCAATTCTGCTTACCCCATTTGAAAGTTCAAGTCAAATTATATCGGTTTTAATTATTTGTATCGCTAAAAATTTATTATTTTATTGTTAAAAAAAGCTATAAACACCTAGTGCTTGAGTGATGTTTTCAATGATTTCTCATTTAAAATCGACCGTGTAGGTAGAAGAGGTAAAAGTGCGAGCGGGGCTATTTCTACGTAGCATGCATTAAAACGCATGTATTAGGCACGGGAAACACTACGTGTTTATAGCTTTTTTAACAATCAAAAAATAAATTTTTAGCAATGCAAATATTCAAAACAGATATTATTTGACTCAAACTTTTAAAGGCGGTAAGCAGAATTGCTATTTTATTTTTTATTCAAAGGTTATTCGGGTTCAAAAATTGCAATTTTTCGATTTTTTGAAAGTTCAACCGCGTTTATCTCGAAAACTATGCATCCTACGAAAAAACTTGTATTAACATTTTTTGGTTAGAATGACCCAAAAAATACAAAAAAATGTTTTGTTTTGCGAGAAATCGCTGTTATGTAATTCCTCATCTTCTTTGTTTATAACAATCTTATCGATATCCGGATCAACTGTTACCCAAAAAATTCGTGTTCTACGGGCCAAAATACATAAAAAAAACTTGGGTAAGTCCATCTGAATTAAGAAGGCCGTTGTAACCCCCCTGGCGACAGGACTATATATAGAGAGAGATAAAATCATCTGAGGTTTGCCGATGATGTATTAATCGCAGATAACTTGCAGCATATAGTTTCTATGATACATTCGCTTAAAACTCTGTCTAAGAGAGCAGGATTAAAAATAAACTTTGACAAAATTAAACTTATGATAAATCTCGAAATGAGTGGAAATATAACTATTGACAATAATACCATACAACAAACAGACACTTACAAATATCTGGGACACGAAATCAAAATAAGCAGAGACAATCAAACACATGATATACAGAGGCGAATAGGCCTTACATGGGCAGCATTTGGCAAACTAAGCCATATTTTAAAAAGTTTCCAAGCCAATTCCCATGTGTCTTAAGCGAAAGGTTTATAATAGGCTATTGATTATATTCAAAATAAGATAGCTAAAAGGAACTACAACGTTAACGGTGTTTTATTATTTCATATGGTCAATGGACATCTATATATGAAAAAACCGCGGAGTGCTACCATTTAAAGGGGTGCGTTTTTGAGAAATGGGTGAATTAGTCCCTGGGCACAGGTTACATTAGGGTGAGTTCTATGCACTTTTGGTAAAAACATACCTACATAAAAATTGTTCCTGGTTAAATTTCCTATCTAAATATCGCCTTTTAAAGTCAATGATACTTTTTTTTACAAAAATATATTCAAAAGAAAAAGCACAAAGAAACCCTAAAGAAAGAAATTTTGTTTTTTGTCCCATAACTTTTGTCCACGAGGATATAGGTATAGACATTACTTTACAGAAAAAAAATCTACATATTTCTTCTTTAAAATGTTGTGTCGTAGAGGTAATTAGGATTTATAGTTTTCGAAATATGATTTTTCAAAGTTCGCCACTCACAGCAATTTTGGGCAATTTTCCTTGTAATTTCGCAAATATTGTTCTGTAACTTTTTTCCACGTAACTTTAGGTATATGAAATGGTACACGTAATAGAAATAGAAATCAATTAGCTTTAAAATGGTCTACTGTCTAACGTTGTACGACTTTTTTTTAAAGAGATTATGGTTTTTCAAAGTTTTATACTTTTAACGATTTTTTATAATATAATATAAAAATAAAATTATATTATTATATGATATATTGTATATTATATATAAGGTAATGTACAAGGTAATTATTGAGTTTTTTTATTTCAGGTCACGGTATCAACTGTCGTTTGTTTCCTGTCTTCTTTATTTGAAAAATCTCGAACCTTTCAAATTCTCGGTTCAGAAATCTGAGCTGTTCGTTCGAGTTGGCGCCCTTCTTCTTCTTCTTTCCTTGTTGTATCTCCACATTATTCTATCTCCAGCGTGCTTATCTAGTTGCGTTCCCTTCTCATAGTAACCGGTCTCATTTTCTTCCTTGTTTCTACCATTTCGTAATCCCATCTCTCTGTTTGTATATTTAAAAGCCAATATTCAGTGTATTGAAGCTAGCCCGAATCCTCACTTGAGATATAGTGTCTCTCTGCCTATTTGATTTGGTCGTCTGAGCTAAGCCACTCTTCATTAGTATCATAAATCACTTCTTTCCTATTTTTCCCCTATTTTATCGGTTTTTTTTTCCCTTCAAAATCCCAATACTCAGAGTATAGGGTTACAAATTACATAATATTATATTATATAATATATAATACCTAATATAAAAAAAATATTATTTTTTACATTTTTTACGATTATTTTTGAAATTTCTCATTATAACTTTTTTTCTTCTACATTTAGGTATATATTATATTATATAATAAAAAAAGCTTATTTTGTTTACTTTAAAATTTTGTATTACAAAAAATTCGAGGATTATTTTTGAATAAGATATTATTTTTCAAAATGTAATAAGTACTTGCAACGATTTTTGATTTTAGGATTATTTTTTAAATTTCTCATTATAACTTTTTTTTCTTGTACATGAATATACTATATATTGCTGAATAAAGAGGGCTTACTTTCTGTTCTTTAAAATGGTGTATCCCATATTTAAATAATGGAAACCGAGTATTTCTTTGATATTTTTTACCTGTATTATTTAAAATTATTTCTTTTACAAAAATTACATAAACATTAGTCTTAGAAAACATCACTTTAGTTAAAATTATTTAAACGTTGACATTTAAAAAATTTCAAAATCAAAGTCCATCTCTTCGTTAGCATTAGCTTCAATATCTTCCTCTGACACCTCAGTTATCTTAGAGTCCCACAATTAGTACCCATGCACATGCACCCTTTGCAGAATATTGAAAAACTAATTCCTATCTTCCTACAACCGCAGTTTTTTGTACATCCTTTGGTACATTTACATGCTATTTTTTCAAGCAAAGCTTGTGGTGCAGGAGCTTTGACAGTAAATATTGGAATTAATCCATATTTTGAAGTTTGCCCGGCCGAGTCAAGTGGATCCAAAGTATTACCTATAAAAAATAAGATTCAATCATAACACACAATCACATAAAAAAGTTATAAGGAGAAATTAAAAAAATAATCCTAAAATCAAAAATCGTTGCAAGTACTTATTACATTTTGAAAAAGCATATCTTATTCAAACAAAATCCTAGAATTTTTTGTAATACACCATTTTAAAGTAAACAGAATAAGATTTCTTTTTTATTATATAATATATACCTAAATGTAGAAGAAAAAAAGTTATAATGGGAAATTTAAAAAAATAATCGTAAAAAATATAAAAACTTGTTAAAAGTATAAAATCTTGAAAAAGATAACCTCTTTAAAAGAAGTCGTACAACATTATACAGTAGAACATTTTAAAGGTAATTGATTTCTATTCCTCTTACATGTACCATTGCATATGCCTAAAGTTGCGTAGAAAAAAGTTACAGAAAAATATTTGCGAAATAACAAGGAAAATTGCCCAAAATTGCTGTGAGTGGAGAACTTTGAAAAATCATATTGCGAAAATTGTAAATCCTAACGACCTCTACTAAGCATCATTTTAAAGAGAAAATACGCAAGTTTTTTTCTGTGAAGCAATGTCTATACCTATATCCCCGTGGACAAAAGTTATGGGACAAAAAACAAAATTTCTTTCTTTTGGGTTTCTTTGGGCTTTTTCTTTTGAATATATTTTTGTAAAAAAAAGTATCTTTGACTTTAAAAAGTTATATTTAGATAGGAAATTTAACCAGGTACAATTTTTATGTAGACGTGTTTGTACCAAAAGTGCATAGAACTCACCCTAATGTAACCTGTGCCCAGGGACTAATTCACCCATTTCTCAAAAACGCACCCCTTTAAATGGTAGCACTCCGCGGTTTTTTCATATATAGAGATTCATTGACCATATGAAGTAATAAAACCCCGTTAACGTTGTAGTTCCTTTCTATAGTACATAATCAATAGCCTATAACTAGACTTAACCAAATATGCAAATAAAAAGGTATGAAATATGCGCATAAATATGCAGTATTTTACCCAAAAATATGCAAGTTTATTTAGAAAATTAATGTAGTAAAAAAATATTTACAATATATTTTAATTTACAAAAATATTTAAAATATCTTCACATGTTGTATTAAAATTAACATGTGTATGTATTTTATAACCAAGCTTGTGTAATTAAATATTTAAGTACACTGGGGTGCAAAATTAACCGGACACCTTAAAAATGGGTCATTTTTGTTGTCTCGAATTTCCTAAACCTGTTGTCCGATTTAAGTGATTTTTTAATATGTTATAGCCTTATTCTTTATCAATATCGCTGTAATAATATTATGGCTAAACATGTAAATTTTCATTGCATACCGGGTGTACCAATTAAACTGTGTTTTTTTCTTTAAACTTCACATCACCCTGTGGAATATTCTAGCATTTATAAAGTACTCAAATTAAAACTCAACTAAAGCCGTATGTTTTCTCAACATTCTTTTTTTTATTCATGCGCTAAGTAGGACCATACAAAAGTTAGGAAATTTAATAACTAGCCATGTTCTTTATCAATACAGGGTGTTTCTAAATAAGTGCGACAAACTTTAAGGGGTAATTCTACATGAAAAAATAATGACAGTTTGCTTTATAAACCTATGTCCGCAAATGCTTCATTTATGAGATAGAGGGTGTTGAAATTTTTCTTACAAACTGCCCATTTATTTATTACTTAAAAACCAGTTGAGATATGCAAATGAAATTTGGTGGGTGTTAAGACGTAGTTATTGTACATTTTTTGGCATACAAGTAAGAATTTAATATTCACCATTGGCGCGCATACATGTAATATAAGCCCTCATATTACCCGTATGCGCGCCAATGGTGAATTTAAATTCTTAATTGTATGTCAAAAAATGTGCAATGACTACTTTTTAAAACCCACCAAATTTCATTTGCCTACCTCAACCGGTTTTAAAGCAATAAATAAATCGTCAGTTTGTAAGAAAACTTTTAACACTCCCTATCTCGGAAACGAAGCATTTGCAGACATATCGTTGATAAAGCAAACTGTGATTATTTTTTCATGCAGAATTACCCCTTAAAGTTTGCCAATTATTATTTAAAAACACGCTGTATTGATGAAAAACATGGCTAGTTGTTAAAGTACCTAACTTTTTTATTATCCAACATAAGCAAATGAATCAAAAACAAAATGTTGAGAAAACATGAGGCTATAGTTAGATTTTAATTTCAGTATTTTATAAATGCTAGAATATTCCACAGGGTGATGCGAACTTTGAGAAAAAAATACAGTTTGATTGATACACCCGGTATACAATGAAAATTTAACTGTTTGGCAACAATACTATTACAGCGATATTACTAAAGAATAAGGCTATAATAAATTAAAAAAATCACTTATAACGGACAACAGGTTTAGGAAATTAGAGACATCAAAAATGACCCATTCTTAAGGTGTCCGGTTAATTTTGCACCCCAGTGTATTTTAACAAATAAATGATATTATTTCGAATTGTGGTAACAACAAAATTATCAAATGCTGTTTGTTTATAACAGAACATATGGCTTCTATCTGAGTACATAGAAAAACTTCTTTCGACATCAACTGATGTAACTGGGGCACTTGTCAAATTCACCAAAATAGTTAGCTCTAAATTAAGTGGTTCGGAAAATGTTCAAGCTACTAATTGAATCACTTCAGAAAGAACCTGGTAACCACTGTTTTTTTCATGGTTGTTGGAAAATGTTTGGAAACTTTCTTTCCATTATGTATCTAACGTTTTGACACAATGATTCAAATTCTTTTATTAAAAATGTACTGTCTAACAATGATAATTTGGAGGAATCAAATTGGGTAATAGTTTTCTGAATGAAATTATAGTTTAATTTTATGAATGACACTGAACACAGGTGTTCACGTCTTATTTTACAACAAGTAGCTTTACAAGTTTTACAAGTGAAAAGAATATACTGGCAGATTTAGGATCCCTTGTATCAAGGACAAAACGTGACAAAATTATTTAGAAGCTATTTGTTACATGAATATAAAAATATATATATATACAAACAAAATTTCAAATTATATGCACTTTATACACATTTATATAAAAATATGCAAAATTGGATATTTTTGCAATTTTTATGCATAATATGCAAAATATGCAATTTGCATATTTGCATAAGTATATTTATAACCAATGTGTTTTGCCTACACAAACTTATGGAGCAGAGACTTTAACACTGATGCAAAAATCCGCAAATAAACTCAGTTACACAACAGAGTTATAAAACGAGCCAAGGAACGTGCAATGCTGAACATGAGCCTTCGAGACCACATAACAAACCAACAAATCAGGATCAGGCCAAGATCAGGAGTTCAAGACGTCATCGAAAGAGCTACGACGCCTAAGTGGAACTGGGCATGGCACTTAGCTAGAACACAAGATAAAGTGTGGATACGACGAATCATGGAATGGAGGACCAGAAACTATAAAAGAAGCCGAGGACGACCGCCGACTAGATGGACCGACGACATAAAAAGAGTAGCGGGAAACTGGCTACAAGCGCCCAAGTGTAGAGAACACTGGAAAGAACTGAGGGAGGTCTATGTCCAGCAGTGGACGCGATTAGCTGATTGATGAATTTTTACTAAACTCGATATTATAATGGCGGTTGAAATTTTTATTAGTGTATATTATTTTAAATGAAATCCATTTGCCTGCTCTCACTCTATCGTATGCCTATTGATTTTATTTCCACGCACGTATGCAATACAATTCGATGTAATGCCATTTGTGCACTAAATGGAAAATAGGTTTGAGAGAATTATTTGCATGCTTCTTTACCCTATATAGCCCTGATATGAGCACAACTGGAATCTGGGATAAAACAGTCCCCCAGCTATTGGATTTTTGTGGAAATATCTATTTCAAATCTATTTATTATGCACAATTACTAAACGCAAAAGCGTATTTGTTGTACGAAATTTAACAGAATTTTCCTAAACGATATTAGTCTAGGCGCCAGATAGAGGTTACCGTGTCCTTTTTAATTCTGATGGACAAACTCAACGGTTTCTTATGGATTTTTGGCTGCCGATTACGAATTTCAAGGGTGGATTTCAATCCAAGTGGTCGAAAAATTGTTATAAACAATTTAATTGTTTATAAGGCTCTGACTCATAAACTAAAAGAGATAAAAAAATGTTCCAAATTTTGTTCCTTAATAAAAAACGAAGCAAATAACGTTTACTAAACTTAAATCCAATAATTAGAACTCAAGATATTGTAAAATTAGTGTACAGTGCAAATTGCAAATTGCAAAATAAATATTTTTCGAAATTTTACCGATCGTAACTCGGCTTCTACGCATGAAAATGAGCTTTAGAAGGTCTTATTTTAAAGCTTAATTAATAGGCTTCCAAACAAAGTTGCTAAATTATTTTATCTTCATTTGTTTTAAAGTTATACTTGTTTGAAGCTAAAATTTTCTTAAAACAATGTACATTAATTTGATTATAAGGGTTTCAAGCAAATTTGAGCTATAAACATTTATACTTTAATTAACAATAATAATAGAAGAACTCAAAAGAAACATTTTAAGCTTACAAAAATGTTCTTAAGTAATTTTTGGACAAGATATCGATATTTTGGCTACGAATTTCGTCAGTTAGCCTCTGAGCCGATCTTGTGCCACATAGTGCGCCATTAAAATATCGATATCTTGGGCAAAAATAAACTTACGAACATTTCCATAAGCGCAAATTGTTCCATTTAAGTTCTTCTTTTATTATTGTTAATTAAAGTATAAATGTTTATAGCTCAAATTTGCTTTAAACCCTTATAAACAAATTAATGTACAATTTTTTAAAGAAAAGTATAACCTCAAATCGGTATAACTTTAAAAGAAATGAAGATAAAATAATTTAACAAACTTTGTTTGGAAGACTGTTAATTGGGCTTTAAAATGACACCTTCTAAGTCTCATGCGTAGAGGCCGTATTACGATCGATAAAGCTTCGAAAAATACTTATTTTGCAATTGCATATTGCATTGTGCACAATTTTTTCAATATCGTGAGTTCTAATTATTGTTGGATTTAAGTTTAGTAAACGTTTTTTTCTTTGTCTTTTATTAAGGAACAAATTTTATTTGAAACTTTTTTTTATCTCTTTTAGTTTATGACCCAGAGCCTTATAAACAATTAAATTGTTTATAACAACTTTTTGACCATTCGGATCGAAATCCACCCTCGAAATTCGTAATCAGCAACCAAAAATCCATAAGAAACCGTTGAGTTTGTCCTTCAGAATTGAAAAGGACACTGTGACCCCTCTGGCGCCTAGACTATATAATATATATTCTGTTATCTGTTTGATATTTTGTCGTATTTACATTTAAAAAGCGCAACAATAAATATTATGAATATGAAAATTTTGATTGAAATTAATGATTTGTGTAATATAATACTAATTTATAATATCCCGTTTACTTTTGAAGGAATTTCAGTGTTAACTGAATGTATGTCGGAACTAATAACTTGCATGTCGGAATCTCCTGGTTTCCGTGTACTTACGACTTGAACATGCCTATACTTGCAACGAGAGGGCTCCAGTACTCTGTCATTACACGTAGTCCACTAATCGCTTTTAAACATTCGTGGAAATTGGCATGTAATGTTTTCAGGCCCTTTGATGATCCTTTTTTATCTCTGCAGCCTAAAGTATCTTGTCTATTAATATAAATAAATTCAACCTTGGGTTATCGTAGGTGTCTTGCAAATTTTTTTAGACAGAACTGTAGTTTGATACCGTGGTGGATAATTATTTTATTATTCTGCGAGCTTCCTCTTCAGATACTGCCTTCTTTCCACATTTGATAGTTGGTTGTTCTCGTGAATCAAACGTTTAAATGATAGTCCTGGAGCCCGCGTACCAAACAAAAGTTTATTAATAGCAAGGTAAAAATTTGTTCATAGCTTAACATTGTCAAGTCGGACAAACTTTGATGTATGGGAACACTGGAACAGGGGAAGTTTTAATTGTGGTACATGATAAACGTGTCATGGTGACAAGTTTATGATTGTGAAAAATAGTATGTTATTTTCAAGTTTGGTCAATAGCCAACGTTAAAATATATGAAAAATTGTTTGTCCGACAAAATAATGGACATTTTAACGAGTCCGAAACGTAGAGCATGTCAAATGACAGGAATTATGTTGGTGATAAAAAGTAGTCTGATTTTTGCATGAGAGTTTAAAGAAAGGTTAAAAATTCAATTGGAAGTTCTGTCCGACAAAATTAATGGGAAATTTTCGTAGTCCGACGTTTGAAACCTGTAAGGTATAGACAAAAATGCTGGTGATAAATAGCTTACCGACAAAAAGGTCATTTAATTTACTAAACTATTCCTTACAAAGAATGACTGTTGCCCGAAAAAAATAATGGGTAGATTTCGTAGTCGGACAATTTAAAAAAATAATTTTTGAAATTTAAATAACAGGTGATTATTCCGTTTCAAAAGTAACTACAATCGATATCTTTCGATTTATCTCAAAATCATTTAGGTACCTCAAGCTATAGAGACTAAAAACTGTCATTTTTGACAATAATTCATAATAAATTACAATCGTAACTTAAATTTAAACTAATCGATTTATTTTGGCGGCAAATTATTTCTACCCATGTGACTTTCTAGCAAAAAGCCTTATAGCACGAAGAATGATATCCAATAGAATTTTCCCAATTATCTGGCAACTAAACCTCATTGATTTGGGACCAAGTATTTTACGAACTTTTAAAAGTGTTCTACAATTACTCAAAAATTTTCCGTTGAATTTTTTCACTTTTTCATTTGGTGGCATAAAATTATTTTAACTGTTCACAACTAAAAATAGACACAAAAAACACTCCATAGTTAATAGAAATTTTAATTTGCAACACACGAGACAAACAGAAAGTCAGAGACCATGTCGTGCTTTTAAACACTAATTTGTGTAGAGCACAAAATGTCACACCCAAATGCAGCCTTCTACATACACATAATATGTGTCATATTTACGTTTATGCTTATAAGCACCGATTTTTTACAATTTTCACATTTTTCAACGTCGTTTCACAAGGTTAAGATTTGATTATGGAAAAAAAATGTGTGCAACGTTTTTTGTAGGAAATTTTCCATACTTTCTGATGCGCCTAATTAGGAAACCATAAGAGATTACTTTTACATGTTCTATGACATTTTATATGATCATTTTGAGAACCCTAAAAATATGAAAGATACCATGCGAAGGAGAAGGCTTTAGCTACCATGCTATCGGCTCCTTATATTGGTAATAATTTTTTGCTAATGCACGATAATGCAAGACCACGTTCACGAACTGTAACCGAATATTTACAACAGGTAAATCTTCGGACTTTCTAATGGTCATCGCATAGTCCAGATCTTAATCCGATCTAACATTTGTGGGACATAATTGGCGGAAGACTACGACAGCGTTTGCCACCTCATGGAACCTTACAAGAGGTAGAAACAGTAGCTCTCGGGATTTGGAATGATATTGATCAAGACCAAATAGCATACTTCATTTGTCATATAAAAGTACATATATATCTCCTTTATTATCGAATATAAGCGAATGAATAAAAAACAAAAGCCCAAGACTACAACTGAGTTTTAATTTCAATATTTTATACATGCTAGAATATTCCACAGGGTGTTCCAAATATTAAGGAAAAAACACAGTATCATTGTTATAGCCGGTATAAAATGATATTTACCTGTCTGCCAACAATATTATTATATCGACTTTTTTAAATAATAAGCCCATAACATACTTAAAAAATCACTCAAATCGGACAACAGGTTTAGGAAATTCGAGACATCTAACATGTCCCATGTTTAACGTGTTCCGTTAATTTTGCCGCTTAGTGTATTTGAAATTAAAAATCACACTAAATGTTTTTTTTCATTTTCATCCCTGTAACTTATAAACATTATAGAAGTTTTCAGAGACTTTCGGCCCTCGGTAAGAACGTAATCTTTCAGTCTGCGTTTAAATTTTTCAAAAATACTTACTTTTACTTACTTACTCAAAAATAATTTAGTTTTCTTAGGATTCGAAAAAAATGTATGTATGTATACACCGTTCTTAGGCGTCAACGCCCTTCGGTAGGGATCTATGGAGGAGTATCACCAAGCCGGAAGCCCTTATCCCTTCCCGTACCGCTCCTCCATAGGTCGATCAGACGCCAGTTTATTCCAGACCAAGCCGTAGACTCTATTGAGTTTTATACTACGGCGTTGGCCTTTTATAAATTTCATGACCTAGCTGAGGCTCGAACCAGCGACCGCAAATCGCAAATCCACTAAACTTGTCGATCGACTGAGCCCCAGCTAACTGGACCGTCAAGACCGACATCTACTGCGTAACTGATCTTGTTAATTGGATTATTGTTGTTCCAAAAGTTAATATAAATTTTTTTTTTCAGGCCTGCCAACCCGCATATTAACAAAAATGAACAATTCAACTCAAGCGCACACAATCAACTTAAATGACTATTGCTACCAAAAATGTCGTTGTTCGATTTCTTAAGGCTTTCTTAAAACCTATAAAGGACAAGAAAGAAAACAGCAAAAAGACAATAGACAATGCCTGCTTTGACCCTATTTCCTACGAAACTAATCCGGTCGATTGTTATAACTCTTGCGAGTTGCACGGTCTTTTGTTCCCCGTTGGATATGATGGAAAGAGAAGTGAGTATCGAAGAGAATGTTGCCTCTTGCGGAATAGTTTTCCGTGGTAACACCTTTTTGGATGAATCAGGAGGCTCTGAAAGTTCTGGAGAAGAGCGGGTCACGGCCCACTTTTATGTTGTGAATACTTATAAGGGAGCGACTGCCATTAACGATTTGGTTGCGAATAATTTGGGGTAAGTTTATTGTATACTTATTTTCTTCGTTAGTTGCGACGAGACCTTTTTAAATTGCTCGACGAGAGTAAATTATTTAAATTGGCAAATTTAAGAGCGTACAGGGAGCAGACGTTTTAAAGTTTCAGGGAAATAAAATTTTAGAGTAATTCCGCGTATTCGTCTTTTCAATTTATTCAATTTAGGTGAGAGTTTAAGACTGAATAAATTTTAGTAGTATAATACGGACTAAACACAGAGCCTTGGTGTAATCCTACTTTCACATGAAATTTATCAGTCTCTCCCACAGATGACCTAACACTAGTCGTTACTCCCTCATACATATCCCTTATAATCTTTACATATTCACCAGGGACTCCTTTCTTATTGAGTGCCCTCCACAGAACTCTCGAGGAACTCTATCATATGCTTTCTCAAGATCAATGAATACCATATGAGCGTTTGCTTCTTTACTCCTGTATTTTTCCATCAACTGCCTTATAATGAAAATTGCATCTGTTGTTGATCTGCCCTGCATAAAGCCGAATTGATTCTCGGATATTTCGGTCTCTTCACGTATCCGTCTATCAATTACTCTTTCCCATAATTTCATGGTGTGGCTAAGCAGTTTTATAGCCCTATAGTTTGTACATTGTTGTATATCTCCCTTGTTTATGTAAACAGGTACCAGTATACTGCTTCTCCATTCGACTGACATTTGCCCAACTTCCATAATCCTATTAAATAGACCTGCTAGTCACCTTGTTCCTGTCTCTCCCAATGCTCTCCATACTTCCCCAGGAATATCATCTGGTCCTACCGTTTTTCCTTTCTGTATTTTTTGAATCGCTTGAGCCACTTCCTCGTTTGTTATTTTGGTGACCATTGCTGCTACTGTCTTCGTTGACTCTACAAGCTGTCTCTCAAATTCTTCATTTAACAAGCTGTCAAAGTTCTTTCTCCATCTCTTTTTGAAATCCCTTTCGTGAACTAGTATTTTATTGTTTTCATCTCGGATACATCTAATCTGATTAAAATCTTTTGCTTTCTTTGCTCTCTGTTTGGCTATTTTATATATCTTCGTTTCGCCTTCCCTCGTATCAAGTTGATCGTATAGGTTTGAATACGCTTCTGCTTTGGCTTTTGCTACTGCTACTTTCGTTTCCTTTTTCGCCACCATATAGTTTTGAAGATCTGTGTCGGATCTGATTTCTTGCCACTTTTTATATAGAATGATAGCTGTATATGGTTTTGGTATTGACGAACCTTCACACAACACTAAGAACAGAAAAAATAAATTGTTAATCGAAACATTTTGTTTACTTTAAAGAAACCCATCCTAAGAAATGATACCTAATAAATTGTGCTCTCAGCGAGACGGAGAATAGTGTTTGTAAACAGGGTATGCATATATTTCTAATAGGTGGAATTGATCAAATCGGTAGAAGTGGAAAAGTTACGTGGTCGATACCTTGTTTACAAATTCTCTGATCTCTTGAGAAATTTGACCGAAAAAATTATTTTAATTCAATGTAATCCTTAGTGTCACTGAAAATCATCATTCTCATAATTTAAGTGTTTAGTCCGTCGTTCCGTTCTAGTAAACTTTGAAAAGTTTTTTTTTCTTGGTTGTCGTTTATTATGGAATTGGTGATAATAAATTCTTGTTGCTAGTATACTAAATTCGCTAATCTGAAACACAACTGTCTAGTTATTTTAGTAATTTTTTTTGGGAATTTAGGTTGCTAGACGTAACTGGAAATTACTACACAACCAAACATACCTAATCGTAGCCAATATTATTAATAGAAAACAGATATAAATAACATAAACCTTACGCCAATCAATAATTATTTATTTAAACCATTATAATGTATTGATAACAAATTTCGAAAATTATTTATTGTACAAAATAAAACTATTTTGAAGAAATAAATTCTACAAAATTTTATGATTTTAGTATACACTCCCACTATTTCCAATAATTCTTCTTTTTTTAAGGAAAGATTAAGTTGATTTGAGCAGTTAATGGTGTAAGGTAGGAATTTTTGTATTGTAGGTTTCCTGCTATGAATGTGTCAAAATGAATCTCGGCTGAGCGAATTTAGTTTAGAACATTTTTTTTATACTTTCCTAGCACAAAATCATATTAATCAGTTCCTCATTAGAAAAATTCATATTAGTAATGGTAACAAAGCAACTGAAACTATAAAAATAGTATAGTGTCATATGTTTAAGCAAGTTTAGTGTCAACTTCATGGCCAACTAAGTTGAATATTGTATGTGTTTATTAATATTTTGTACATCAATCTCAGCTACGTAGATTTCTTGATATCTCATCCAATACTTATAAATTAAGGATCAGTCTAGATTAATATACAGTGTGTCTGCACAACTTGGACCCATATGGGAAACTTTTTTATTATCCATTTACGAAAAAAAGTTATTCTTCATAAACTGCTCTGCATGGTCTAAAACGTAGGACACAATCATCAGATATCAAATTTTATCAACAGTATACGAGGTATGTCAAAAAATATGAATTTCGCTCAAGAGTAAAGTCCCTTTATATTTCACAATATCGAAAATTCTGATTAAAAAATTGTTTGGAAATTAAAATTATGTTGATATGCAATTAGCTTTTATTAGCAATTACGTTATTAGTACGCTCATCACTCTATTAAAAAAATACAGAAGTTTGTGACACCCTGTCAGTACAGGTGGACCTGTATTTTTGAAAATATTTTTAAATTATGGTTCTGCCTATATCCCAAGTTTTACCTAAATAAATTTTTTTCGTATCTCTTACGACAAACGAGAATTTCGACTTCCTCGCACTAATGCCGTAGCCTGTACAGGTATACCAACAGAATGAAATTATCAGATAGCATCAAGAGATATCGCTTTATAAAATGATAACAGAATAATAATTTATAGAATGACAGTGTAACAGAAAAATGTGTAAATATACAACTAATCCAGATCTACACAAAAAGACTAATAATAGACCAGAAGGATCTGTTTTTAGGTGGATGTGAGAGGTGGCATTCGAAATTTTGCGGATAAACTTAGGTGATAACTTCGTTAATAATAATTGACTTATACTCCTTCTCAAATATACCCGAAAAATTAGTAAAAAAAAAATATTTAAAAATTTCAAAAAATTTCGTTTTTTTTCTAATTTCTTTGTTTATAACTTTAAAACGATTCATTTTGGAACAAAGTCGTATGGAAATAAAACAAAGATAATTAAATTTTTTATCAGACACGATCAGTTAAAAATGTCTTAATTTAACAACCTTGCTGCAAAATGGCAATAAATTTAAAATAAGGGGGAAAAACAAGCCTGTTTTTTCAATGTTTTTCCATCACTTAGGTTACACTTGAAACCTTCCTAATTCGGTTAGAAAATTTTTGTAATGTGCTAAAACCGTCCACCAAATTTCATTAAAATTGACCTACTAGATTTTGCATAATAATTTGGCAATCTAAACTTTTTAAAAGACTAAAATTTTTTAAAATCTTGCACAACAAAAACTAGACCATACAAAGATTTGTCAATTTTTTTACATATAAAAAAGCACTCCACCTATCTAATGCACTTTACAGAATTGAAATCGGATTATCTGTGCAGCCTCAGCAATGTTTTAAAGTTATAAACATTTTTTGGGCTTATAAACAAATTAGTGCTGTGTCCAGGAGGGGGTGCTCCTTTATTTAGATGGACTTACCCAAGTTTTTGTTATGTATTTTGACTCGTAGAAAACGAATTTTTTGGGTAAGAGTTCATCCGGATGTCGATAAGATTGCTATAAACAAAGAACTTGAGGAATTACATAACATCGATTTTTCGCAAAATAAAACAATTTTTTGTATTTCTTGTGTAATTCACAGCAAAAAATGTTCTTACAAGTTTTTTCGTGGGATGCATAGTTCTCGAGATAAACGCGGTGGAACATTCAAAAAATCGAAAAATTGCAATTTTTGAACGAGAATAACTTTTTATTAAAAAATAAAATAGCAATTTTGCTGACAGCATTTGAAAGTTTAAGTTAAATTATACCGGTTTTATTTATTTGCATTGCTAAAAATTAATTTTTTTATTATTAAACAAAGCTATTTGTTTATAAGCCAAAAAATTGTTTATAATTTTAAAACATTGCTGAGGCCCCTTAAATAATCCGATTTTAATTCTATAAAGTGTATTAGATAGGTAGAGCACCTCTTTATATGTAAAAAAATAGCCAACTTCTAAATGTTTTTTTTGTTCAAAAAGATTTTAAAAAATTTGAACTTTTTTAAAAACATTTATTTTGCAAATTTATTATACAAAATCTATTAAGTCGATTTTAATGAAATTTGGTAGACCATTTAAGTAAGTTATAAGAATTTTCTAAGCGAATTACTAAGGTTCTAAGTGCCACCAAAGTGGTTAAGAAACATTGAATAACAGCAGGCGTATTTTGCCCCCTTATTTTTTATTTATTGCTGTATTGCAGAAAAGGTAAAACCTTAAGACATTTTTGACCAGTCGTGTATCATACAAAATTCAATTAACTTTATTTTATTTTTGTACTACTTTGTCCCAAAACGAACCGTTTTAAAGTTAAAAGCAAAGAAAACAGAAAAAAATCGATGTTTTTCGAAATTTTTAAATATTTTAATTTTTTTATTAATTTTCCGGGTATATTTGAGAAGGAGCATAAGTGAATTATTATTACTGAAGGTGTCACCTAAATTTATCTGCAAAAATCCGAATGCCACCTCTCACATCCAAAAATACACGTTTTTTACAGATTATTTCTGGTCTATAAGTAAATATTTCTGTGGTGAAAAGAAACACAAAAAAGTCAATACTGGTTTTTACACCGATATCAGAATAGATTATGACGACAAAGTTTCGCTCAAAAATTACTCGTCCAATATTGTTCACGTATAAGCGCCAGTAGCCGATAAAGTTCATCATAGCTCGGTAAAAAAGGAAAATTAATTTTATTATGGATTATTCTAATGCAAAAAATTAGGGAAGAAAATAAATTACCAGAGAAGTAGTCAGTTCTCGTCAGTGGCGCACAATACCCCTACATGCGACACTATATACAGGGTGTTTCATTAATAATTGTCCATATAGTAACTGGAGAAACCTTAGCACAAAATACGAACATTTAACCTAAAACACTTAAATCAAATGTGGTTCCTTACTTAGTTACAGGGTGTTTTATTTAAAAATTTAAAAACTAATTTAGCTCAGCATTTTAATACTATTTGACGTATACACCCTACTAAATTATGGTACACAAATGTTTCTAGCTACTACCAGAGGTGTACGACAGGGGATAGTGAATGGTTGACCTTTCTCAAATTCTACGCCACTAGAGGAATTATAGTATGGTATAATTAGATCCAAACCCAGACATCCAAAGTGAAAGTTATCCTCCAACACCAAATTGTTCTATATGGTCCACATAATGTTCAGAAAAAAATCACACCATTTTGAGCGTCGGGTTTGGGGGGGGGGGGGAGAGGGGGAGAAATCGGTAAATTCGTAGTTTTTTAAGTTTTTCGTCAATATTTCTAAAACTATGCGGTTTAGCATGAACAACCTTCTATACAGAGATGTTCTACATTAAATTTAAAACAAAAAAGGTTCTATGCATAATCCTTTTAAAATGAACGGTCCAAAGTTACGGAGGTAGTATAGTATAATTGTTCCAAAAAAGGCCTAACCCAGACATTAAAAGTAAAAGTTTTCCTTCCAACACCAAATTGTTCTATATGATCCAGATATTGTTCAGTAAGAAGTTACACCATTTTGAGCGTCCGGTTTGGGGGGAGATGGGGGAGAAATCGGTAAATTAGTAGTTTTTTTTAAGTTTTTCGTTAATATTTCTAAAAATATGCTTTAGCGTAAACAATGTTCTATACAAAAATGTTCTACATCAAATTTAAAACGAAAAAAGTTCTATACATAATTGTTATATAATCAACGATTCCAGAGTTACGGAGGGTGAAAAGTGGAGGTTTTCGATACTTTTTATATTTCTTGGGCAATTTATAATATTTTTACTGATGGAAAGAAATTTTCTTTAACAGGATTTGCTATTTCAGTGGCCGATGGTATGTTAGTGATAAGCCCTTGAAGAAACGTCAACTTCACCACCCAAAATCATCATCAATTGCCCAAAAAATATAAAAAGTATCGAAAACCTCCACATTTCACCCTTCGTAACTCTGGAACCGTTGATTTTATAACAATTATGGATAGGACCATTTTTGTTTTAAATTTTATGTAGAACGTTTTTGTATAGAACATTGTTTACGCTTAAACATAGTTTTAGAAATTTTACCGACTTCTGCCCCATCTCCCCCACCCCAAATCGGAAGCTCAAAATGGTGTAACCTTTTACTGAACAATATGTGGACCATATAGAACAATTTGGTGTTGGAGGCAAACTTTTACTTTGGATGTCTGGGTTAGGCCTTTTTTGGACCAATTATAATATACTACCTCCGTACTTTGGAACCGTTTATTTTAAAAGAATTTTGTATAGAGCCCTTTTAATTTCAAATTTAATGTAGAACATTTTTGTATAGAAGGTTGTTCATGCTAAACCTCATAGTTTAAGAAATATTGACGAAAAACGTATAAAACTACGAATTCACCGACTTCTCCGCCCTCTCCCCCCAAACCCGACTCTCAAAAAGGTGTGACTTTTTTTTGAACATTATATGGACCATATAGAACAATTTGGTGTTGGAGGATAACTTTCACTTTGGATGTCTGGGTTATGTCATTTTTTGAATCAATTCTATCATACTATTACTATTTTCGTGCCATTTTTAGATTCTCCAATACTTTCTACGTAAATAATATACTCTTCATTGGAAGCGATAAAGTCACTAGTTTTCGAGACATTTGAAGTTAAATATAAAACTATACAGTTTTTTGATGAATTTTATGATATATGATTCATATGATTATTTTTTAATGATTTTAACTTCCAATCGTATAGTAAGATATTTGATCACGTGTTTAATTCTGTCCAATCAGATTAAAATGATACTGAGAATTATCTACTGTAGAAAATTACCGATAGAATTTTTTTAAGTAGATTGTTTCTGTTTAATGGCAACCAGTTTCCTAGTTTTGACAACTGTCACATTTAAGAAAATATCAATAATATACATACGTATTAAAAAATAATCTTACAAATATCACAGTAAGAATAAATAAGAAAATAATGCTTAATTTTTACTCAAATTTGTTCAACAAATTTTCGAAAAACTGTCGCATTATTTTCAATTTATTCTCTCTCTTGTGATATTATACCCGATCAAAATTTAAAAATTATTTGTACCCAAAACTATTTGGTGTATCCTTATCATACTTGGCAAAAAGTGTAGGTACTGTAGACCCTACTAAATTAAGATAAATTAACGTTTCTAGCTACTACCAGAGGCGTGCGACAGGGGATAGTGGCTGGTTGAACCTTCCCAAATTCTACAGCACTGACGAAATTGCTATTTTAGTGCAATTTTTTGGTTTTCCAATACTTTATATGTAAATAATATACTCTTCACTCATAACGATAAAATGATTAGTTTTCGAGATATGTGAAATTAAAAATGAAGCGTGAAATAAAATGTTTAACTTTAAAGATCTCGAAAACGAATGACGTTTGTTTAATATAATTTAGTAGTTTGTACAGTACCTATACTTCCTGCCAAGTATGCAAAAAACAAGCCAAAAACTATTTTTGCCAAGCAAAAATAGTTTTTAAATTTTTAGATAAAACACCCTGTAACTCAGTAAGGAACCACATTTTATTTAAGTGTTTTAGGTTAAATCTTCGTATTTTGTGCTAAGGTTTCTCCAGTTCCTATATGAACAATTATTAATGAAACACCCTGTATACACGAAATTATCGATTTTTTGAATCTGACTGAATTTAAAAGATTAAGAAAAGACTCGCCCATTCATATGTCAATGGGAAAATGTATGTATGTATGTATGTATGTATGTATGTATGTATGTATGTGAGTGGAAAAGTTACACCGATCTGAATTTTTTTTTGTGTTTCAAGAGGGGGTCAGGGCCGATTCAGAACCGGTGAAGTTTGTGTCTTTTGACCACCCATAACCCATAGGGCTAGGTAGATACAAAATGGCATATTTTTGGGCGTATATATTTTAAGTTCAAGGAGAGACGGGAAAACCGCAGAATAGCCGTAAAACTGAAAAATTAAGCTTTGAAAATTTTGGTTTTTCGACAATTACTCAAAATTTCAACCAACGAATTGCACCAGTAACTGAGCTTCTGTAGGAGGACTCTAGACGCGTCTAACGATTTATACCTCATATCTGGGAAAATTCGAATTTGTAAGTAATAGGCTTCATAAATATGATCAAATTTATTTCTTATGGAAAAAATCGGTTTTTCAAGCTCAATAATTCCTGTAATACCTTCAGTTATCATACTTGACCTTAAATGCATCAGATACTACTTGTCAATACGTTTCAAACTCATGTTTAATGATTAAAATCGGTTAATAAATTCAGAAGTTATCGAGCTCCAAAAGTATAATCCATTTAACCATTATCCCCGAATTGGTTTATGTAGTTGTAGTGGTTACGACGCTAAGTTCTATCGGGCAATCTGAGTTCATTTGCCGGCCATAATTATTAGGATGGCTAGGATATGAACTCCGATTGTCTTATCACAAGTCTGGTGTCGTAATTACTAGATCATTTGGGAGAGAATGTGACAACGGCGACCATTTATAACGCTTAACGTGTAATCGAGAAACATTACATTCAATTTCATACATTTAATTTATAAAAAACTTTGAAAAACTTCTGATACAAGAATAAAAAACCGCTAAACGCCGTAAAAATGAGTGGCGCATACAATATTCCAGCTACAAAAGAGCTGATATGAATATTACGTGGCGCAAAAATGTATTTTCATTTTGATGGAAAATAAAATTCTAGTTTTATTTTGACAGATTTTTTCCCTAATAGTAGGGGAGCAAAGTATGCTAAATGTGCAGTGACTCGAGCGTTATGGGGACCTATTGGGTTGTGAAGAGTACGTCCTAAAACCAAAAAAAGTTAAGTAAAGTTTTCCATTTTAGTGGAGACTTTCCATTTTTTAATTTAATTTTCCTTACCTTATCTTAATCTGACAGTTTCGAGTTTTTTTAAGGATAGATTTTTACTGGGCCCCACTTAACGAACTCCCCTGTGTTAAGAGCCAATATATGGTAGAGGTACATCTGCACGGTACCAAGTTTCTCCTCATATGCTAATCTGACGCGCTCGAGTAACTGCAAAAATCCCCGCTTGGGCTCCCCTACCATAATATTTGAAGAGTACAAGGGAAAATAAGGAATGCCACATTTTATACATATTGAGATAAACACCAATAAAGGTTTAATTCTTATGATACCTAAAAACTGCTTAGGAGATTCTTAGCAGAATTCTAGCAATTCTTATTTTGTAATCTTAATATAATATGAATCTGTATTCACTTATAAATTTAATGATGCACCAAAAAACTGCTTAAATTCCTTATTTTTGTTCAGTGGCGTGCGGACAATTCTGGTCCTTCGAATGGATAAACATTCTTAGAAAATTTTTATAGACTGATCGGTTTGTCTATTGACTTGATTCGATAGGCTAATCGATAGTACTCATTTTTTGCTACCACATGGCGAGAAAAGCCAAAATTAATGAAAAAGTGACATTCCTTGTTTTTCCCCTGTACTCTTCATTTGCTAAATTTGAATTAAAACGCGCCACAAAAGGGCCTCAAAATGCAAACTGTACCAAAGATACTCTTTTGTGGCGAGTTTTAAAAAAATTAGAAATATAATGGAAAAATCTTTCAGAATAAAACTAGAATTTTATTTTCCATCGCTATTAATCAGAATTTTCTTTAATTTAAAGAAGGAAGTTCTGGCTTGTTCAATGCGTATTCTTATTTATTTGTTTATATTCTAGTAATTGTTAACGTTGGCGCCTAAATAGGTGATATTGTTGACTCTTACTAACTTTTCTCCATACGCTTTGATGTTCATTGAATATAGATAGATAGATAGATTTAAAGAGTTGGCCTTTTGGTCTATTCCACTGTGACCTTTTAAGATAGATTGTGGTCCTCTAGTCCTAGATTCCATTGTCCAGCCTGACCCTTCTTAAAATGTCTAATAGCTTCGAGACTGACTTCGGACCTGAACCAAAGAACCGCACATTTGCCAGACTGTCACATTGATGTAGAATGTGCTCTGCTGTTTCTTCTTCCAGGTAACAGAATCTGCACAGGTCATCATCTGACAATCACATCAACTTCAAGTGCCTATTCAGCTTACAGTGCCCTGTTAGCTGACCTACTATGGCTTTGACTTTTTTCCTGTCTTTGGTTATTAGGTCTGCCGTAAATTTTGGCGAATTTTCATTCTGTAACTCCGTTTTGCGTTTTGCTGAACTTTTGTCAAGTTTTGCCTAAAACAAGTTTTACCTTAGAAGTATTAAGTTTGAGTCCATATTCATTACATGTTTCGGTTACGCTACTTATAAGTCATTGCAAGTCATTTGCAAGTCACTGAAATATTCTGTTGGAGACGAATGCTACGAATTACTTGGACCGACCATAGAACAAATAATTCAATTTTAAGAGAGCTAAAAGTTAGCCAACAACTCTCCAGTAAAGTCCATCTCCAACAATTAAAATATTTTGGACATGTTATGAGAGCAAACACAGAAAACATGGAAAGACTCATTATACTAGGAAAGGTGGAAGGCCGAAGATCACGAGGAAGATCCCCAACAAGATGGATCGATCAAATTACAGGAACATGCAAAAGACTTATGCCTGAGTTAAAAAAAACGACCAGAGACAGAGATTTTTGGAAACGGATAATACACGACATCACGTCGACCACTACACCCTCTCCAGGGGGTCAGGATTGAAGAGAGAGAGAGAGAGAGAGAGAGAGAGAGAGAGAGAGAGAGAGAGAGAGAGAGAGAGAGAGAGAGACAGACTATAACATAATGTTGGAAGCAATCAGTACCGTATGGTATGCGTATCTGACTAGGCGATCCAAGGCTTCTTAGAAGATACATTTGGAGTAGATATTAAAAAATAGAGGCCATAAAATACACCCTTGCCTCACTCCACGTCATATTTCTACTGCTTCCCTCGTGTTCTGACCAATTCATGTGTTTTGATCATTAGTTCGCACCTGATGCAAGACACCTATCAGTTTGTCGTGGGGAGCCCTTTCAAAAGCTTTCTCTAAATTAATAAAATACATATTATGTACCGGTTCTTATATATCCCTACATCTGTCCTAAGGGATATTCATATTATCCCTACATTTCTCTATGTTTTGAGCAATCTCCATCTAATTCTCCACGCTATAGATTTAAGTTCTCCTGCTTTATTATCTCACCAACAGAGTCGAGGACGTCCACGTGGTCTTCTTTCAGTTGGGATTTCTTCCGATTATAATCCTTACTATTCTTTCGCCAGAATTGTTAGTTATTATCCTGTATTGTCCTGCTGCTTCATTAAACACAGACCCAAAAGCTTCCTTAGGATTTTTCTTTCCCAAACAAGTATTCCACCTTCGTTAACCTTTGTTATCGTCCATATTTTGCTACCATACATCACTATAGGTCATATGATTATTTTATATAGATGTATCGAACTACTTCATGCAGACTGAAAAATGCTTCTCTGGTTCCAAGGTTGTTTCTAAAACCAAATTGTGTTTCGCGTAGTAATTTGTTCATCCATTTTTTTGTAAATTATTGAGTGCAGAGTTCTTAAGAAAATAGTAAATGACTGATGGTGCCATGACAGCTACGTTGATTAGAGTTTATTTTTTTATATGTAGCGTATATATGCCGTATTTCGTATATTTTATTGAAGAGGTTTAGATCTCAAATCTTAATCTCAATTACGTTTTTTTCGATAGCTCTACATTAAATAAAATATTTTTCTAGTCTATTTCATATTATCTTCTTTGAATGGGATTACGACTATTAGACGGAGAGACAGCTCTGAAAAATCTCTTTGAATTTACTAAAGCTAGATTTTTCACAGTTAATTACGTTGAGTGTGTAGAGAAACATACTGCGGTCGGTCAAGCGAAACGTAGAACAGGGGTTACTGAGAGGGTATCAAAGTTGCTTTCCTACCAAGGTAATTAAATCCATTTACTAAGGCTGAAAATCAGTACACACATTCTAAATTAAATATAAATAAAAGTTATTATAGTCGGTCAGCTGTATGACGGAACAGAGCCGGTCGGTCGGTCCCAATATTCGATTGAGGAAATGAAGCATTTTGGCTCGCAATTTTTTCGTCCAGCATGGATTTACTTGAAATTTTTACAGAAGGTAGGGAATAGTCCAAGGATCATTTTCTATATCATGCCGCTATCATACGCTAAAACCTTGGGGGTGGTTGCTACCCCATCTCGGGGGTGAGAATTTTTTATTATATTTAACCATGTAATTCGATGGAAAAAGAGATTTTAAGAAAAAAATGTTTTTTACATTTTCTTCGTAAAACTAATATTTTTCGAGTTATTCGCGCTTGAATATAACAGTTTTTCGACGAAACAATAGACTTTTTAGAGGGGTTTTTGAGAATACCTCGAAAAATATGCATTTAATCAAAAAAACTGTAGATATCAAAATTATATCTTTTTCTAACACAAACCAAATTCTTTTCCAATAGTATCTTTAAGGCCAATACAAACCGAGATACGGCCTGTTAAAGGTTAGCTTTTTTCGTCAAATGCATCATTTGAAATATTCAAAGCCAAATAATGGGAAAAATTTGCAATTTTCGAGGAAAACTTAAATAATATTTTTCCAGGTATACAATTGGACCTTTCAAAAAATATAATAAAAAGTTTCTAGCATGAAAATTAAGCGATTTATATTTAAAAACATGTCGGTACCTGATTTTCTCTACGAAAAAATCAGTGAAAAACAGGGATGCGGACGTTTCGCCCCCGCCGTTTCGCCCCAACCGTTTCGCCCCCGCCGTTTCGTCCCCAGCCGTTTCGCCCCCGAACCGTTTCGCCCCCGGGATTTTACCTAACATTTTTAACTAGTTGCATTGAGTTATAAATACAATGTTAGTAATACATTTACCTATTGATCATTTTTTGTTCCTAGCTTAGGTTAGGTTAGGTTAGGTCCGTAAATTGTATGTAAGGCAAAATTAGTTTTCTGAAAACAAAATCCTTTGTGTATGAAAATATGTAAAATTATTTCTGAGAACAATTATGTATCAATCCTGTCTATCGACTATAAATATGTGTAACAAAGCACTTCTAAGAAATACAAACAAAAAAATGAGCAATAGGTAAATGTATTACTAACATTGTGTTTATAACTCAATGTAACTAGTTAAAAATGTTAGGTAAAATCCCGGGGGCGAAACGGTTCGGGGGCGAAACGGCTGGGGACGAAACGGCGGGGGCGAAACGGTCGGGGGCGAAACGGCGGGGGCGAAACGCCCGTAAACCGTGAAAACAACCCCCTAACTACTTTCCTAATTCAAAATTAGTCTTCACCTTTCTGTAGATCCTTTTACATTTATATTGTCGATACACTCAAGGAGTTTGACCTATTTAAAATGCCTAATTTTGGAAAAATTGGATTTTAAAGAAAAATTGATTTTTTGCAATTTGGTACATTTCACCTTTTACTTCAAAATATCTCCGAAAATACTGAAGATACGAAAAAAATTATAAACCACTAGATTGTAGCGTTTTTATTAACTAAAATTAGCCTGTGCATATATTTTCATTGCAGTATATAGTTAGCCAGATATAGCTGTTTAAACCTATATTTACCAGCACACACCCCCTTATTCGAGCCCTTTAAACCCGCCCCAATTAAAAACTAAGGGATCTTACGAAATTTAATTTAGAAAGTCTTATAGCTTTTTAAAAATCCTACAAAATCATTTTTGAAAAACCTTTTTCTCGCCAAAATATATCGAATATTTTTCAAGTTATTCTCAAAAAACCCTCTAAAAAATCGATTTTTTCGTCGAGAAACTGTTATTTTCAAGCGCGAATAACTCGAAAAATATTAGTTTTACGAAGAAAATGTAATAAACATTTATTTCTAAGAATCACTTTTTCCATCGAATTGCATGGTTAAAATGTAATAAAAAATTCCCACCCCGAGATGGGTTGGCAACCACCCCCAAGGTTTTAGCGTATTATAGCGGCATGATATAGAAAATGATCCTTGGACTATTCCCTACCTTCTGTGACAATTTCAAGTAAATCCATGACCGACCGGCTCTGTCCCGTCATACAACTGACCGACTATAATAACTTTTATTTATATTTAATTTAAAATGTGTGTACTGATTTTCAGCCTGAGTAAATGGATTTAATTACTGATGTGTGTACTGATTTTCAGCCTTAGTAAATGGATTTAATTACCTTCGTAGGAAAGAAACTTTGATACTCTCTCAGTAACCCCTGTTCCACGTTTCGCTTGACCGACCGCAGTATGTTTCTCTATACACTCACAGTATGCAACTGTTAATAATCTAGCTTTAGTAAATTCAAAGAGATTTTTTATTTGCCCCTTGGTCTATATTACATGTCGGTTTATAACGTTTTTCTTCTAACTTCCAATCGCCACTTCTGTTTTCATGTGTCTATGTTTCTTTCTCTCAGCTCTTTGTGTATTTCTTCTCTCCAACTGTTCTCGGTAAACCTGGATTTCTGTTGCAGTCTGATTGCCATTTTATTATTTTCTTTTGCATTGAGCATCTGCAACGCTCCTCCAAAAATTAATTATCAATCCCTTAAAGGGATTAATACTAAAAATACTATTTCAGTAATTTTTCCTTCCTTTTTTATTGCATGTCTGGACTGTTCAGGTTATTTATAGTTGATCTTCTTATAAATTTCACCTTGACGGCTGTAATGAGTTTTTCCAATTATCTGCCCTCATAAAGAAGAAAAATAATTACACTCAACATCTCTTATCTACTTATCGACCCTTCTTAACTATCAAAAATTCAATTAGCGGAGCAACGCTCCCAGTACAAAGTGAACTTTACCCCAAATTATTCGCCACGAACTCAGTAATGGCTTTCTGCTCTCTTATAAGTATTCAACAAGAAAACGTGACGATTCTCCTCCTTGGAGAATGTATATTGTACATTTCTTTAGATAAAGTCGGCTCTCCTCATTTTGATGAAAAATGTTTGTGTCTAGGAAGTTGAAATGGGGACGTATTTTATATAAACACAACAAATTTAAATAAACGGTATGAAATGGCAGAATAGCTATTCCTGCTGCTCGTATTAGACGGAGAGCTAGAGCCGAACAATTATCGTCATAAGTAATATGGAGTTTGTCCTGTGAAATGCGTTCATTGTATATTGATAATTATGATCCCTTGTAGGCTGACACCTCAGTGGATACAGGAAGTAGGAATAAGGGGTGAAAGGGAAAAACTAGTACAGGCACTAAAGGTTTTCACCTCCGATTTCGGTGAACCTCCATCAATTTGTATAAAAATTGGTGAGTAGTTAGAGCTTACCTCAAGAAACAAAAGTGACATAGTGTCAACTTGTGCTTTTAGCTTGGGGGTGGATGCCAGCCCTTCTCGGGGGTGAAAATTATTTTATTAAAAATACACAAATCGATAGAGGAACAAATTTTAAGCAAAATTTGTTATATCAAGTTAATAAAATAAATCAATACTTTTTGAGTTATTAAAGATCAAATATTCGAATTTAAAAAAAAATAAATGCATGGTGTAAAAATGCGGTTTTTTATAAATAATTCAAAAACTATAAGTCTTAACAGAGTAGTAATGATAACTAAAATTGAAGATAATAAAAAATTGAATAGATTCCTTACTTGAAAACGTTTTTATAATTAATAACTTTAAAGTGAGTTATAGCTGATTGAATGTATATTTTTTTGGCTAGTATTCAAATCTAAAGTCGACTTTACATTACATGATTTATCATGTGATTTGTCATATGATTTGGTCATGGAGTGAAATTTACATGTTTACATTGTGTGATTTGTCATATGATTTTGCATTGTTTATACGGCTCGTTTTGTCATAAGCATTGTCATTCAGCTCGTCATGGGAAAAATCATATGACAAATCACATGATAAATCATGTAGTGTAAAGTCGACTTAAGTATTCAAGCTTAAATAAGTGAAAAACGATGCATTTTATAAAATATACTTACTAAACACTTGTCAAAATACTCAAGAATACCTATCAAGTGAGCTCCAAATTAAGTTGATAGCATCAAAGCTAAGCAAGTTATGATAAAGATAACAGAACATTTTCGAATTAAAAAAAAATTAAAAAATAAAACGCTATTTCCACAAAAATTAAAATTTATAATAGGCCCTATAAGACTTGTTTTATTTTAGCATAAGTAATAACCTCAAAAATTTTGACCGGTGTAGAAGGCATTTAACAAAGAATGATTTAAAAAAAAGCCTAATTTTTCAAATTTTCGTAAATTTCATTTTATTTTAATAATAACTCCAAAAATAATCGATATACGTAAAAAATGATAGAACACTAAATTATAGTTTTTTTCGTTATCAAATCTTTTAGTATTCTAGTACTCAAATTCGAGTACTCAAATCTTAGTATTCAAGCATACATAATGAGAAAACGATGCATTTTATGACATATACTTACTTACTAAACACTTGTTAAAGAACTCAGAAATATCTATCAAATGAGCTCCCACAGAAGTTGATAGCATTAATGTTTATGCTCCAAAAATTTTTTTTATACAAATGTTTTTTTAGAAAAACTCCATTAATTTTTATGATGTCTGGTTTAGCTACCAACCATTTAAAAGGTTTAAACCGTTTTAAAGGCTATAATATAGTATTAAAATTAATCTTTTATGTCCCATATTTTTTAAAGATAAAAGGTTAACCAGCCCCGGTTACATGGTTTTCGCAATAAAATTTACGTTTTAAACGTTTCTATCTCATTTAGATTTTGTCGTACAAAAGTAATAAAAAAAGTAAAATATTTGTCAAAGAAAAATCTAAAATTTGGTGTTACATAATTTTTTACATATATATCGATTATTTTTGAGTTATTATCAAAAGAAAATGAAATTTACGAAAATTTGAAAAATTATGATTTTTTTAAATCATTTGTTTTTCAAAAATATTGAAACGAAAAAGCGATTGACTACCCAGCTAATTGAAATAATATTCGAAAATATTACCTCAACTAACCAAGATAGCCATCGTTACACCCTTAGCTTAGCTCAGTCACTCAGGTGTGTGTTCGTCTTGTCCTAACCTCAGATATGAACTATGAAAATTGGAATGGAAGCAAACAAAACATAGTTTTTAACTAATCATGTTTATTGTTCATAAAGATATAATAAATAAAATGACTTAGTAAATTGCATTAACAAATGTATTCAAATTCTTGCCAAAAACTAACAATTCTGGATTATACTTATGGCTTTTGGTAGCTGATGGTATCTTCTTGATGTCGTATGGCACTGCTGCTGGTTCTGCAACGGGCTCTGGGGTTGTAGGTGTTGTATTCCACCAGGCCTACGGATGTTGGTCGTTGCAGTCTTGGTTATGTAGTTGCAGCCCTGATGACATGGTCCTCGTTGTTGTATCGCCGGCGATTTGAGGGTTGTTGAAACTCCCGGAGGGAGAAAAGTGGTTTTTTTCCAAAAAAACCCAAGAGGAAGATGATTTGTTGAAATAGAAAATGATCTAATTTTGGAATTACATGCCTTTTTAAGGATTAATTTTTCCCTTCCAGTGTATGTCAGGGAGTAGGGGGTCAAGTCGATGAAGTGACACTGTCATTGAAAACGACATTTAAAATGACAACCAAGTACTATGAAGTAGCGGCATGTTCCGTATTGAAAATACAGATATTTGGAGAGTATGAATATACGAGGTATGTTTAGTATGATGATTTAAATGAAAGAGATATATTAAATAGAAGATAATAAAAGAAGGTAATAAAAGAGAGCGCCAACCGATTTTTAAAGGGGAAAATGGGTAAACCAATTAGAAGAAGATAATTATTAATGAAAATATTAAAGGAAATAAGATAAAATAATTATTTAAAAACAAAATATCAAAGATGTGACGTTTGTAACGTTACACACTCCTCTCACCCATCAGAAAAATTTTGAACACACGTGAGAAATTTTTCTCAAAGAAAACAGGAATGTTACACACTCCCTCCACTCATCAGAAAAATTTCGAACACAGGTGAGAAATTTTTCTCAAAGAAAATAAGAAGACGAAAGTTCTAACCAGAAATAAATATATATATGCAGTAGTAATCGTTCAGAACAAATCAAAAATAAATACTGATAATAAAGTAATCATTAAGTCAATGTATATAGTTACTTTAAATTATTAATCATAAAAAATTTTAAAGTACCAAAATAATTTTCAGATGTTACTCTGGGGAAAATAAAAATATTACCCAATGAATTGTAGTATTCATCACACTATAAAATATTTATTATAAATAAGTGACATCAGAGAATATCTATCTCTGGATAAAAAAAATAGATGTACTTTAAAAAGTATGAAATCAATTCAAATATATAAAGACTTATAGTATAAAGTGTAAGTATTAATCAAATTCAACTAAAAATCCAAGAAAGTAATAATTAAAGGTAAATAAGTTGACCTAAGCCAAATAATGTTGTTATTTATTAAAATGAATTGCATTGCAAATATTCTGGTATTTATATAAAATAAAAGGCATATTATAACCAAATTTAAGTAAATATAATGGATATCACATCCTAAATACAATAAATAAATAGCTAGTGGAGCTACTAAGAAGTGAATCTCGAACAAAATAACAAGTACTCGGATAACAAGTACCTAAAGTAAGGTAATAATATAGTAATCAATATGAAAAGGTAAGTAAAAGCATATAAGTAGATAAAGATAATATAAATATAATATAATAAAAAGAAATGCAAGTGCAAATATAGATAAACCAATAAAAAAAATAAGTACCAACTACATGGAAAGCCAAATAAGACAAAGTTCTACACCAAAGGGTTTGAAAAAAACTGCATAAAACCAGTCCTAAAAGACTTAACCAATAAGTTAATAAAGAGAGAGAGAGATAATGATACATAATGCAAATGCTACTTCCATCAAATGCATACCAGGGATCTACACTAAAGAACAAAATATATGTATAAAAATGCACAAATATGATTTGCAAAGATGGAAAATAACAAATGCTAGTAGCTAAACTACAATCATACTTCAAAGCGCCACAATTCTACACCAGATTTCTAAAAGTAGATATGCATAGAATTGTTTGAACTCCAAAAGAAAAAATTTATAAAAGACATCATCCTAAAAATAATATACAGCATTAAACTGTATATCAACAGTCATTAAGACCAAAAAAACGGAACTCAGACTCAATAGATCTGGCCCAACCCTATGGATAACTTATATGTACCCTAGGAAAAAAAAAGAACACTAGGTGTCTATGCAGCTATATATAAGCCATACACAACTTATAAGTGCCGGATGAGGCTTTCGTGCTAATCTGTATCAAAAATCAGTACAACACCCAAAATAAAATAGTAAAACAATAATATATACAGTCCGTCTAATATACTTACCGTTGCACGTCATTATCTACGCCAGAGATCTAAGTTGACATAGTTGCCAAAGTATAAAAAAAATCCTGAATCCATTTTAAATCAAATAGATCACATAATTATTGTAAACGTGGATTATACAACAAAACAAATTAATATTCAATGTAAATAAGTAAAAACTTAAGAAATAGAGAACAAGAATTAAGTTATAATCTTTTAAGATTTGCAGTGCAAGCGTTTTTGCACGGCATTGTTAATAATTAAAAAACGGCTCCGAACTCTTGGCATGAAGCCGGTAGGTCTCTTTGTATATGTTTACAATAACAACTAAAAAAGTTGTCAGATACCTCGATTATTCCAAGTCGTGATAAAATTAGGTGAAATTTATATTTTTATAGTAGATGATCTTTTTATAGTAAAGTAAATAATAAAAAGAGTAAATATAATAAAACAGATACTTATAGTAAAGAATATAAATAAATATGAAGTGTCATCACCGCAACTGTCAAATAAATGTTACCAATTTATTCTAAAATGTCACCTTCGTTCGATTACAGTTACAGTTTGATTCGAGTAAATATGCTTCATAAAAACGCATTATAATCCATTTATACAAATTAAATGAAACATATTATTGTGTATTTCTTTAGGTTAACATTAATAGAAATCTTCAAATATTATTTCTACGCGTATATAATAAATTATGTCTAGTGGCTGTAAAGCCAGTGTACTCGGCAAAGTGATTCTAAAAAAGAACACACCTACCGCCTAAATATTTCGTGTTGGTATCATGCGACGTCCCAGGCTATGACGCGGATGACGTGCAACGGTTAGTAAATTAGATGAAGTATAGATAAATAGGGCATTGTTAAATAAAAAAGATGTTAAATATAATGTTTATCATAATTAATATAAGTGCAATAATGCAAAAAATTGAAAAATGTAAAATATCATGCTTTACGAACAAAAATTTTTTTGAGATCCAACACAAGAAGAAGAAGAATGATTTAAATTAATATTCTGAATACGTAAAGAAGAAGAATAAGAATAAAATACCTCAATGAAAGAAAAGAACTTGAAAATTGTCCTAGTCTTTACTATACAAGTAAAGTAGTATACAGGGTGATTGATTAGTGCGAGGAAGCTCAGTAGATCTGTTATAGTAAAAATTACAAAAAAAAGTTATTAACAAAAATTGTAGGCAGCTTTAAACTCCACATTTTAAAATTAGTTACAATCTTACAGGGTGTTCCGTAAGATGGTGGCAGACCAAACTTATGTTTTTTTAAATGGAACACCCTGTATTTTATTTTAAATTTGAAATCTGCTTCACTTCCCCATCACAAAAATGTAAAGTTTTATTATGTTATACCGGGTATTTAAAAAGTTATAACCAATATTACCTGAAAATCGTATCAAGTTTAACTCCCTGTATAATTAAAAAGGAGTATAGGAACATTGATCTATTGCAACCATAGTTTTTTAATAATTGTTAAAAATTATAAAACATATTCGTTTTCATAATATTCGTTAAATGAAATACAGGGTAAGTCAAAATGCAAGTACATTATTTTCTTGGTAATTTTAAATAGAACACCCTGTATTTTATATTCCTATCGAAAAGTACTACTATCGAACTTCAAATTTTATGAAGTACTCCCTATACCTAAAGTTATCAGTTTTCTAGATATTTTTATTTTTCCATCAAAGTTTTAATTTGGTAGATATTTTAACGTTTACCAATAATTATTGTGAGTTGGCCATTATTGACTTGTCAGAAACTGACAGTTTGACATTATTATTTATTAATTCAGGAACGAAATAACGACACAGAAAAGAAAACAATTTATTTCAAACAAAATTTATAAAAAAATAACCGACGGAAAAAAAAATAACACAGAAAAATAAAAAACCACAGTAATTTTAACTTATCTTACTTAAGTAAGGTGTTCAAAATGACCTCCCAAAACATCTATGCATACTTGAAAGCGGTCATTGAAAGAGTTGCTTACATTATTAAGCATTTGTAAAGAAATATTTTGAAAGGCAATTCGGATTCTATTTTTCATATCATCCCTTGTTGTTGGAGGTATTTTGTATATTTCGTTCTTAACGTAACCCGAAAAAAATGACTCCATTTTATTGAAATCCGGTATAAATGTAGGCCACCTTACCGGTCCATCCCTTCCGATCCACCTTTCACCAAACTGATCATTAAGTTCACCATGTACTAATTCATTGTGGTGCGCAGGAGCACCGTCATGTGGAAACCACATTTGTTCATGTATATTAAGTGGAACCTCTTCTAGTAATATCGGTAACTGATTTACGATAAAATCTAAGTAAATCTCACCATTTAAGTTATCTTCAAAAAAAATATGGTCCTACTACATGGTTACCCACAATACCTCCCCGCACATTTAGAGACCATCTTGTTTGACTATGTGTTACTATGTGGTATGGATTACTTGTTGAATCTTAGTGAAAGTTATGTCTATTAACAGAACCGTTTCGATGGAATGTAGCTTCATCACCAAATAGGACATAATCAAAAAAATCTCTGCTCATTAATTTTTTTTAAGTCCCATTCACAAAATACTATTCATTTGTGTTATTCTTGGTGCTTTTGAATATGATAAGGGTGCATTTTGTTTTTAGATAGAACGTTTTGAACAGAGTAGTAACTAAGTTCTTGTTCATTGGAAATACTCCTTATACTTGTGTGTGGGTTTTCTGTATCTGCCATCAACACACTCATTTCGTTTTCCTCTGTCACACTAGTTTTTGTTCGTTCATGTTTTTCATAATTCACTGAACCAGTGCGGTTAAATCGATCTTTCAATTTTTCAAATGTATCTTGTCTAAGTTGTCGCCTATTTGGAAACCGTTCTTGATCAATTCTAGCTGATATATAGTAATGAATTTTTATTGCATTCCCCCAAAATCCAGATCATATCTACCATTTTTTCATCAGTAGTAAAATTCATTATTGCTAATTTAAATTAAATTAATTACTGAATTACTAAATAATAATTGTTGCTAATTTACGGTGTACCCCAATACTGAATTAATAAACAATAATGTCAAACTGTCAGTTTCTGACAAATCAATCATGGCCAACTCACAATAATTATTGGTAAACGTTAAAATATCTACCAAATTAATACTTTGATGGAAAAATAAAAATATCTAGAAAACTGATAATTTTAGGTATAGGGAATACTTCATAAAATTTGAAGTATGATATTAGTACTTTTCGATAGAGATATAAAATATAGGGTGTTCTATTTAAAATTACCAAGAAAATAATGTACTTGCATTTTGACTTACCCTGTATTTGATTTAACGAATATTATGAAAACGAATATGATTTATAATTTTTAACAATTATTAAAAAACTATGGTTGCAATAGATCAATGTTCCTATACTCCTTTTTAATTATACAGGGAGTTAAACTTGATACGATTTTCAGGTAATATTGGTTATAACTTTTTAAATACCTGGTATAACATAATAAAAGTTTACATTTTTGTGATGTGGAAGTGAAGCAGATTTCAAATTTAAAATAAAATACAGGGTGTTCCATTTAAAAAAACATAAGTTTGGTCTGCCACCATCTTATGGAACACCCTGTAAGATTGTAACTAATTTTAAAATGTGGAGTTTAAAGCTGCCTACAATTTTTGTGAATAACTTTTTTTTGTAATTTTTACTATAACAGATCTACTGAGCTTCCTCGCACTAATCAATCACCCTGTATACCATCCGAACAGAAAGTTCGACGGAAACAACAAAATTTTTGGTAGTTGTACAAAATTGGTAATAAATATATGAAAACAACTAGGAAATATAAGAATAAGTAAAAAGTAATTGAAAATAAGTAATAAAACAAGATTTAAATGCACTTTAGAGTAAACAGAAGTACCTATGAAAAGAACGTAGAAGAAATAGTACGTATAAAAAGTACAGAAAATATGACAATAAATGGAAAAATTCTCTTGGGTTTTGGAAAGTTACAACAAAATATGAAAGTAATTAAAGAAGAACTACCAAAAAAAACTGGTTAAATTGAAAAAACAGAAAAAAAAATGCCATGTGGACATTACTATCAAGGTTCTGACTCTGACATAAAAATTAGCCAAAAAAAGTAGGTAAAAAGTATCAAAATGTTAAAAATACCAATATTTGCAACTGTAAATGTATTTTAAATCAATTATGCTGAAATATATAATTAAATTATTGAAACTGGTAATACTTCTTGACCCATAACATGTGAAAATATATAAAAATTAGTCAAAAAGTACCAAAATAGATAATATATATAGATTTACTGCAAAAATTGAATATAAAAATGAAATATAAGAAAATAGTATTTATTAATGCTTGTTGTCTGCTACCAAACCACACACTCACAGCTCGATTCTTCGGATAAGACAAGTGCGTTGGTGCGCCAGTGTAACGAAAAAGCGCACATGAGAAACGTTGCGGCGCCAGTGTAACGAAAAAGCGATTGACTACCCAGCTAATTGAAATAATATTCGAAAATATTACCTCAACTAACCAAGATAGCCATCGTTACACCCTTAGCTTAGCTCAGTCACTCAGGTGTGTGTTCGTCTTGTCCTAACCTCAGATATGAACTATGAAAATTGGAATGGAAGCAAACAAAACATAGTTTTTAACTAATCATGTTTATTGTTCATAAAGATATAATAAATAAAATGACTTAGTACATTGCATTAACAAATGTATTCAAATTCTTGCCAAAAACTAACAATTCTGGATTATACTTATGGCTTTTGGTAGCTGATGGTATCTTCTTGATGTCGTATGGCACTGCTGCTGGTTCTGCAACGGGCTCTGGGGTTGTAGGTGTTGTATTCCACCAGGCCTACGGATGTTGGTCGTTGCAGTCTTGGTTATGTAAGTAGTTGCAGCCCTGATGACAAGGTCCTCGTTGTTGTATCGCCGGCGATTTGAGGGTTGTTGAAACTCCCGGAGGGAGAAAAGTGGTTTCTTTCCAAAAAAACCCAAGAGGAAGATGATTTGTTGAAATAGAAAATGATCTAATTTTGGAATTACATGCCTTTTTAAGGATTAATTTTTCCCTACCAGTGTATGTCAGGGAGTAGGGGGTCAAGTCGATGAAGTGACACTGTCATTGAAAACGACATTTAAAATGACAACCAAGTACTATGAAGTAGCGGCATGTTCCGTATTGAAAATACAGATCATGCCCCGCTAAAGGCGGCTGCACAATTGACCGGGAACGGGAACGAGAACGGAAACGGGAACGAGAACGGAAACTGAAAGCATCAGCAGATTCACAATTAAATGGTAAACAGCTGTTTTGTGTCACTGTCACTTGTGCTATTAATTATTTTTCTTCTCAAAATAAATATTGTGGAACGATCTTTTTCTAATTTTATTAAAAGAACATGTCTGTGAACTCTAAAAATATGGATTTATTTGGTGACGAGCTTTTATAATATTTTCGTTTTTTATAATCTTGGAACTAATTTACACAATATGTGTGCAATCGCAAAGGTTTGTCAGCATAAAGATAAAAAGCATATCATTCAAATATTTGTATTATTATTGTATCTAGTTACCATATAAGTACACGTACTACGATCTACATCAATCATACGGATGAGGACATTTTTCCAATAAAGAAATTAATCGTCGTTCGTCATTTATTTTAATGCAAAATGTATAAAAATTGTCAATAGAACTTGATCACACACTTCTAAATAGTAACAAATTTTTATTGGGCATTTGTCAGTATTTTTAATACTGCGTTCTGATTGGTTCCGGGAATACAACGGGAACGAGAAAGTTGAAACATGGTCAACTTTCCCGTTCTCGTTACCGGACAGCTTCTCGTTCTCGGTTATTGTGCATCTACAACATTAATTTACATAAAGGTTAACTTTTTTCCCGTTCCCGTTTCCGTTCTCGTTCCCGTTCCCGGGCAATTGTGCAGCCGCCTTAACTCTAATAAAAAACATGTAATCGTATTTATTTTCCTTCCGTTTAGTCAGAGGCGCTGATGTCGGCATTGTGATTGGTGGAACATGACTTTTGACAAATCCTGCGCTATCTGTGAATCTGTAATCTGTGTTCGTGTGCGTTCGTTCGTTGTCGTTCAGTTATTTTATTTTATATGGTCTGTTATGTGATGTGTTTGTGTCACCCATAAAAAGCTGATATTCAGTCTTGTTTTTTGATATTTTGTAATCGAGTACCTTTTTAAAGGTAAGTTTTTCTGATTGTAAGGTAGAGATTTCCTGATTGTAGGTACTGTTTATCCAACAGTTTTAAAATACACACTTTATTTCGCGTTTTGTTGTTAGGTCTAATGGCTCCGTTCAGCTGTTGTGTGCAGACGGTGGAAAAGTTCAACAAGTAAACATTTATTTAATCTAAATTAAATACTCATATTTCTATGTAAAATGTCACATTATTTTATAAATAAATAAGTAAGAAACAAATTAATGTTGTTTGTGTTTTACCTTTATTGACCACTTGAATAAAATATTAAATATTGGAAGTACCGTATGGAGGCTATGTATGTACCTAGCATGGAGGCTAGATTATGGCACCCTTCCTATCCAATCAACAACAAGAACGTTTAAAATTTCACACCTATCATGTCGAAGCTACAGACCACTTATGTGGAGGCCAGATTTGTAGTATCCTTCCATTTAACCAGGTGCTGAGATGGCGCTGAAATACGTGACATGTTTTTTAAAGAGTAAGTTCGCGTTCTACCAAATCACACAACACTTTTTTTCTATGATACAGATATTTGGAGAGTATGAATATACGAGGTATGTTTAGTATGATGATTTAAATGAAAGAGATATATTAAATAGAAGATAATAAAAGAAGGTAATAAAAGAGAGCGCCAACCGATTTTTAAAGGGGAAAATGGGTAAACCAATTAGAAGAAGATAATTATTAATGAAAATATTAAAGGAAATAAGATAAAATAATTATTTAAAAACAAAATATCAAAGATGTGACGTTTGTAACGTTACAATATGCTTTCTAAACCCGTCAAAACATTTTTGAGGTTATTACTTATGCTAAAATAAAGAAAATCTTATAGGGCCTACTATAAGTTTTCATTTTTGTGGAAATAGTGTATGTTTTATTTTTCACTTTTTCCTAAAAAATTAAAAAGAATTCTCTTATTTTCATCATAATTTGCTTAGCTTAGATACTATCAACTTCATCCGGAGCTCACTTGATAGGTATTCTTGAGTAATTTGGCAAGTGTTTGGTAAGTATATTTTATAAAATGTATCGTTTTCCCGTTATTTAAGCTTGAATACCTAGATTTGAGTACTAGCCGAAAAAAAAATCTACATTCAATCACCTATAAATCACTTTTAATTAATTCTAAAAGTTTTTCAAGTAAGAAATCTATTCGATTGTTTATTCTCTTCGATTTTGGTTGTCATAACTTTATTGGTAAAACTTATAGTTTTTGAAATATTATTTATGAAAAACCGCTTTACACCATGCATCATTTTACGAAAACTTCAAATTTTTGATATTTATTAACTCAAAAAGTATTGATTTATTTTAATAACTTGATATAACAAATTTTGCTTATAATCTGTGTCTCTATCGAGTCGTGGGATTATTTTTAATAAAATAATTTTCACCCCTGAGAAGGGGCGGCATTAACCCCCAGGGTAAAAGCGCAAGTGGGCACAATGTCACTTTTGTTTCTTGAGGTATGCTCTAACTACTTACCAATTTTCATGCAAATCGATAGAGGTTCAACAAAATGGGTGGTGAAAACTTTTAGTGACTGCACTAATTTTCCCCTTTCACCCCTTACTGGTACTTCATGTATCCACTGAGGATTCAGCCTGCAAGGGTTCATAATTATCAATATACAGTGAACGCATTTCACAGGACAAACTCCATATCACTTATGACGATCATTTTTCGGCTCTAGCTCTTAGTCTATATTGAACATTTAGAATAAAATGGAATATTCAAATTGTCAGTGTAATAGAGACAAATAAGATAAAAGCATGGAATATGTTTTTTTTAACAAACTTTTATAGAATAGCCACGACTATTTTTTGTATCATCAGCTATTATAAGGTGATGAGATCAGAATTTCACATTAGAAGCTACAATTTATTGCTAAGGTTAAGTAAAACAATTTAATACACAAAATACATAGAAAAAATATACATAAAAAATATGGTATCCCATATAAAGTACGTCCCACCTAGGAGCGGGAATAGGAACAATAATACACTGGCTAGAAGGCAGTCCCTACAATGCAGATCCTGGTCTGAACAGAAAAATGTAAGAAGGTGTAGGGCTATAGTTAATGTACAGGGTGTCCCAAATTGGTATGTTTTACAGTGTATACCGAAAACTACAGGAGATAGAAAAAAAGTAGTTAAGATGTCATGACTTCTTTATTTTCGTTAAAATAACGATTGCCCAATCAAATCATCAATAGCTCCTCACATTATCTACATACTGGGCGATTATTGAAAAATGTCGAAAACGACAGGGTTACAGATCTTCTTTATTAAGAAAAATTTTAAAAAAACTTTATAGGAACTTTTGATAGATATATTATGGACGGATTCAGTGGCGTACAAAAAACTTTTTTTAGGAGATCTTGCTAAGGAAATATAAACCATACTTATGTTTTTTTAAATGGGACACCCATATATCTATTTTCAGTTGTTGGAGCTACCGTGCAAACGTAATTGTTTATAGTAGACGTCAGGTTAAAGATACTTAAAAATAAAACACTTCGTAACGTATTTTAACATTTTAATATTAGGGTACCAATCCTTGACATTTTTATTTATCAAAAATAAAATCAATCAACTTAAAAAATAGGAATAACGAATTTACCAACAACAAAAAAAGCTACTTAACTACAAGAATTAATTTTACAAAAATATGAAAATTATAATAAATGTTCAAAATACTCCCCGTTTTGTTGTAATAATAATTGACACCTTTTTCTTACAGATCTTACATAATTAAGTATATGCACTATGCACTGGTTTTATTACTCTAAATGCTTGATGAATGCTTTGTTATAATTCTTCCTTGGTGTTAAATTCAGTTTTATAAATATTGTTTTTTAAAATCCCCTAATAAAAAAATCAGGTGGATTTAGTTCTGGTGAACGAGGGGGCCACCTAGCAGGACCATAAGTTCCAATCCACCGATTATGAAATTTTTCATTTAAATAATTTCCAACGAATTCTGCATTATGAGCAGATGCTCCATCTTGTTGGAATCAAAATGTATTCCGATCAGCCAAATATTCCTTTCAAAGAAATTCCAAAGTGTATAGAAAACCAACACACATTAACAGATATCTCAATTACAAATCAAATCACAACATCAACGTTAAAGGGAATCATTAAATCCTTATATGATAGAGCCAAAATTACTTGTTCTAACGAAAATTCATTTTTAGAAGAAAAACAATTATTGTTAACATCTGTTTTATTAAAAAATGATTATCCTTTATTGTTTATAAATAAGGTATTGTCAAGATTGGATCGAATGGAACAGAACAACTTAGAACGGGATCCTACAACATTCACAAGAACTAATACGAGGAAAATATCAATACCATATTTAAAGGACTATCCGAGAATCTTAAAACAATAGGAAATAAATTCAACATTTCAACAACATTTAAAACAGTAAACACATTGAGATCTATTCTATCTAAAACTAAACCTAACAATGAACAAGAAGGAACAAAGAATTGCATTTATAAAATACCTTGTGAATGCGAACAATTTTATTTAGGTGAAACATCAAGATCATTAAACGTTAGAATAAGTGAACAACTGTCTTATATTAAAAATAGAGAATTTGCTAGATCTCAAATATGTCAACACGAACACGCATGGGCCGGCATGGGATAATGAACATAGAGTTCAGTGGAGAGATTTAAGTATAGTCCTGAAAGAATCAGATAGTAAAAAAAATCAAAGAAGCGGCTCTAATTATACTAATGCTAAGTGAAACCAATTGTGTCGCAAATTCCTCGGTAAAATGCAGTAGGATGTGGTTACCCATACTGAAAGAGGAAGTCAATAGAAAGAAAATACCAAGATTAGTAACTTAATAACATATTTTAATATTACTTATATATCTATGTATTATTAATATTATTTATAATTTAAACATATTACAGTCAGAATTTGTTTTTTTTGAGAGTAAATTAAATGTAAGTACAAATGCTTACGATGTCGGGATAGTATCACGAGGTTTTTTTTTTCTGGTTTCCCTTGTGATTTACTATGGAATCTCTAACGTGAGAATTTTACTGTCATCGTTGCATTTTTTTGTCTTTTTAAAGACAGATCACATGCTATGATTTTTTTGTGAAGGATATTCTTGATATGGGGTTGATTTCATGTAATCGAATGAAATATCTTTCAGTAAAGTCGTCCCAGGAACGCAACTTATACATATTGGCAATATCATTTTAAAGTCTTCTCCTTTAAAATGTATAATATATGTCTGAATTGCCAATATAAATGAGTCAGATTAAATAAATTATTAGAAGAATTTTTTACTAAGCAACAATATTTTTGTTTAATTTAGTAGTATTTTGTATTTTGACAACGACACCCAATTTGGGCGTCGAAACGTTAATAAAATTATTTTTTCAATTAAATTTTGGCTTATTTCCAATATAAATAGTTAATCACGTACCATGTTCTCTCAGAACGTTGGTTATCATTATAGCTATCTTAATTTTATTCACTGCCACCTTAATAGCATACTAGTATCAATACCATACTAATCTCGTAAGTTGCTTGCTATTTTTACCTGCATAATATTTTGTAGTAACTTATATTTGACGCCTCTCATTACATATTCGAAATACTCCAGTTTTCATTTCTTGATGCTTTTTATAATTCCAGTCTTGCTGAGACGTTCTATTATTGTAGAGGTTGGAATCTTCTCCACCCAAGGAACTTTTAAAATTCTTCTGTAACACCACATTTCGAATGCCTCAAGGTGATTTAGATCACTTTTATTCACAGTCCAAAACTTGACACCATAAAGTAAGACAAAGAACACGTTACCGGTCCGGAATAAAAATGACGTAACTGCAAATTTTGTCAATTCCTGTTTATTGCGTAATTAATTTCTAAAATACTGTATACAGATGATACAAAAGCGACAGAACTGTAACTATGTGCTAAGCCATCACAGGGTCGTTGCGTCGTTATTGAAACACGCACCATTTTAGACCTGGTTTCAGGTGAATGAAGTTACTGTAAATAGGGTTGAAAATGGGGGGACTAAATTAAGATAATGAAATTTGGACCAATAGGGAAGAAAATAAGAGCCATCACTGTAGGAGTAAACGGCATAATTAGTGATGAGCAAAACAAGAACAAGACCAAGACCAGGCTAGTCTTGGTCTTGGTCTTGTTCTTGCAAGCTTGGTCTTGGTCTTGGTCTTGCAGCTAAAAGGCAGTCTTGGTCTTGGTCTTGGTCTTGTACTAGCCGGTCTTGTTCTTGGTCTTGGTCTTGCTGCAAGAGTCTTGCTGGTCTTGCTTTTTTGGTAGTAATAATTTGAACCAAACAATTTCGAATAAAATGTACATTGAAATAAATAAAGATGTGAAGAATGAAACTATATTATTTGCTTTAAAATTTTAACAGAATGTAGAATGTAGTTTCAAACGGATACCAATTTTAACATTATACATTCACCTAATGACCTAACTATTTCTCTCTATATAAAGAGATTAGAGTATATTTTTATAATGGTAATGTTTATCAGTAGGAAAAACCTGCATTTAAAACCCTTGCTGCAATTGCCGGCCTTCGGTTGTGTCACGTTGTGTTTTTCATGCTGTCGATACCTGCCGCCTGCCTTCAGACCACGTCTTGAGTCTGGATTATTGTTTATTGCCCCTGTATTTTAATAAAATATTAGAGAAAAAGAGCTTCTTAAAGGTGTCACAAATGGTCGGGGACCTTCAATTCACGGATTTTACGAAAAGGGATAAACGGTTTATAGTTGTTAACAGATAATGATCTGCTCCTTTCACTCGAACACTGTAGTATTTATCCTAAGAGGGTCAAATTTAAGAACATAAATTAAATTTTTTTAAGAGAACACAAAAATCAAATATTTTTTACTCTATTTAATCATTATTTAATATAAATAACTTTTTTTATAAACTAACTAAAACATACTTTTTAGTAAATACGTTCATATTTACCATACCTATTTATAGACCTAATACAATAACATAATAACTATACCGAATGGGGAGTTATAAACGCTTAATTCTGTAATTTGTTATCTTGCAGTTCTTTAATTTTATTTAAACTACATTGCTCTCGTAACACGAGTTATTCGCACTTTTTATTTTCACATATTTTTGGATTGAATACCCATTATGACATTTAAAAAGTTGAAAATACTCGGATGTGGGTAGTAAAAACTAGAATTTAAAACACACTGAAATGATGCGCATGCATTTCAAGTGCGGTACATACTATTTGTAGTACTGGCCCTTTCTGGGGAAAACCTAGATTCTTCCAAATAGTTTTCAACTATGAAATCAGTAAACTTCTTTACGCGTTTGTCATTCGGGATTTTCACAAATAATTCAACTTCCAACTTTCGTTGATTGTAAAAAATTAATCCAAAGAATAATTTTAAAAATTTCCCAGTATCGTAATTTTTGTCATTATATTCAGAAACTGAACCTAAGCTTTGGATTTTGCGATACCAAGCTTGACACATTACAATTGGCAACCAGCTATTTTTTATTCAGGCCACAATGCTTTCATAGCATTGTGAATCCCTTTTCAAAATTTATTATGATATTTTTTGTATTAATTTTAAATTTAACGACCTACACTTTTCCTCGATTATGCGAAAAGAATTGAAATAAATGTCAGTATTTTTATTAGAAAAAAAAAAGCGAAAACTACTGGTACATAAAAACCGTTTTTAATTGCATTTGTTTTAAATGGATTACCCTATCTATAATTACATTTTTTTTGTCTTTCAAGTAATTTCAATTGTCCTTGAACTGTCGCCGTTTGAAGGTTGAGAAAGTGCAAACCGTTTGACTTAATCAAAACGACTTAAAAATAAAACCAGAATATTATGTATTTTAAAAATTCGATATTGTTTAAGGTTTCTTACAATGTCAGTATATATTATTGAACTAAAAAATTAAGTTAAATAATAAAAACCAATTTTTCTCAAAAAAGTGCAAGAGTCTTGCAGGTTGGTCTTGGTCTTGCGTGGTCTTGCAAGATTCGGTCTTGGTCTTGGTCTTGTTCTTGCAAGCTTGGTCTTGGTCTTCGTCTTGCAACCAAAAGGCGGTCTTGGTCTTTTGGTCTTGCTGCAAGACCAAGACCAAGACCGCAAGACCAAGACCAGTCTCGCTCATCACTAGGCATAATAAATATTTAAAAATAGTTTTTTGGTACAGAAAAATTTTCAGATCAAGAATGACGCAACTATAGATGGGGTTGAGAATAGGGGATTAAACTAAAATAATAGAATTAGAACCTATGGGGATGAAATTAAAAGCCATCGTTGTAAGAATAAACGCCATACCTATGCTCCGGAAGGTTACCCTTTATTTAATCACTATTTTAAATATTTAAAAATTTTTAGATGAAAAATGACGCAACTTTAAAAAGGGTTAAAATGGTGAAATTAAATCAGGATAATGAAATTCGAATCATTAGGGATAAAAATAAAAGCCATCATTGTAACAATAAACTCCTTACCGATGCTCCTGGACGATGATTCCTCATTTAATCCCTATTTTAAATATTTAAAAATCGTTTGTTTGCTCTCCTGAGAAATTTGGCTTTTTGCAGTTACGTCATTTTTATTCCGGACCAGCGACGTAATAGCGAAGTAGGCGGATGCTCAATGCCCATTGTAAGTCTCTGTTACGTAAAACCTTAGACATCTTTCTAAAATCGGCTCTTGCCTGATAAATTCTGGATCTCGTTTCACTGTGACTGTCTACGTTATAATTTAACTGATATCCGAGGTAAAACATTTGATTTACTTGCTCAATGTTGGTACTATTTACATATACATGGCCGGTTTTGTATGTTGTTATTTACTTATTACCAGTATTTTGGTTTTCCGTATGTTAAAATACAGACCTGATTCCTTACTGTCAATGTTTAACAATGACAATGACTCTGTCATAGTTATGTTTAACAAAAGTGATGGAGTGGTATAAGTGCTCATAGAGAAACGAAAGATAGCATAGTAAAAGTTGTAAAAACCAGTGATAGGATAATTACAGTAAAGCTTGTACTCAATAGAGAAGTGGGTAATGTGTGTCTATGTAAATTGTGTACCTACCCATGTTCCTCAAAATCGATTTTCACAAAACAATATAAAAATTGCATATTAAAACATAGTTTTGAATTCCAAACAACTTTTACAATAACAATATTTGATGTTGTGAAATATAAAGGCACTTTACAATCGAGCAAAACTCATATTTTTTACATAGTTGTACAAGATTGTTTAATTTTAATATTAAGTTACATCTCAGGTTTTACATTTTAGAGCATGCAGAGATTGGTTCCAAGTTACGTGGACACACTATATATAGACATAGGGCAGAATGCATATAGGGTAACATACCTTATAATTTTTGTAAGAAATTCGGTATTCAAGGTAAATTTTAAGGCAGTTATAATCTCCTGTTTTTAAAATATCTGCTGCGGCGTTATCGAAATGCCTCCCACTTTTTCAGGTAAATATACATACATGAAGTGCCTCCCAGTTACAATCGAAATCCCTCCGTTTCGTTAATCATTTAGGCTGATATTTTGTCTATTTAATCTCTCTATAAAGAGACAATGTTGCCAAATCATAATTTAAATAGGTAGGCCTTAAATATATAGCCTACTATCTATCTATTTTGATTTATAAGAAATGGACATTATATTGCTCTTGTCTTTTGTTTACTTCAAGATAAAAAGGTATCTTCATAACATACAGGGTGTAACAAAAATACAGGTCATAAATTTAATCACATATTCTTGGAACAAAAATAGTTTGATTGAACCTAACTTACCTTAGTACAAATGTGCACATAAAAAAAGTTACAGCCCTTTGAAGTTACAAAATGAAAATCGATTTTTTCCAATATACCGAAAACTTTAGAGATTTTTTTATTGAAAATGGACATGTAGCATTCTTATGGCAGTAGTATACTGAAATTTAATTATTATTGTAGTACCATTATTTAAACATTTTGTTTTAAAGACTTTTTTGCCTCTTAGTACTTTTTCGAAAAGTCAGTTTTTATCGAGATATTTTGAATATTTGTCAAATCCACCACATATTTGTATATGGTTAAGTACGATTATGGAGACTTGGTAATAAATATGAAAATTTATTTATGATTTAGATTTTTAGGTATATTTTGAACCATATTAAAAAAGAAGCCACATCTCGATCAAAGGTGCCTTATCGAAAAAATAAAAAGAGGCAAAAAAGTTTTAAAACACTGTGATTAACTAATGGTACCGCAGTAATAGTTTAATTGGAACGTACACAAACATTTGGAGGGTTTAAAGTCACAAAACCCCTACACATTTTTTATGTAAACATATTAAAAAAGAAGACGCATCTCGATAAAACTGCCTTATCGAAAAAATACTATGAGGCAAAAAAGATTTAATATTGAATTTAACTAATGGTACCACAATAATAATTTAATTGGCACGTACACAATGGTTTGGGGGGTTTAATGGAATAAAACCCCATAAAATTTTTGGGGGGTGCACAAATTTCACTATAATTTTTATTTAATATATTCCTACCATAAGAATGCCACATGTCCATTTTCAATAAAAAATCTCTAATAGTTTTCGATATATTCGAGAAAATCGATTTTCATTTTATAACTTCAAAGGGCTGTAACTTTTTTTATGCGCATATTTATACCAAGGTGAGTTAGGTTCATTCGAACTATTTTTGGTCCCAAAATATGTACTTTAATTTATGACCTGTACTTTTGTTACACCCTGTATTATCTAGCTTTTAAATATATCATAGAAGAATGTTTTAAAATTAATTGTCCTGTATCCACTAAAGCCCTAACGTAATATCTTTTCAGACTTTGAAATTTCCATTCATAATAGTAACCGTATGGCATTTCCTGAAGCAGATCTTCATGGATGTCGTTTTCATTTGGGTTAGGCATGGTCTAGAAGGGTTCAAGCACTGGACTTACCTCCAGAATACCAGAAAAAAGGTGTTGACTTAACTGAAATTACGAATTTTTTTATTTATATTTTTTGTCTTTCATTCTTACATCCTGAAGGTGTGAGCGATTTTTTTGCTATAGATTTGGCAGAAATTAAACCAGTCGATGAAAGAGTCACCCAGTTTTATGACTATCTTGTTGATAATTACATATCTGAAAGTTCGACATTTCCTCCACATCTTTGGGCTGAGCACTCTTCATCCTTACAAAGAACCACAAGCCCATCCGAAAGTTTTTATTCCAAGTATAATATTCTTCTTTCTACTGTCCTCATCCTAACATTAATCATTTTATTGATATTATTTTACAATTTCAAATTAATAATACCTACATTAAAATGAATTCTGTTTCGACACCAAAAAAATGTTGCGGAAAGTACAGCAAAAATAAATTTTCTAAATGACAAAATTTTAGAATTTGTAAAATAAATAGATTAGAATTTGTCAAAGTAATAATACCTATCATATAAATTTAGGAAAAATATTTTGTAACATTATATTTCTATACACCTTTTGTAATATTTTCCAATTAATTTTTTTGTGATGTTATTTTTAATAAATCTATAAAATACTTTTTATATTTTTGTATTTTTTGTCAAATTATTAATAACAGAAAATAATGGTTATTATATTATAACGGTTATAAAACTAATTATAAATATGTATAAGTTAGTTGAAATTTATAAATACTGCCTAGTGTCAATAATGTTTAATACACATAAAGATTGAAAATAAAATCAATTAAATAACAAAATACCAATTTTACCAAATATGTAAAAACGGGCGAAGATGTGGCAACGTCTCACCTTCACATACAGATTAGAAGCATGTAATTTATTTAGAGCTTGGGAGGCAATTCGTATGTGACCATTTTAGCGACAGGTAAGAAACCCTTCTTCGGGAGGCATTTCATATGCGCCCATCTGCTGATGGTTGGGTGTTTAATATTTTTCTTATCGAATTGTGAAGGTGTCGATTAACTATTGAAATATCTACCAACTCTCGATTATAAGTTGGTAGATATCCTGTATATATTTAATGTACGATAAGTTTCAAAACATTCCTGTGTAAAACACCTGCTCTTACATAGTATATGGAGAATATTATCTCATTACAATATTGTTATAAGGGGCAATTAAAATACTTTGTGGTAGTCAATAAATAGATCAAGTAAATATTTAAAATAACTTATTTCCTCCGTGTCATAAGTCAAAAAAGCAAAGTATCGAGAAAACGACGTATAAAATTTGTGCTAAAACTTTACCGGGTTTAATTCAAAAACCGTTAAAATTAGTAATAGTCCATTCTTTCAAGGTTTTTGCTCTAAATTTTAAAGAACCGCTTGTATTGACATGAAGTTTGGCATACGTATAGCTTACATGTCAAAGAAAAAAGTGATATTGTGCCGATGTGTGCTTTTGTCCTGGGGGTGACTTTCACCCCCTTTTGGGGGTGAAAAAATATATGTCCAACATAAGTCCGGAAATGGGTAAACTGACTAATTTTAAGTAACTTTTGTTCTATAGAGCTTTTTCGCCAAGTCAACACTTTTCGAGTTATTTGCGGGTGAATATCTTCATTTTTCAACAAAATAACCACATTTTTAGACGGTTTTTTGCAAATAACTCAAAAAGTAAGTATTTTGTCGAAAAAACGTTCTCAGCAAAAATATAGCCTATAAAAAAGTAAAAAAAAATAGTGTACGCGTTAGTTCTCTGGATCTCGTAGAACCAGAGTTATAGCCAATGAAAAATAGACTCATATTCACCAAATCGAATAGAATATTTCGACGTGAAATATCCAAAAAACTAAGCACTTTTTGGGGAAAACTCATTATAACTTTTTTAAAGTGTTTAAAAAAAGCTTTATTTTTGTTTTTACAAAAAGTTTCTAACATTAAATTTAAGCAAGTTACGCTCAAAATAAAGTTGGTCCTTTTTGTTTTTCCAAAAAAAAAAGTCGGGAAGACCACCCCCTAATTAGGAACTTAAACGAAATTAATCGATACCGCTCCACAAATTATTTTAGTTATGTTGTATTTATATGATCTGTAAGTTTCATCGATTCAAAGTGCTTATTTCTGAAAAAATTTGGTTTCAAATTAAAATTTTTAAAAATTTAAATTTTGAAAAATATGCTTTTTTTCAAAATAACTTAAAAATTGTTAGAGATACCAAAAATCTCGAAAAACAAAAAAGTCAGATTTGCTTTTCTGAATATCATGTATTTTTTTGTTTTTCTATTAGACAAAAATTGATTAAGATTTGATGTTTCTAAATTTGCATGCATTCGTGATCAGTGACTCGTTCAACCCCTTTTAACTACAGCCCTTTCAATAATAAGGACTTTGAACCAATGAAACTTAGAAATCATATAAACCAGCGGTTCTCAATCTTTTTGTGTCATGTACCACCAAATACTTTTTATTATTTTTGGTACCCCCTAACTGAAATACATATCTAACTAGGTGATTAATTAACTTTAATAGTTAAATAATAATTAAATAATAATTAAATATAATTTTGGCTGTTTTTGCGTTTTATGTACCACCTCAAAAAATGAAATGTACCACCAGTGGTACATGTACCACAGATTGAGAACCGCTGAATATAAACAATACATACACGAGTCAAGAAACTTGTGAAGTCGTAACGATTAAGTTCATTTAAGATACTAATTAGGGGATGATTTTCTCAATTTTTTTACCAAAACCAAAAGGGACTAACTTTATTTTGAGCGTAACTTGTTTAATTTTGACGCTAGAAATTTTTTTTAAACAAAAATGAAGCTTTTTTTATCACTTTAAATAAGTCGTAATGAGTTTTCCCCGAAATGTGCTTCATTTTTGGTTATTTCACGTTAAACTATTCCATTTGGAATTTGACTAATAAGAACCTATTTTTCATTATCTATAACTCCGCTTCTACTAGGTGTAAAGACGTGATATATACACCATTTTTTTTTAAATTTTTTACAGGCTATATTTTTGCTAAGAATGTTTTTTCGACAAAATTCTTACTATTTGAGTTATTTGCGAAAAACCGTCTAGAAGCGTGGTTATTTTCTTGAAAAAATTAACATATTCTCACTGCCAAATAACTCGAAAAGTATTGACTGAATGAAAAAACTCTATAGATCAAAAGTTACTTAAAATTAGCCAGTTTATCCATTTCCTGACTTTCTTTGGACGAATATTTTTCACCCCCAAAAGGGGGTGAAAAGCACCCCCAGGGCAAAAGCACATATCGGCACAATATCACTTTTTTTCTTTGACTTGTTAGCTATGTGTATGCCAAATTACATGTCAATCCAAGCGGTTCTTTAAAATTTAGAGGTTTTGCAATATTTTACCGTTAAAGAACGGACTATAAGTATACTAACTATTTTAGTCAGTTACAACGGTTTTTGCAGCTCTACAAAATAGTGTATTAATTCTGCTAAAAATAATTTAAAAAAATATTTATTTTGAGTTGTGACACTATAAAGATAAAACAGATATAACGAAAAATTTACGAAATATTACTTATCAAGTGGCTCTTGCAGTAAGGGAGACCGGGGCTAGTTGGCGCACCGGGTTGGCTGACGCAGTGCGATTTTTTTAAAACTAAGAAACTTGACAATCACGCATTTACACAAGTTTCAAGGCTACCCACAAAGTGTAGGTCAGTCATGTCAAAGATACGGCCCGCGGGCCGCATCCGGCCCCCGGGCCATACCAATACGGCCCGCGATCGCAATGTGTCACAGAAAGAAGAATCATGTTTTTTAGAGCTTTTAGACTTCACTCGATTGCTCTACGGAAGTTTTAAAATGCGTACACTACACTACATTTATAAGTCATTTCAAAGGCAGCGCGTGCCTAGACAAGCGAGAGAGATAGACAGTAACACCATCTCTTAGCGGAAACACCCTATTATTTTTGTTGAGAACAATAGAATCTTCCATGCGCCTCGAGTCTAGACTAGAACCTTCCTTATCGATATAAAAGAAGTGCGTCGACGTGTCACGTGAGTCAGTTGCGAAGTAGTGGTTGAGAAGGTATTGTACATTTGTTTGTGTCGTGCGTGTGCGATATCCATAATTGTGTCGAGTTTCATATTTGTTACGATTTCGGCATAATGTCACAAAAACGTAAAGTTGATAGTGAACGTAGAGTTTTTCAGTCTAAATGGGAAAATGCATATTTTTTCATAGAATGGAAAGGTAAACCACTGTGTTTGATTTGCAATCAAACAGTTGCTGTTTGTAAGGAGTTTAACTTGAAGAGACACTGTGATACGAATCATAAATCAAAATTCGATTGTTACACTGAAAAAATAAGAATGGACAGATTGTCATCTTTAAAATCTAAACTTCAAGGTCAACAATCGATGTTTACTAAAGCTAATACTGAGAGCGAAGATGCCCTGAAATCAAGTTTTATTATTGCATTAGAAATCGCGAAGAGATCAAAACCTTTCACTGATGGTGATTTTATTAAAGACTGTATGTTGAAAGTTGCCGATGTTTCATTTCCATTTCAAAAGTCAATAATTCAAAATATTTCGCTGTCAAGAAACACTGTTGCTTCAAGAATAAATGATTTATCTCAAAATTTGGTTCTTCAACTGAAGGAGAAAATTAAGGAATTTACAAACTTTTCACTGGCTGTTGATGAGAGCACTGATACTGTTGATACAGCTCAACTTGCTGTTTTTATACGAGGTATTAACAGTAACTTTGAAATAACTGAAGAACTATTAAAGTGCGTTCCATTGACAGGTACTACAACAGCAAATGATATTTATTCTTCATTGGAGCATTTGATGGCAGAATATGGACTCGATTGGAATATACTTAGCAGCACAACTACGGATGGCGCTCCTGCCATGGTTGGCCAACATTCGGGCGTTGTAACTAAATTAAAACAGAAAACATCAGGAAATTTTGTGGGATTTCACTGTATAATTCACCAGGAATCATTGGCATCCAAACATTTAAAAATGGACCATGTCATGCAACCTATAATTAAAATAGTAAATTTTATAAGGAGCAGAGGACTAAATCACCGACAGTTCAGGCAGTTTTTACAAGATTTGGACGAAAAGTTTTCTGATGTCCCTTATTTCACCGAAGTTCGTTGGCTCAGTCGAGGAGTAGTTTTAGAAAGATTTTTTGCATTACGTGACCCTATTCAAGCTTTCATGTTAGAAAAAGGCAACCCAATTGATTATGACAATGACTGGTGGGTTGATTGTGCCTTTTTGGTAGATATGAATAAACACTTGACTGATCTGAATGTAAAGTTACAGGGTAAAAATCTGATTGTCACTCAAATGTACTCATGTATTCAAGCCTTTGAAACAAAGTTGAGGCTGTGGGAAAATCAGGTAAAAAATCAAACTTTGGATCATTTCCCTCATTTAAAATCATTTGGCACAGTGGATCAAAAAAAATTGGATCAATATTCTCAACTTCTGCAAAATCTTAACACGGAATTCAACAATCGTTTTGAAGACTTCCACAAAACGAATGAAATGGAATTCCCAATTTTCAACAATCCATTCAATTTTGAAGCTTCACAGGCACCAGTTCATTTGCAAATGGAGTTGATAGATCTTCAATCGGACAGTATTTTGAAAGAAAAATTTAAAGAGGTTAACGCACTTACATTTTATACACAATATTTCAAGAGTTTGGATAACTACCCGGAATTAAAAAAGCATGCAGCACGCATTCTGTGCATGTTTGGTAGCACCTATTTATGTGAGCAGATGTTTTCCGTCATGAAAATAAATAAGAACAAACATCGCACAAGACTTACAAATGAACATCTCCAATCAATTCTTAAAATAAATACAACGAATATGATACCTGACATCAATGAGCTTGTCAAAAACAAGAGAAGTCAGGTATCTGGATCCTCGAGCTCAAAATAATTACCCTCTTTTATAACTTTGATATGATTTTTAACAACCGTATATTATAAGTATACTATTAAATAAAATGTTATAATAATTCAGTACATTTTTTTTTATTTGAATCTGGCCCGCCGACACATTCTGAATTTAATATATGGCCCTCTGCAAAATTGAGTTTGACACCCCTGGTGTAGGTACTCTCGGAAGATAGTTTTAGTTTGGCGCGATAACTAATATGGTAGGGGAGCAAAGTATGCTAAATGTGCAGTCACTCGAGCGCTTTGGTGACCTATTGGGTTGTGAAGAATAGGTCCTAAAACCAAAAAAAGTTAAGTAAAGTTTTCGATTTTAGTGGGCGCTTGCCATTTTTTAATTTAATTTTCCATTTTCAACAATCGTTTTTTCCGATTATAACGCCATCTATCCATAATTCGAAAAATTGTTTCGAATAAAAGTTACTTATTTTTACGTAAGGAATCCAAATCGGCAATAAAAAATGAGGGCCCCTATTTAAGATTTTAAAGTAACCCCCCACCCCACCTCCGGGGGGGGGGGGGGTGTCGTGTTTGGTGCCATTCGATATATTTTTAAAAAATATTGAACAAGTATATTTTACAGTTTTTCGATCTGATGTTCCTTTCGCGAAATATCGCGGGATTCGTATTTAAAATATTAAATTTACCCGCCACCCCTCTCCGTGGGAAGTCGTGTTTGGTATCATTCGATAGATTTTTAAAAAATATTGAGCACATATTTTTTAATTTTTAGATCTGTCATTCATTTCGCGAAATATTCGCTTTTTTCTTGTGAAACTTTGGGACTCACCCATTTCCTTACGCCCCGCCCAAATCGTCAGATTTTTAAAATATACACTCTTTTGCATGTACTTAATTTACCTTATCTTAATCTGACAATTTCGAGTTTTTTTAAGGATAGATTTTTTATTTCGGGCCCCCCTTAACGAACTCCCCTGTGTTAAGAGCCAATATATGGTAGAGGTACATCTGCAGGGTACCAGGTTTCTCCCCATATGATAATCTGACGCGCTCGAGTAACTTCAAAAATCCCCGCTTGGGCTCCCCTACCATAGGGTGTACAGAGCGTTTTGTAGTTTTTTTACAGTGATGAGTAAATTTTCATTATCATATATTTTTTGTACTAGAAATCCCATTTTTAAAGGTAATAATTAGTTTTTTGCTTTTTATTAAAGCTTGGAACTACTACTATAAGATACAATCATATTTTCCAAAAATTAATTAATATAGAGTCGATTACCATAAATTAACAATTTTAACAACTTTAGCATATTTCTGATTAATATTCGTTCTATAAGATACAAAACCGATGAATTATTTTTGTTCCTAGAGGAATTAGGATTTCCCCCGGTAGTTGCGGTTACAGAGCACTGGCTTCAAGTCAACGAGCCTTTTTTGTAGAAAAATACACCACAATCGCTAGGTATGATCGTCTAAGTTCAGCTTATGGAGGCACCCTAATTCTGTCTACGAGCAATGATTTTTCTTCGGTAACAAAATATGACTTTCTGCTAAGTGAAGCCTTCTTTGAGTTTTCGTTAATTTACAATAAGAATCTTAATCTTTATATTATTTGCATTTATAGATCACCTAATTCTTCTGTGGAACTATTTTTTCAGAACCTGCTAAATTTGTTAGATGACCTGCCCCATAAAAGTAGAAAAATTTTATGCATGGACTTTAACATTGATTATGCTGCTGCTAGTGCTGCACAAATATCCTTGGTCAACATATTTGAATCGTATGGTCTAACAATGCACGTTGATTCTCCTACAAGGATTACAAAAACTTCATCTACTTACCATAATTGATTATACTGTCTCAGATTTTTCACCCCTTGATGTCCACTCTACAATTATTAATGCTGGACTATCTGATCATGCAGCAGTTTGTACGAAGTTTAATATCTTAAGCAAACCCTCCTCGAAAACCCGACGTTTAGGCAGGATTTTTTCCACCCGGGACTTTCGTAATTTCCAAAATTTATGCTTAACATCTGAGTGGCGCTTTCCTGCTGTGGACGTGGATAATAATTTCAGTGCTTTTTTAGATAAGCTTGTCTGTATCTTCAATAAAACATTTCCTTTAATTGCAATTAAGCCAAAACATCGCAAACCCTGGACTACTAAAGGTATCCGAATATCTTCCAAGAATATGCGTTCTCTTCTCTATATCAGGAAATTTACTACCAACGTCTCTATCACTGAATATATCACCAAGTACAGGGCAACCTATCTTAAACTTAA